>NW_023994221.1:0-543515 GCF_015586225.1 Lucilia sericata | reverse complement strand
TTTCTTATTGAATTATTAGTTGTCAGTAAAGCGTTTCGATAAATTTTTAGATATTTTATGAAATTATAGATCGAATTCTAAAAAACGAAACTTCAGTTCAAAAAAAATCTTAAAAATGTCACCAAAAACCTTGAACTTTAGTCAACATTTTTTTTACATTAATTCCATAAAAATGTGTATTTATATAAACGTCTTAAAAGTTTAAATCTGAATAATTTAAATTAATTAAAGCGTGTTTAAATTATTTAATCTCCCTATAGCTCAGAAAAGTGTGACTACTTAAAGGTAAAGAAAAAAACTTTCAAATTCCATGAATTCCTAAACTCATTTGCTCATCTTGGCAAATTAATAATAAAAAAGAATCATCTTTGCACATAAATATTTTACTCTTACTAACTTGGCTTAAAACAGCAGACTGCTGTAGCCAATTTAAAATTTCTCTAAATACTTTAGCAGTGACTAAAAAGTAACGTTCAAATGTTGATGTAAAATAAAAAATCATACAAAAATACACAATGACTAATAATGGTAAATATTTGTTGAAATTTTTTTATAAAAATAATATAAAAATATTCTGTTACACACATGCATACATACAAAAATTTTGTAAATAAAAAATTAATAAATGTAAATATTAAACGACAACGCGGTAAAAATAAATAAATGTTTAAATTTACAAAACATAAATTCAGAATTTATTTATATAAACATTTTATTTCGTTAAAAATATGAATATGAAAAATTAAAATGAATTTAGTTTGAAATTTATACATTTTAAAAAAATATATATATGTATAACAAACATTTAAATAAATTGTATCTTTTAACAAGTTTTTGTTGTGTTTTATTAAATGGGTATTTTTTAAAAAATTTTCAATTATTCTCTGGCAAAACTACATTTTTTAGTATTCATATAATCAATTCATTTATTTGTTATTAAAATCGTTTATTCATTTGGCTTTTAATTTTTTTATAAATGTTTATTGTTTTTAGGTTTTATTACATAAACCCTTTTGCTCAGTTTTTTTTTTTTTCAATTTAGATCTGTTTTAGTTTATTATCTTGTTTAAACTATTATTACCTGTTACAATAAAACAAATATTTTTGTTTTCTTTTTTAATATTTTTTTTTATTCTTTACAAAACAGTTTATGAAAATCTTTCTTATATAGATACTTATTCAGGTATTTTTATTTTAAGCTTTCTAAGAACAGATCCTTTTAAAATATTGAAGCTGAAGTTGTTGTTGTTTTGTTTTGCTTAGTTTAATATAGAATTTATATAAGTTTAGTTTCTAGAAATTGCACAATAAATTTTTATTAAGAATAAAGTTTTAAAAATACCTTTAAGCCAATCATAGAGTAAAATAGGTATCTAGAACTATTTATAACCTGCATCGTCTAGTTTATTTGTACATTTTACAACTTACATACGTACATAATAAGACAAAATATTATATTTGTATTTCAATATCAAATATATTGTTTACAGTGTGAGGTGAAAGTAAAACAACAAATGAAATCTAGTCTATAGTCTAGTCTATAGTCAAGTCTATAGTCAATAGTCTATAGTCTAGTCTATAGTCTATAGTCTAGTCTATAGTCTATAGTCCAGTCTATAGTCATAGTCTATAGTCTAGTCTATCGTCTAGTCTATAGTCTAGTCTATAGTCTAGTCTATAGTCTAGTCTATAGTCTAGTATATAGTCTAGTCCTAGTCTAGTCTATAGTCTAGTCTATAGTCTAGTCTATAGTCTAGTCTATAGTCTAGTCTAATAGTCTAGTCTATAGTCTAGTCTATAGTCTAGTCTATAGTCTAGTCTAGTCTATAGTCTAGTCTAGTCTAGTCTATAGTCTAGTCTATAGTCTAGTCTAGTCTATAGTCTAGTCTATAGTCTAGTCTATTAGTCTAGTCTATATAGTCTAGTCTATAGTCTAGTCTATAGTCTAGTCTATAGTCTAGTCTCTAGTCTAGTCTATGTCTATAGTCCTAGTCTATAGTCTAGTCTATTGTCTATAGTCTAGTCTAGTCTATAGTCTAGTCTAGTCTATAGTCTAGTCTATAGTCTAGTCTATAGTCTAGTCTATAGTCTAGTCTATAGTCTAGTCTATAGTCTAGTCTATAGTCTAGTCTATAGTCTAGTCTATAGTCTAGTCTATAGTCTAGTCTATAGTCTAGTCTATAGTCTAGTCTATAGTCTAGTCTATAGTCTAGTCTATAGTCTAGTCTATAGTCTAGTCTATAGTCTAGTCTATAGTCTAGTCTATAGTCTAGTCTATAGTCTAGTCTATAGTCTAGTCTATAGTCTAGTCTATAGTCTAGTCTATAGTCTAGTCTATAGTCTAGTCTATAGTCTAGTCTATAGTCTAGTCTATAGTCTAGTCTATAGTCTAGTCTATAGTCTAGTCTATAGTCTAGTCTATAGTCTAGTCTATAGTCTAGTCTATAGTCTAGTCTACAGTCTAGTCTATAGTCTAGTCTATAGTCTAGTCTATAGTCTAGTCTATGGTCTAGTCTATAGTCTAGTCTATAGTCTAGTCTATAGTCTAGTCTATGGTCTAGTCTATAGTCTAGTCTATAGTCTAGTCTATAGTCTAGTCTATAGTCTAGTCTATAGTCTAGACTATCTTTGTTATCATACTTCTTCTCCATACTGTATAATCAGAAAGGACTATATTGAAAATAAGCAATATACTACTACAATATCAAGTAAACTTTTATATAGAGAAATTAAAACATTCTGCATTTACTTATAATATAATTCCTAGTATTAGTAAAACATATAAAACATTAAAAGTATAAATTCATCAAACAAAATAATAATGCATTGATTATTTTTTGTTTTAAAAATATAAAAAATTCTTTACAGAACAGAACTAAGAAACATAAACTTTTTTACATTTCATATTAAATCATATTTTAAAATATAATACTTTTACAACTCTGCCTTAGCTTTTACATATTTATAAATTGCTAGCAAACTCTACATTGAGTATTTTGTGGTAAAGGTTTTAAGAATATTAGTTTTGTGCATTTAATTGACAATTATTACAATAAATTTTCTCTTTTGAAAGTATTTTGTAAATTGTGGTAAACCATAAATTGTTGCAACAATATTCATACCTATACAAACACTGCAACATATACACGCTGATAACAACCCAAACGTTTACACAAGGAGCCATTTTATTCTTTTTAAATCCCATTTTTTTTTCAAAAGTTCTAACTATTTGGTTCCATTTTATATTCCATGATTCGTTATTTTCGATGATCCAAGTAATCTAGTGAGTAGTCAGTTGACATTTTAGGGCCTCTAAGTAAACTAATGGGTAGTCATTATTATTTATAATTATTTATTTATATTTACAGTGCAGTCTTTTTACAATCGATTAGTGCCACTAATATTAAAATAACTTATATTCAAGGCTAACACGGGACAGTCACCCTGAACTGTCGGAAATATATAGAGTACTTTAAGTAGGAAATGTTATCACACTCCTCCATACAGATACATACATACCTACTTCTCCAATATTAATAATTATTAGTTGTGACAGTTTTAATGCCTGTACGTTACGTACAGTAAGTTGAACAAGAAAATAAACCGCAGTAGTTGTACATTTGTAAAGTGTTGTAAAAAAGGTAAAAAAAACTTTTGTTAAAAATGTTAGCAAGGGCAACAGGATATGAAAAGCCACTTTTTGAAAAGTGAAAGTAAATACTTTTGTGTAATCGATAAATTTTAAAGGGAAAGTTTAAATGAAAAACTAATGGAAATTGAAAGAGATAAAAGAATTAAAACGTCAATTATTCAAAACTATAAAAATAACACAAAAAAACAAGAACTTTTGGTAAATTTGGGTCTTCAAATTTAATCGACTCCGCTATCTATAATGATCCAGAATAATATCTTTTATAATATTATAAAAATTTCGAAGGGAATGACACTCTTTTAACAATTTTGAATCTAAAAAGTAACGAAGTAATAGAACATTTTGCTGGAATTTATATTAGTAATTAGTAATATCAAGGCCCTTTACAAGCCGTTTTAAACTTTACTCTCACAATATAATTAACTAACAATTAAATTTACAACTTACTCTCTATGGTTTTCTTCTATCGAATGTGGTTATTAGTTTAGCGGGGAAATATGCTAAGTCCAATCTTTAAGGTTTGAAGGGCACTTTAAAGTTTTCAAAAATTTAAACATGAAATTGCAGCTTACTGTCTCTACTTTATATCCTCTCGAATAACGTTAGCTTAGAGGTCAAAAGTGTTAAGTCCGCTTTTAAGGAAAATTTTCATTATAAAGGAAAACTTTATAATTTGAAAATAAAGCAGTAAAACTTAAACTAATAAGAAAAAACTACAAAATATATGCATAGAAGAAAAGGTAAAAGTTCCTAACTTATACCTCCTGCAAAATAAGTTAAAAAAATGAATGGAACTCATTTTGCAACCTATGCTAACCCTATATGATTGCATAAATATAAATTGTAAAAGGGGGTACAATTCAAAGATATGCATTTGCATACTCTCGATATTTTTCTTTATTTTTTTGCCCACATTAAATGACCATTATTATGTATACTCGTCGTAGTATCTATATAGATATTTACTTGTCTAGCTATTCATTTGTTTAACTTGAACGTTAAGGTCTACCATATGTACAGATGTATCTACTACTTATAAGAGATGCTATTATTGTTGGTTATATTAAAATGTATTTTTACAATTGTTAACAAACGATATTATTGTATTTTATTATATTTTTATTCTAAGTATATTTTCTATTATATTCACTTGCATATGAGAAGTTTGTAAATATTTCCGTATTTTTGTATCTGTGAATTTGTGTGTTAGAAAGAAAGTTTATGTTTTAATATTTATTTTTTTGTTGTGTTGTACTTTTAGTCAATTCAATTAAAAATTCTTTTATTTTCTTGTGTTCTATAAAGTTTTTATTATTTTTTATTATTGTTTTCTTTGTTTGGAGCGAGAGAGAGAAAAAAAGTTCTTAATCTAATATGTATGTTTAGAAACTAAAATAGTTGGAAATTTTTAATAAAACCATAAAAATTTTAAATTGTTTCTTGTCTGTTGGACAATAAAAATCAACTTAATATTTGTTGTATACACAGGGGTAGAGAAAAATAGGTGCAATGGGTAAGTAAACGATCTGTAAGCAAAATCTTTGATAACATTGTAAAACGATTTTCATGAGAAAAAAGGCTTTTTTAAGAAAAATTTTATGAACAAGTTTTTGTTAAAAATCTTTAAAACAATATTTAAAATAGAAAATTTTAAAAAATTTATATTTTCAAGATAAATTTTATGAATGAAAAGGTTTTTACATTATAAACAACTTTTACAAAAATAATAGTTAAGTTTTAAAAAAGCTTAGTTTAGAAAAGCTTTTGAAAAAACTAATTCAAGAAAAGCTTTTGTAAAAAAAATATAAAAAGTTCTACTTAAGATACTTTTTTACGAAAAGACTTTAGAGGATAAAGCTTCTATAAAAAAATTAAAAACTTTATTATGAAAAAGCTTATTATAAAAACAGCTTAATAAAAAAGATTATTACAGAAAAGCTTTTATAAAAAAAACTTATTATAGAAATGGTTTTATAAAAAAGTTTGTTGTATGAAAGTTGATATAAAAACTTATTATAGAAAAGCTTTAAAAGAATATGTATTTATAATTTGTTTTAAAGCTTATAAAAAAGCCCTATATAAAACACTTTTTTACGAAGACTTTAGCTTCTATAAAAAAAAATAAAAAATTTATTACGAAAAAGCTTATTATAGAAAAGCCGTTATAAAAAAATTATTATAGAAATGGTTTTGTAAAAAAGCTTATTGTATGAACGTTTTTATAAAAAACTTTTTACAGAAAAGCTTTAAAAATAAAATTTAAAAAAAAATATTTTTTTTTTTAATAAATTTTTATAAAATACTTAATACAGAAAAAATTTTTAACGTTATGAAAAGAGCTTTCTGAATAAAGCTTTAACAAAAACTATTTTTATTTTATAAAAACCTTGAAGAAATGTGTACTTTTTAAAAATAATAATATAGAAAAAAAGCTTTTATAAAACATCTTATTATATGAAAGCTCTTATAAAAAAACTTGTCATAAAAAAGCTTTTAGAAAAGGATATTTATAAAAATTTTGGTTATAAAAAAAACTTCTATAAAAAACTTACTACAAAAATAACCTTTAAAAGCTTTAAAATACTTTTAATACAGAAAGCTTTCATAAAAAACGCTATTGAAAAAGGATTTTTGTAAAAAAGCTTCATTTATGAAAAAAATAAGAAAATGGCTCTACAGAAGAACTTTTGTTCGATTTTAATGGAAAAAGTAACATGTATAAATTTATGGGATAAAAGCTGTTTTGCGAGAAAACGTTTATGAGCCTTTGTTAAAGAACTTTTAGTTATAAACTTTGTGAATCCAAATAACAAAGCAGTTTTCCTTTTCGAAGTTTTTTTTTTCAATTTCTATTACTTGAAACTAAAGCACACACCTCTTTATATATGCCCTAGTGTATCTAAAGTCCCCTTCAGATACTTTCATAAATTCTTGTGTTTATTCTTATTTGTAATTTAAATACAAGAGAAGGTATTTAATACTTATATTTATTTTTGACCAGTATTATTATTATTTTTACTTTTTTCTTTTATAGTTTTTATTGCCTTAATCATATAGATACACAGGGCAATATTTACAACAATTATTTATGTATAATAAATATTTGTACACATGGACAATATTTAAGAGTTTATAGGTGTCGAATATCTGCATACGTTTGTGTAAAAAGGATAAACAAAAAAAAAGCATTTATAGTTACATATGTTGTGTCCCTGTAAAAACTTTTACTTTATGCTACTTTGAAAAGTGTTTTACTTATTTTTTCTGGTTCGTACCCAAAATATTTTCATATTAAAGTTATTTCATATCTTTTGTTGTAAAGTTTTGTTTACCTTTTGGTAAACGACCTACATTCTATATTTGGCCAAAAATATTTACTTTTTAATGTGTGTTTTTCAACTAAGAACATTTTTATACATGTGGGTATAAAAAAATTTTAAAGATATTGTTATTTAAGAAATTGTAAAAAATACAAAAATAAAACTTAATAAAAAATTTATAAGATTATTTAAAATTAGAAAGACTTTATTGTTAAGAGCCATGCTAAATAAATTTTAGAAAATTTTATTAACTTCTATATATAGAAAATGTCATATACAAAAAGTTAAATTGCGGATAATCATAAAATTTTGAAACCTACACACAAATAATCTCCTAAAAATTACATTATTTCATTATTTTTTTATATGTTATTTCCTCATTTTTAATTTAATCCTATACTTTTAAGATTTATTTGTTTATTATTTAATTTTAACAGCTTTAAATGTTTTTTTTTTAATAAAATTGAAATATTTAAATAATTTTCCGCTTGTAAACTTAGGATTTTTTTTTTTTTTTGATTTAAGCTTTAAGTAGGCTAAAGACCACATTCTTTGTCTGTCAAAGCAGGTAAGTGGTTTATATAAAACCCAAATAATAAAATTAGTCATCCATATATAATTTTTGTTTTCCTTTTTTTTACTGTCTCTCCTGTGTGTCAGTTGAAATTACACAACCTTATGAACGACCGACCGAACGACCTATAACACTACTTAAACAAATATTTTATACGGGATTATTATCGACAAGTTTTCTTTGGTTGTGACCAGAAAAATATAAACTTACAATCAAAATATCCACAATACAATCATAAAAGGCATATGCAGACATTTTTTTTTAACACAGAATCAAATAAAAGGTAGGAAGAAATAATATGAGCCCTACTGAAAGGCCTTATTGAACAGTTATAAAGTTAATCTGATTCTTCGTAAAAAAGCTCTTATGATTCTGACATACGATAAAAGCTTGACACGATTATTTGCATAAGTTTGTATTTGAAGAAATCTATTTTAACTATAAAAGAACTTTTTTATGAAAAAATTAAAGCTTTTTATAGGAAAACTTTTCCTGCAAAGCTTTTTATGGAAAAGCTATTTATTAAAAAGATTTTTATGGAAAAGCTTTCATAAACAACTTTTTACGAAATAAGCTTTTTATAAGAAAATATTAATGGAAAAGCTTTTTAAGAAATAAACTTTTTATGGTAAAGTTTTTGATAAAAATATTAATAGAAAACATTTTCACGAAAAGCTTTTATGATAAAAATTAAGATATAAGCTTTTGTTTTGAAAAGTTTTAAATAAAAGAAGCTTTTTACGGAAAATATCTTTAGGAAAATCGTTACATTGAAAATATTTTTAGCAAATAAGGTTTTTACAAAAAAGATTAATGGAAAAGCTTTTTCTCAAAAAAAGATTTTTAAGAAATAGAAATTTTATTTAAACAGCTTTTTGTTCATAAAAAAATTAATAGAAAAGATCTTAATAGAAAACCTTTTCGTGGAAAGCTTTTTATGGAAAAAAATTAAGAAATAAGTTTTTTATAAAAAGGTTATAAATAAACAAGCTTTTTAATAAAAAGATTCCTATGGAAAAGCCTTCTTATATTAAAAAGCTTTTATGGAAAAAATTAAGAAATAAGTTTTTTATAAAAAGGTTATAAATAAACAAGCTTTTTAATAAAAAGATTCCTTCTTATATTGAAAAGCTTTTTATGAAAAAGCTTTTTACAAAAAATTAATAGAAAAGCTCTTAATAGAAAACCTTTGTGGTAAGCTTTTTATGGAAAAAATTAAGAAATAAGTTTTTTTTATAAAAAAGTTATAAATAAAAAAAGCTTTTTAATAAAAAGATTCCTATGAAAAAGCCTTCTTATATTGAAAGGCTTTTTATGAAAAAGCACTTTATATAGAAAGCTTTTGTAAAAATACTTTAACGACAATGGGATGTAGATTTTAAGTGAAAAGGTTTTCTTGACTCTAAAAAAGCTATTAACAAAATAAAAAGCTTTGAATGTTATTTTTTATTTTAATTGATGGACTGTTATTTTCCTAAAGCAATAATGTAAACAAAGTAAAAACTTTAAATAGAGCTTTTAACACAATAAAAAGCCTTAAATGTTATTTTCAGAAAGCACTACTAGAAAGCTTTTAACGAAATGATTAATGATCTTTAATTGGTATTTACTTTCAGCAAAATAAAAGAATTTTATTTCCTTTGATTTGATTTGAGGCCCTTTGAAATGTCAAATATAACTCTAATATTCCCTCAAGATAAATATGTATAAGTAAGTTTAAATGTGTATGACTTTATGTATAAATGTATGAAAGTTAATGCACGTATATGTATACATAAATACATAGTTTTTGTTGTTGTAATATAAAGCTTTTATATGCGAACTTTTGGGATTAATTGATGCTTAATGCTTTGGCAAGTAACTTCTTGTTACTTTTTTTCCCACATACATACGCACACACATATAAAAAGGTTTACCCTTATAAATGTGTGAGTACACACACTGATACAAGCATTACAAATTTGTTTATATAGTTGAAATACAAAAAAAGTTTTGGTAAAGAGAGATTTTTCATAAATTGAATGTTTCTGCCTGTCTGTCGGTCTTTCTGTCCACTACTGGTACATTGTACATTTATAAACCAAAAAACGTATTTGTATATGTTGGTTGGTTGGTTATGTGTTGTTGTTGTTGTTGCTGCTGCTCTACTGCTGTTGTTATTATTACCTTTTTATGCACATTTTGGTAGAAAAGATCTGTTATGAAAAGTCCTTTGAGATTATGAGCCTTAATTGAAATATCAAGTATCAAGTGTATTGTAATACATAAACACATATAAGCAAATATATGAACAAATTACCCAGTAGTTTTATAAGGAAAGCATTTGGAGAGTATTTTTTTAAAAATATATCAATACTTGTTGGACGCTTTGTAATGGGAAGAAAATTCAATCGCTTCTTTAGTGTCTCCAAGTATTCCAATCTTTATTTTATAGTCTCTAAATAAGAATTACTCTATTGCAGAGTCTATTGTTCATTTATAATCAAAGTGATGTATCAATAGCTTTATTTAAAGTATTTACGGAAAAGCTTATAAAGATGCTTTTTATAAAAAAGCTTTTCATAGAACTGCTCTTGTGAAAAAAACTTATTATAAAAAGGTTTTTGTATAAAAACACTTTTCATAAAAAAGTGTTTTCCGAAAAATCTCTTAAGAGGAAAGCCTTTTATAAGAAAGCTTTTATGAAGAAAGCTTACAAGGCTTTTGATTTTATATTTTCTAAAAAACACTTTTTCGTGCAAAAATTTTGAATCGAAATTATGTATGATTATAATCTGCATAGAGTCAAGGACACCTCAAACTGCAGGGTATTTAGTATACATGCAACAATGTCTGCATGCTTTAATACATGTGTACATCTGTATGTTTGTCTGTGTATGTTAATGTCCATAAGTGAGTGTATGTTTGTGTTCGAATCTTATTTGTTCGAACAAATTTTCTGTACGTATGTATATATACGAGTGTTAAGCTTTCGAGGAGAAAATCTGTGTAAAACGTGATGCTCTTTAAAGATTATAATCCTGATGAGTTTTGAGCCTTTTAGTAGTTATTATTTGCACACGCTTGCTTATTCACCAAACAGTAAGTTATATAAATACTTACTACATAATTGTAAATACATACAGTATATATAAAACATATGCATACACAAACATATACAAAAGCTTATTTTTGCTAAAATATACATCTATTCGTAGGTCCACTATAAGGACTCTTATGCGTAAGTATTTGAGTGTATTTAAGTTAGACTTTGCTGTCATTTATACAAGAGTGGTATGTATGTATGTTTGTATGAAAGCATGTATGACTTTAATAGTTAATAAATACCCTTGATATGTTGTACTAAATGGTTTGTATTTAATTGCAATACTCCTATATATGTATGTAATTATGTGTTTGTGAGTTGGTTTGTTGTGAGCGTGTTTTCTACATTCTAGGTATTTGTGTCATTTTTAAAGACGACATATTAAAGTTAAGTAAAATATTTTCTAGAAAATCACAACTTGATTGCTTTTAATATTTTAAGCTCCCTAAATGGTATACTTATATTCACATCTAATATATACTGACTTACTTTTAGTGAAAATAATTTAAAAAATTATAAACAATCAAGGTCGACCAGATGATAGACTACAGCTATATATACATATGTGCACAGAGGGAAAACTCGGTAGGAAAGTACGGAAATTGATACAATCCGTTGTCAAAAGTGAGCTCACCACGTTTGTTAACATTTATGATATGAAATGATAATACCCAATTATCATTTTGACAACCACCGTTGTAATTTTGACAACGCTTTGTGTCATTTCAGCAATGCATCGTTATGATTTCGACAATGAATCGTTGTTCTGATAAGGTCGTGTATTTATAATATTTTTATTGTTGGTAATTTGACCTATTCTGATCTACTTTTGACTTGTTACAGCACCGTACGAAGATCGGATTTGAGGCAACAAATGGACTATACATGTTGAGTACCTTAACCTGACCAGACCAACCAAGAAATACCCACTGATGAGCTTAGTCCCTTTTGCAGGTGGAAATTTACGCCATCGATACGATCAAGAGCAGAATCGGTGAATATTATCTCGAGCCGTCTACTGTATAAAAGAGGACAAACTTTAAACTCTCTCGTATAAAGATGTTTCCTAATTTTACATTATATCTCTGTTCCAATTCGTACAAACTTTAAAAAAAACTGAGGCGGAAAAATCAATTACATTCCCCTTGCGGGAACATCTAATATGATTGAAAAATCTTTACAAGAACTTCTATATATGTAAATGTCTATGTACAAGTCTCTTTCATGGTCGCGACCATCTGTTTTAGGTACCTGTTAGGTACTGTTAAAGGTACCTTTAAAAAAATTAACAACTGGAACTTTTATAATAAAAGTGATTTCCTAATATGTAAAATATTCGTGATATTTTTAGAATTTAGGCAAAATTTCTTTGAAATAGAGAAAATTAAAAAAAAATATATCTATATAAAAAAAGTACTTTTTTTAAAAATGTTCAAAAATTTTTCTTTTTCTATAAATTGTGAAGTTAATTGATTAATTTTCAAAAAGAACCAAAAGCACTTCTTTAAAATTTTTCAGAAAACAGAAATTTTGAATGAAATTACGAAGATATTGCAATTTTCAAAAAGTACCAAAAATAGTACTTTTTTAAAAATGTTGGAAATTGTTTTTTAATACAATTGAGAATTAATTTTTAACAATTTAGGTAGAAGTCTGTGTTTTTTTAAAAGTAACAAAAAAGTACTTTTTTAGAAAAATTTAATATCCTTTCAAATTATAAGTTCTTAATGAAATTTAAAGTTCAGTTTTTATATTTTTGGATCAAACCACTATTTAATTTCAAACACTATTTAAGTAATTATCGGAATAGAGCCTTACGGGAGAACTATATACACAATCATTGATCGATCCATTGAAAACATTTAAAATTTTGCTTTCAATTAAAATAAAATCATTCAGTGTTAGGGAATAAGTTATTATTTTGAAGTTATATGACCTCTAACGTACAAATTCTGGAAGAGATTTGAACGAGAACTAAGAGACAAAAGTAACCGATTTCTATCAGTTTGAAAAGACACGATTAAAACAATCCAGATAGTTTTTGAGGTAATGTAGGGTGTACAGAAAAAGCTTTAAAAATAAATGTGGTAAAATGGTAGAATCTTTTTGGATTTTTTTTAGTTCTTCTCTGTAATTTTATAAACCATAAATGACTTTTTGTATTATAAATGTGGCATACATGTTCAAAACATCTGCATTGTGTAGTTATGTGTAAATCTTAAGATTTGTGTATAAAATCTTGAGGTAGATTAAATATACTTTTTTATAAAAAAATTTTAAGATAATGATTTAAATTATATACTCAAAAGTGACCAAATAATAATTCAAATTTTTCATTATTTTGTTTTACAAAATCTAAACAATTTAAAGCTATTTAAATAGAAAAATTATAAAATATCATATTATTGTAATTTAGAAAAAGTTAACAAACAATTATGTGAGGCTGCTACAAAATGTTGGTCATAAATTTTTGGCGTTTTGTTATTTTCTGTTTATTCCTGTTAGATTTATTTGTTGTTTGTTTTTTTTCGAAATTGCAATAAAATGTAGTTTCAGTTACAACTAAAATTAAAAATGTAAATTATGAATGTTAGAAATATTGCTACTACTACTACTACTACTAGTACTGCGGCCTTGTTTTAATTAAACAATATATACAACATTAATAATTTACCCAATTTTAGTTTCTTTTTTCACCAGTTAGTAGTAGTTTTTGGTCGATAAATTTAGTTCCACTATTTTTTTTATTGTTGCATTTCAGTCTTGTTTTTGTGTAAAGTTTATATTCGTATTATGGATGGCAGGCAATTTGAACTAAAAATGCATAAATTTCAACAATATAAGTTTATATTTTTCGGTATTATTTATTATTTTCACATCAGACTAACAAAAAAAAAAGATAATAGCAAAAAAATGCTCTATAACATCATATATACATAAACTTTAAAATATGTAATAAAAAATAGTTACAGTTAAGTATAAGTGAAAAGAAATAGTTTTATTTTTTCATACTCAAATAGTGGGAAACAAAATTGGTTTTATGAATTTTATAGATAAAATCAATTTAATACAATTTTCTTTTACAAACAGAAGGAAAAAGAGTTAATTTATATTATTTCGGAAAATAATTGGTAATAAATATTTTTCACAATATTTAAGAATTAAAATTAGTGAAGAAAACTGTGTTTATTATTTACTTAAAAAGAGTGGAAAAAAGACGTTATAAAATTATACACGCCTGGTACCAAATAGATACCAAAGTATTTATAGTTTTTCAATAACATCCGTTGTCAAAGTATGTATGGATAGTTGGCAAACCACAAAAAATATAAAAAATATGCGACGTTATCAAACCAACAAAAAAATAATAATGTGTTACCAAAATGACAACGCTATGTTGTCAAACAGAACGTTGCTTTGTCGAAATGACAACGGTGCGTTGCGGAAATGACACAAATTCGTTGTCGAAATCACAACGATGGATTGCCGAAATGATACAAAGTGTTATCTAAATGACAAAAATGCGTTGATGCAATGACAACGATGCGTTGTCAAAATTACAACGGTGTTTGTCAAAATTCTAACTGGGTGTTATTTAAATTGTATACACATCCGTTGTAACAAACGTGGTACGCTCACTTTTGACAACGGACCCCAAAGTGTTTATAGTTTTTCAATAACATCCGTTGTCAAAGTATGTATGGATAGTTGTTAAACCAACAAAAAAATATAAAAAATATGTGACATTATCAAACCAAAAAATAAAAATAATAATGTGTTACCAAAATGACAACGCTATGTTGTCAAACAGATCGTTGCTTTGTCGAAATGACAACGGTGCGTTGTGAAAATGACACTGATTCGTTGTCGAAATCACAACGATGCATTGTCGAAATGATAATACGCGTAATCTAAATGGCAACAATGCGTTGTTGCAATGACAACGATGCGCTGTCAAAATTACAAAGGTGGTTGTCAAAATGATAACTGTGTATGATAGTGCAAGTATGGAACAAGTAGAAGCTGGTTATAAATCAGTCATAACTTTTATATGTCTATGTAAAGCAAGGAGTAAGTTTATAATGACAACAAATTTGTTCTGTATATTTGATCCAATTTCAGACTAACTCAGACATTTAAATAATTTCCCCACAAAAAAATTATCTTCAAACAAAAATTGTACTTCCTTAAATACTTAAAAAACACTTTAAAAGTTTTTTTTTTGTATATCCTTCATACATTTCCTTGCAACAATCCGTTTAAGGACAATAACTAAAACTAGTTGTGAAAGTGCATTTTAAGTCATAAATAGAAAAAAATTAAAAAAAACTGCCAACCAGCAAAAGTTTATAGCCGCCAATAGAAATGAAATGTACTTCATAAAGATCTGTTTATATTGAAAATTTATGAAATAATAATAACAAAAAATGTTTTGAAAAGAAATGCATAAAAAAGCGAATACGTGCAATAGGGTGAAAACTAGACAAGGACATTTTCAGGAAATAAAATAATGTATTAAATTTTTTCCATAAAAAAATAACATTTAAGCAAAATACAAAAGACAAATTTTAAATTGAACCTCTTAGTATTTAAGTAGAATATAACTAAGTGCTTACAAAGCAATAAGTTTATCAATACTTCATAAGTAATAGAAATAGTTTAGTTCAAACTTCTCTGGAAATAATTCGCAAAAAAGAGAGTTAATAGAGACATTCTCAGGTACAGTTTATATATTTTTCCAAATCCCTTTAACAAACAGCTGATTAGCTCAAGAAAGTTATAAATCAAACTAAACAACTGAATTAATTTCCAATTAAATTAACTCTATAGACTCAAAAGTCTTAAAATTTCAGCTTTAAAATAATTTTAATAGACAACCTTTTGACCTAAACTTCTTTCAACTAAATCACTCTAAGATTTATTACTCTACAATAAAAAATCAAAGTAAAAACCTCCCTAATTTTCTTATTTAAAGGGAAATAATGTTTAAATGCATTTTACACACATGTTGTGCGTGTTTTTTTCCATTTCTGAATATTCTATAAGAAAGTCTGTTCCACACATTTGTAAATTTTTCACAACACATGGATCTTAAATCACCATTTTACGATTTAACAGTCAATATATATTAAGACAACTTCAACAACAACGAGAACATCAAAATTTATAAACGTAAAAACACACATAAATAATGCAGCAGCAACACGCACTTTTAATGTTAGAAAATAAACAATATTTTTTTTATGAATTGTTGCTGCTATTGATTGAGCATATGAATAACATTACAATAAAAAAACAATAATAATTTTTCAAACATTTATATCATTGACGTTGAAAATTAATGTATAAATTGTTGTTATTTTTCTATTGAATTGAAATTTGTTTTCTAAACAAAATAAACATATAAATCTTGAGTAGAGAGTTCAATTAGGGAAAAAAAGAGCTGAAAATCAACACTTGGCGGTAAATTTTTGTTACAAAGCCACTTCAAAGTTTTGAAAAGTGAACAAAACACATAAAACTTAAAATGATGTTGTATGGAAAATGTAATTAAAATTGTAAATTGAAACTCCATTGCAATTATTATTATTCCATTTAGGCATTAACTCAGCATTAAGAATAATTTTCAAACTTTACTTAAATAAAATAATTTTAATAGTCTCCCAGGAAAGGCTTACTTGACTTAAAAAGTAATGTCATTACCAAAAAGTAGTTTATATATCAATATGTTAAAGCAATTGAATTTTCCACGTTCTTTCATTTGTTGTAATACAAAATCACCACTTACCAGGCTCGCTTACAAATAAGTTCTTAAATAAGTCAAATAAGGAGTTTGTATGTTAATGTATTAAAGGAATTGCATTTTCCAAGTTCTTTATAATTGGTGTAATAGAAAATCGTCACTTACCTAAAAAGATAAAAATAGAAAATTTGAATTAGGAAAATTTTTAAATAAATTTTAAAGTTCTAAAACTAATTTGACATAACGGTTTATTATTTTTAAGTATTTTGACAAATATTTTATTTAAAGCGATAAACAGTATACAGTAGATAGAGTGCAGAGGCTTAAGCATACTAATGATGAGAACTAAGCATTTCCTCAAATCTTATGTCCTCTATATTAATATTGGTATATAACCCTTTCTTCGATTACTCTACTGAGACCATGTCTACTCGTAAGTCTTCGTCATTCTGCAAACATGAGCATGGATGTGCGTACCTTGGCTGTCGTGGCAGACAATAAAGTGTATAACATGACATTTTCAGAAATGAAGAGGGAAAGAGAATTATGAACCCGAAGGAGATCTGGTAGTTCCGGACCGATGCTATAGTTTAATCAAGATACTAGTCTATAATCCAGTCTAAAGTCTAGTCTAAAGTTTAGTCAAAGTCTAGTCTATAGTCTAATCTATAGTCTAGTCTATAGTCTAGTCTATAGTCTAGTCTATAGTCTAGTCTATAGTCTAGTCTATAGTCTAGTCTATAGTCTAGTCTATAGTCTAGTCTATAGTCTAGTCTATAGTCTAGTCTATAGTCTAGTCTATAGTCTAGTCTATAGTCTAGTCTATAGTCTAGTCTATAGTCTAGTCTATAGTCTAGTCTATAGTCTAGTCTATAGTCTAGTCTATAGTCTAGTCTATAGTCTAGTCTATAGTCTAGTCTATAGTCTAGTCTATAGTCTAGTCTATAGTCTAGTCTATAGTCTAGTCTATAGTCTAGTCTATAGTCTAGTCTATAGTCTAGTCTATAGTCTAGTCTATAGTCTAGTCTATAGTCTAGTCTATAGTCTAGTCTATAGTCTAGTCTATAGTCTAGTCTATAGTCTAGTCTATAGTCTAGTCTATAGTCTAGTCTATAGTCTAGTCTATAGTCTAGTCTATAGTCTAGTCTATAGTCTAGTCTATAGTCTAGTCTATAGTCTAGTCTATAGTCTAGTCTATAGTCTAGTCTATAGTCTAGTCTATAGTCTAGTCTATAGTCTAGTCTATAGTCTAGTCTATAGTCTAGTCTATAGTCTAGTCTATAGTCTAGTCTATAGTCTAGTCTATAGTCTAGTCTATAGTCTAGTCTATAGTCTAGTCTATAGTCTAGTCTATAGTCTAGTCTATAGTCTAGTCTATAGTCTAGTCTATAGTCTAGTCTAGTCTAGTCTAGTCTATAGTCTAGTCTATAGTCTAGTCTATAGTCTAGTCTATAGTCTAGTCTATAGTCTAGTCTATAGTCTAGTCTATAGTCTAGTCTATAGTCTAGTCTATAGTCTAGGCTATAGTCTAATTTGTCGTATAAACAGGTTTTCTATAGAAAATTGTTCGTATAAATAAGTTTTTTATTGAAAATTTGTCGTATAAACATGTTTTTTATAGAAAATTTTGTCTTATAAACAATTTTTCTATAGAAAATTTGTCGTATAAACAAGTTTTCTATAGAAAATTTTTTTTATAAACAAGTTTTCTATAGAAAATTTTTTGTATAGACCAGTTTTCTATTGAAAATTTGTCGGATAATCAAGTTTTCTATAGAAAATTTGTCGGATAAACAATTTTTCTATAGAAAATTTGTCGTATAAACAATTTTTCTATAGAAAATTTGTCGGATAAACAATTTTTCTATAGAAAATTTGTCGGATAAACAATTTTTCTATAGAAAATTTGTCGGATAAACGAAGTTCTCTATAGAAAATTTGTCGGATAAATAAAAAATTAAGATATTCAAGTTTTCTATATATAATTAATGTTGGAATAAATTTTGTAATACTTCCAAATATTTATATTAAACACCCTCTAGTCTATAGTCTAGTCTATAGCCTAGTCTATAGTCTAGTTCGGTTCTGATTTTAAGCCGACTGCTAACAAATTATAAACCTGTAAATTATATACGTAAATAGTTTTTACTCCGAATACAAAGTGTTTTACTAAATCACGACAATTAAACTAATTTCAACAATATCCTATTTATTAAACTATTAAGGAGTGAGCAGCCCAATTTGCCATAAATTAGTTTTTAATGTTGAAAACATGTTTTCAATCTTCAATCAATGCCCACAAAAAAAGCAATTGTTCACAAGATCATTAAAAATTTAGTTCCTCTATTTAACCCCAAAAAATCGTTGTTTGCCACAAATATTGTAACACAGTTAATATTTAATGCAATAAAAACAGAAACAAGTAAGAAATTATAGTGCGACATGACCGACCATAGGATACCCTTCATCCATAATTTCGTAAGATCTGTCAGCTAGGACCTAAAATGGGTCGATACTGCTAAAATTCTAAAAAAAAACTTATGCATTGTGGTATTTATACTAGAGGCCTATTAAGAAGGGTTAATACACCCCACAAAAGGGTCAATATAGTTAAATAATGTTATATCTCGAAGTTAGAAGTGTATAATTTGTATATTCTTCAAACGGTCTATACATTACATATTTCTAAAAGTTGCATTCCAATTGACTAACTCATCAGCTATAGCAGTTGTAAAACCATTAAATAAAACAAAAAACCTGCTGCCACCAACAAATTTGCCAAAATATCTGTCGATAACGGTTAAGAAAAAATTGACTGCAAGTTAAATGTTGACTTATTTCAACAGTCATACTCGTATATTATTTTTGTTACTTGGTGGGTTGTTTAAGGAAAAAATATAGAGAAGCATTCCATCAGTGGTTGAAAAAACGGAAAAAAAAAACTTCAACAACAATAAAACTATACCACGAACAGTATTAAAACAACGCGAAAAAAGTATGGTTGAACTCTAAAATGTATGAGTAGTAAATATTTTGAAATCTTTGTTTTACAATTTTTTTCTATATTTTATTAAAAATTTTAAATAACAATAAACTTGTAAGGCCATGCCAAAAGCAAATTTAGAAACTTAATACAATATAACAAAAATAATAGTAATGAAAAATTACTATGGGAATGAAAACCATTAAATTGAGAAAGAAAATTTTCTATAAAAAAAATTATTTATCCAACAGATTTCGGATAAACAAATAATTTATAAAAACATTGTTAGAAGTTTTCTATAGAAAAATTGTCAGGTAAACAAGTTTTCTATAGAAAATTTGTCGGATAAATAAGTTTTCTATAGAAAATTTTTCGGATAAACAAGTTTTCTATAGAAAATTTTTCGGATAAACGCGTTTTCTATAGAAAATTTGTCAGATAAAAATTTTTTCTATAGAAAATTTGTCGCATAAACAAGTTTTTTATAGAAAATTTATCGGATAAACAAGTTTTCTTTAGAAAATTTGTCGTATAAACAAGTTTTCTACAGAAAGTTTTTCAGATTAACAAGTTTTCTATAGAAAATTTTTCGGATAAACAAGTTTTCTATAGAAAATTTTTCGGATAATCAAGTTTTCTATAGAAAATTTTTCGGATAAACGCGTTTTCTATAGAAAATTTTTCGGATAAACAAGTTTTCTATAGAACATTTGTCGGATAAACAAGTTTACTATAGAAAATTTGTCGTATAAACAAGTTTTCTATAGAACATTTGTCGAATAAACAAGTTTTCTATAGAACATTTTTCGTATAAACAAGTTTTCTATAGAAAATTTGTCGTATAAACAAGTTTTCTATAGAAAATTTGTCGTATAAACAAGTTTTCTGTAGAAAATTTTTCGAATAAACAAGTTTTCTGTAGAAAATTTTTCGAATAAACAAGTTTTCTGTAGAAAATTTTTCGAATAAACAATTTTTCTGTAGAAAATTTTTCGAATAAACAATTTTTCTATAGAAAATTTGTCGTATAAACAAGTTTTCTATAGAAAATTTGTCGTATAAACAAGTTTTCTATAGAAAATTTGTCGTATAAACAAGTTTTCTATAGAAAATTTGTCGTATAAACAAGTTTTCTATAGAAAATTTGTCGTATAAACAAGTTTTCTATAGAAAATTTGTCGTATAAACAAATTTTCTATAGAAAATTTGTCGTATAAACAAGTTTTCTATAGAAAATTGTTCGAATAAACAAGTTTTCTATAGAAAATTGTTCGAATAAACAAGTTTTCTATAGAAAATTGTTCGTATAAACAAGTTTTCTATAGAATATTTGTCGTATAAACAAATTTTCTATAAAAAATTTGTCGTATAAACAAGTTTTCTATAGAAAATTTGTCGTATAAACAAGTTTTCTATAGAAAATTTGTAGTATAAACAAGTTTTCTATAGAAAATTTGTCGTATAACCAAGTTTTCTATAGAAAATTTGTCGGATAAACAAGTTTTCTATAGAATATTTGTCGTATAAACAAATTTTCTATAGAATATTTGTCGTATAAACAAATTTTCTATAGAAAATTTGTCGTATAAACAAGTTTTCTATAGAAAATTGTTCGTATAAACAAGTTTTCTATAGTCGGATAAAAAGTTTTCTATAGAAAATTTGTCCGATAAAAAAGTTTTTTATAGAAAATTTGTCGGATAAACAAGTTTTCTATAAAAAATTTATCGGGTAAACGAGTTTTTTTAAATTTGTCGGATAAACACGTTTTCTATAAAAATTTTGTCGGATAAACAAGTTTTCTATAGAAAATTTATCGGATAAACAAAGTTCTCTATAGAAAATTTATCGGATAAACAAGAAAAAATTAAGATATTCAAGTTTTCTATATACGATTAATGTTGGAATAAATTTTGTAATTCTTCCAAATATCTATATTAAACTCCCATTGTGCAGCTATATTGTAGAGTTGGCAGTAATAGCAACAATTGGCCAAGAGAAATATTGTACATGTACATTTATGTAGTGCAAATATTGAGATTTGACCTTTTTTTCTCTCTAACGTGCAGACATTGTTTAAGTGAATGAATAAGTGATTGACTGTGTATGTGTGTGTGGGGGGAAAGAGTGAAGGAGAGAGGGTAGAGTTCAGTTGTTTAGAGTAGAGTTCTATTTGTTTGCCATTTGTTTAACAATTGTTAAATACGTATATACAAATATCAATGTATTGGTAGTATCCAAACAAGTGTACAAATGTTTGTATAAGACCCAGCAGTTCGTGGAGGCTGTCTCAAACTTGTAATTTTATCTATAATTTAGGGTAGTTTTTTCTTCAAGTGTTTCCTCTATAGATTACTTGGAAACATTTATGAAACGATTGGCTTCCCTTGTGCAGTATACATAGATTCCTTGAGAAACAGCGCGGAGTGCCATACATACAAGTACATATGTATTATATTCGTGTATTTGTGGGCTAATAGAATGTATGTATTTGTGTAAAAACAACAATACTTTGTGTTAACCTAAATTTACTCATGATTTTTTTTTCACTTATTTTCAGTTTATAAACAATATTTTTTCCATGTTATTTTTTGTACTTCATCTTCTTCAAGTTAAAAATGTTTAGAGTGGTTTTGTTGTAGTTCAATTTATTTTTATTTTGTTTCTGCTGTCGCTGATTCTTGTTTTTGTTGCTCTTTTATTGATGCATATTCGTAAACAATGGCAATATGTTTTATGTACGTCAAGTTTTTGGTTATTTTTTTTTACCCAAAAAACCGCTTTCAATATATAAACAATAACAACAACTACTTGCAGCAGCAAGTAATTGTTTATCTCTTGCACACACATACCCCAAAACAACCTCAACGACAAGGAAACCAACCACAACCACACAATAGCAAGCAAAAGATACAGCAGACACAGCAAGAGAACAGCGAGCGCACGCGAGTGTGAAATGCACTCGAGGTCCCCAAAAAAACATCAAAAAGAGAAAAAAATAAGCCAACAATAAAGGAAAATTGGTAGAAAAAAAATAACGACAATAACTTGAAAGCTGCTGATGCAGCAATTGATTGTAAATGTAAATCTGTAGCAGCAACAATAGCAAGAAAAAGCAATACTATTGACAGCAACGACTTAAGCAGCAGCAACAAACAACAACTAGTAGAAAATAAATGAAAATAACTACCATCAATCGCTGGTAAAGCGTTAAAAGCCAAAACACTTTGGCTGCCTTAAAATGCAACCAGCTTACAACACTCAGTTACAGACACATACATACATAGAGAGATTCATTTTATATTTAGATACAATTGTACAGACAGACATTCAAACATACTTGGGTAATATGCTGCCAGGCAATTGATCGTTTAGGGATTTTTCTCATTCCTTAGTTGCAACAACAACTACAAAAACTACCTTGCAATCAAATCAAATAACCAAGAAAGCCAGCCAGTCAGCAAACAACATCAGCAGCAAGAAAAAAAAAACAAAAAATGAAAAACGTGTTTTAAATCGAATTGTATCGAATCGAAACAATTTTTGTAGTTGTTGTTGTTATTTTTAATAGTTTTTATTGTCGTATTGCCTTAGTGAGTAATCGCTGTCAATTTAAAGTTTTTTTCTATAGAAAGTATGTTGGTAAGAAGATTTGTTTAAAATTCAATTAAGGGCCTTACTTTTTCTTACCAGAATTTTTAATAAATATTTAATAAATTTTTACAAAAAATTTGTGAATGAAGCAATTTTCCATAAAAAACTATTTAATGAAAAAAAATTCTATAGTATTTGACGAACAGGTTTTCTAAAGATAACTTTTCGGATAAAAAGTGTCTATAAAAATGTAGATAATTTGTCTGATAAACTAATTTTCTTCAAAAATTTTCCGGATAAACCAGTTTTCTTTAAAAATTTGACTCAAAATTTTTTTCGGATAAAAAACGTTTAAAAAAAATGTTTTTTATAGAAAATTTTGACGGATAAACATGTTTTCTATAGAAAATTTGACGGATAAACAAGTTTTCAATAGAATATTTTGCGGATAATCAAGTTTTCTATAGAAAATGTTTCGGATAAACAAGTTTCCTATACAAAAAATGTCTTATAAACCAGTTTTATATACAAAATTTATCTGATAAACAAGTTTTCTTTAAAAAATTTTACGTATAAACAAGTTTTCTATAGAAAATTTGTTGGATAATCAAGTTTTCTTTAGAGAATTTGTCGGATAAATATCTTTTCTATAGAAAATTTGTCGGATAAACAAGTTTTCTATAGAAAATTTCTCCGAAAAACTAGTTTTCTTTAGAAAATTTGTCGGATAAATCAGTTTTCTATAGAAAATTTGTCGGATAAACAAAATTTCTATTCCAAATTTGTCTTATAAACAATTTTTCTATACAAAATTTGCTTATAAACAAGTTTTCTATAGAAAATTTCTCGAATAAACAGGTTTTCAATAGAAAATTTGCCGAATAAATATGTTTTCTATAGAAAATTTTTCGGATAAACAAGTTTTCTATACAAAAATTGTCTTATAAACAAGTTTTATACACAAAATTTATCTGATATACAAGTTTTCTATAAAAATTTGGCTGATAAACAAGTTTTCTAAAGAAATTTTTTCGGATAAACAAATTTTCTATACAAAATTTATCTGATAAACAAGTTTTCTATAGAAAATTTGTTGGATAAACAAGTTTTCTTTAGAAAATTTGTCGGATAAACATTTTTTCTTTAAAATATTTTTCGGATAAACATTTTTTCAATAGAAAATTTGTCGGATAAACAAATTTTCTATAGAAAATTTCTCGGATAAACAGGTTTTCAGTAGAAAATTTTACGGATTAACAAGTTTTCAATAGAAAATTTTGCGGATAAACAAGTTTTCTATAGAAAATTTATCGGATAAGCAAGTTTTATACACAAAATTTATCTGATAAACAAGTTTTCTATAGAAAATTTGGCTGATAAACAAGTTTTCTAAAGATTGTCGGATAAATAAGTTTTCTATAGAAAATTTGTCGGATAAACAAGTCTTCTACAGAAAATTTGTCGGATAAACAAGTCTTCTATAGAAAATTATTCAGATAAACAAGTTTTGTATAGAAAATTTTTCGGATAAATAAGTTTCCTATACAAAATGTATCTGATAAACAAGTTTTGTATAGAAAATTTGTCAGATAAATAAGATTTCTATAGAAAATTTTTCGGATAAACAAGTTTTCTATGGAAAATATGTCGGATAATAACTTTACTATACAAAATTAAGTTAAGTTTCTTTACAAAATTTGTCTGATAAACACATAGAATAAACAAGTTTGTTGGAAAAACATGTTTTCTTTGAAAATTTGTCGCATTAAAGTTTTCGGATAAAAGGTCTTTTTAGAAATTTTGTCGGATTAACATGTTTTCCATAAAAAATTTGTTAGATAAACTATTTTCTATAGAAAATTTATCGGAAAAGCTTGTTTTCTTTAGAAAATTTGTCTTAAAATTGAGTTTTTTATAGAAATTTAAAATAAAGCTTAAAATTTGACTGATAAACAGTTTTCTTTAGAAAATTAGTGGAATAAAAAAATTTTCTTTACAGAATTTGTCGGATAAACATGTTTTCTATCAAAAAATTTGTCTACAAGTTTCTCACTTGATCAAGTTATCTCGAGAAAACTATTAAATGAACATGACCACAATGTCATATAAATAGAGGACTAAGTTTTCTATAAGTCGTACCAATTTTAAAAACACTTATTTTTTCATAACTGAATAATATAAATAAATCATGTAAATTAAACCTAAATAATATTTACAAAATTTCTTAAATATACAATTGTGTCTGACCCGGTTTTCCCAAAGGGCCCCCAAGAAACAAAAGTCACAAAATTTCTTTTTTTTTTTCTGGGTGAACTTAACAACAAATAATGGATTAAAATAAAACTTGGTTTGATTTCGTTCTCTTTTTTGTTATTTCTTTGCTGGCAGTATGATAGAGAGTTTTGTAAGCAGATTATGTTGCATTGCAGTAAACCCCAATGACTTTAGTGTGCATGAGAGCTATTGACTTGCTTGCTTGCCTGCCTGCCTTTGCTATGGCTGGTTGGCTTACTGGCTGGTAGTGATGATGGTGACTGCTTCCAGCTATACTGGAGTAAAGGTTGGATTACAATAATGACCATTTATTTTGTTTTTGCTAGTGATGCTGGGTTACAATATTTTGAAAGTTCTTAAGCAAAAAACGGGGAATAAACAGAAAAAATGGCCAAATGTGTAAATCTTAAAAATGTTTGAAATGTTTTTCTCCCCTTTTATTCTGTTGCAGCAAATAAAAAACTAGTTAAACTTGTTTGTTGTAGGTATTTATGGTGCATGGTTGCAAGTTGTATTTTAAGGTAAGTAGGAAAAGAAAATACTTGTAATAAGATGAAAATATTTGTTTGTTTTTTTTTTTTTTGGTTTGAATACTGTTACTTGTTTTGTTATTTTTTTGTGATAAATTTTAATGTAAGTATATTATCCTTTGAAGCTGAAAAGTGTTAAAGTGTTGCTAACTTATCTTAATCAAAATGTTTCTTATTTATTATACTGACTAAAAGTTGATGCCAGGCTCTTGTTATAACAATATTTACGAATTTATTTCACTAAATTTTATAAGCAACTTTTAAAAATATTTTTTTTTTTTAATAAAAAAATCGCTAAATGTTCATCACTAAAACCTAGCAACCAGTATTTTGTAAATGATAAGCACTACTCTGACTGCTTTAATTCCAAATATGTATAATTTTTGTTGAGCATTTTGTAAGTATGATTGTGTTTTCCTTCTTTCATTTGTTTTTGTTGCACTCAATCGATTTTATACCACATACACAAACCACAATAACAAAAATATTAAGGCAAAAAAAAATCCTTTTTTCTCACCCCAAATATTCTCTTTCTCAATTACAATTATGTCTGCTGCAAGCAGGCAAAAGCAGTAAACAGATATGATCTTTTAATTGCCTCATGCTTTTTGTACAATTATTGACTTTTATATTGAAATCATATTTGTAAACTTGTAATCGGAATCTCAAACACACTCACACACACATTCATAAATATTTAGGGCCAGAGAAAAAAAAGAACAAGAAAAAACAACAAAAAAATAATAACAATTATTGGCGCTTTGTAAATTTCAATTTTTGTTTTTAGGGTTCATTTCATTTGTTTTGTTGGTTAAATAGTTATTGAATTTTAATTATAGATGTTTTATTATTGCTGTTGTTAACATGATACCCTAAATAAACAAAATGGTTGAATTATTTTAACAAAATGTTTTTGTCGATATTTATCATTGTTTTTAAAAATGGTATTAATTATGTGAGTGTGTGAGTGTGGGATAAAGAGAGCCAGCCCAAGGTTAACGAAAACAATTGTGGGTGAGAAAAAATATGTTTGCAGATTTTCAAATATAATGTTGAAATTTTTTGTTTAATATTAATAAGGCAAAAATTTCAATAATTGTCAAAAAACAAAAATCACAAAATTAAGAGAGCAACATTTTTCTATACAAAATTTTGAGAGTAAAAATACTGTAGAAATAGAAAATTGTGAGTGATAATATTCAACAGAAAATTTTTAGAATCAACATTTCTGAAGAATATTGTAAGGATCAACTTTTCTATAGAAAATTATGAGAGAAGTTTTCCATAGAAAATTGTGAGAGACATGTTTTCTATAGAAAATTGTGAGAGACAAGTTTTCTACAAAAAATTGTGAGAGACAAGTTTTCTATAGAAAATTGTGAGACAAGTTTTCTATAGAAAATTGTGAGACAAGTTTTCTATAGAAAATTGTGAGACAAGTTTTCTATAGAAAATTGTGAGCGACAAGTTTTCTTTAGAAAATTGTGAGAGACAAGTTTTCTATAGAAAATTGCGAGAGACAAGTTTTCTTTAGAAAATTGTGTGGAGACAAGTTTTCTATAGAAAATTGCGAGAGACAAGTTTTCTATAGAAAATTGTGAGAGACAAGTTTTCTATAGAAAATTGTGAGAGACAAGTTTTCTATAGAAAATTGTGAGAGACAAGTTTTCTATAGAAAATTGTGAGAGACAAGTTTTCTATAGAAAGTTGTGAGAGACAAGTTTTCTATAGAAAATTGTGAGAGACAAACTTTCTAAGAAAATTGTGGGAGACACACTTTCTACAGAAGATTGTGAGAGACAAACTTTCTATAGAAAATTGTAAGAGATAAGTTTTCTATAGAAAATTGTGAGAGACAAGTTTTCTATGGAAAATTAAGTGGAGACAAGTATTCTATAGAAAATTGTGTGAAGGCAAGTTTTCTATACAAAAGAGACAAACTTTCTATAGAAAATTGTGGGAGACAAACTTTCTATAGAAGATTGTGAGAGACAAACTTTCTATAGAAAATTGTGAGAGATAAGTTTTCTATAGAAAATTGTGAGAGACAAGTTTTCTATGGAAAATTATGTGGAGACAAGTATTCTATAGAAAATTGTGTGAAGGCAAGTTTTCTATACAAATTTGTGTGGAGACAAGTTTTCTATACAAAATTGTGTGGAGACAATTTTCTAAAGAGAATTGTGTGCAGACAAGTTTTCTATAGAAAATTGTGTAGAGACAAGTTTTCCATAGAAAATTGTGTGGATACAAGTTTTGAGAGACAGATTTCTATAGAAAATAAAGCTTTCTAAACTAAAACTACTCAATAATTAAAAATTTCCTAATTTAAGGCATTTTAATTACGCGGTAATAAAATTGTATGCTTTTTCTTTAGTCTCCCTATTTTTCACAATAAATTCCTTTCAATTATCATAATATCCTCTATCATCCTTTCGAATACTATTAAAATTCAAGAAAAACTCTATACATTTGCATAACTATTGATGGTCAAACATGGCATTAAATGCACCAAATTGTATACACAGCAGCAGCAATACAGCAATACAAATTGCAGTACAATGAATATACATAGATATAGCTTGGTTTTGTTGTTCTACTGCTGCATTTAAATGCCATAAAAATCTATTAGTGGCTAAATGTTATTGCTGCACGTATGTATACACATTAACGCACATATTCAATTTCACTAGTAGTTATTAATAGTTAGTGGAGAAACGTGCAACACTGGCGGCTTAAATATATAAAATTTAACTTGAACTTTTCCGCCACACAAAAAAAAACGGAAAACTTTTATCACAACACTCTTATACACAAGGAATTTTAATAATAAAAATACAACACAATAATAAAAACGCATAGAAAATAAAGTTAAAAACTTTATAAACCTCATATGAGTAGGTATTAACGAGAATGTATACCCAGTTGGCCAAGTATTTGATATTTAAGAAAACCAAAAAATTAGTCAACATTATTATTGACAGGATGAGGGATATTCTGTGAGGCATTGACAATATTTTCTTTTCAAGCTTGTCTAGAAGTTATGGCCAACTGGGTAAGCAATTATACCACCACAGGTATAAAAAAATGTGTATGTAGAATGCAAGTGTATAACATTGCAGTAGTACAAAAAGAAGGTGAAAGGAATTGTATTTTTCTCCACTTTTTTTTTGAAATCCAACTACAAGAACAAGACCCAAGGAGGAAAAAAATAACAACAAATTGCAATTGATTAAAACAGGTTTATTGGCAAACAAGTTGTTAAACGTTTATAACTTTTTTTGCCATTTTTTAACAATACTATTATTTTATTATGCTGTTTTTCTTACTGTTTTTTATATTTTTTCTCTTAATAAATGAATTGTAAAACTTTATAAAAGTAAAAGATATAAAGTACAAAAAACACGAAACAAAAAATTATTTTGTAAACTCTTTATTTATCAAAAAAAAAAAATTGGAGAAAAAACAGCCGCAAGTGTTTCAAGTTTCTGAAGTAACAACTATTTACAACTACTTTTTCCAATTTACTCCGTTTTTTCTACAATCTTCCACGCTAAAATTAAAGGGAAAGATATACAAAAGTTTAATGGCATCATGTCATCATGAATATTGTTCATTAAACACTTTTTGTAATTTAGTTCGGATTGTTTTTACTTTGCCATGGGTGTATTTTTACAACAAGAAAAAAAAGATCTCTTATTATCCTTTTTATTGCTAGATAAACTTGACTTTACACAATTTTACAATTACACTTGAACTAAACAATTGTTTTCTAGCTTTGCTCTCTCTCCATGGATTTGAATGCACTCTATAATATTCAAACACTATTAAGACGAAGAGAAAGAACAGGTTTTCAAGAGAAGGAGGCAGTTTGTGAGGAAACACTTTTCTATAGAAAATTATGAGGAAAAGTTTTCTACAGAAAATTGTGAGAGACATGTTTTCCATAGAAAATTGTGAGAGACAAGTTTTCTATAGAAAATTGTGTGGAAACAAGTTTTCTATAGAAAATTGTGTGGAAACAAGTTTTCTATAGAAAATTGTGTGGAGACAAGTTTTCTATAGAAAATTGTGTGGAGACAAGTTTTCTATAGAAAATTGTGTGGAGACAAGTTTTCTATAGAAAATTGTGTGGAGACAAGTTTTCTATAGAAAATTGTGTGGAGACAAGTTTTCTATAGAAAATTGTGTGGAGACAAGTTTTCTATAGAAAATTGTGTGGAGACAAGTTTTCTATAGAAAATTGTGTGGAGACAAGTTTTCTATAGAAAATTGTGTGGAGACAAGTTTTCTATAGAAAATTATAAGAGACAAGTTTTCTATAGAAAATTGTGAAGACATGTTTTCTATAGAAAATTTTGAGAGACAAGTTTTCTATAGAAAATTGTGAGAGACAAGTTTTCTATAGAAAATTGTGAGAGACAAGTTTTCTATAGAAAATTGTGAGAGACAAGTTTTCTATAGAAAATTCTGAGAGACATGTTTTCTATAGAAAATTGTGAGGAGACAAGTTTTCTATAGAAAATTGTGTGGAGACAAGTTTTCTATAGAAAATTGTGAGAGACAAGTTTTCTATAGAAAATTGTGAGAGACAAGTTTTCTATAGAAAATTGTGAGAGACAAGTTTTCTATAGAAAATTGTGAGAGACAAGTTTTCTATAGAAAATTGTGAGAGACAAGTTTTCTATAGAAAATTGTGAGAGACAAGTTTTCTATAGAAAATTGTGAGAGACAAGTTTTCTATAGAAAATTGTGAGAGACAAGTTTTCTATAGAAAATTGTGAGAGACAAGTTTTCTATAGAAAATTGTGAGAGACAAGTTTTCTATAGAAAATTGTGAGAGACAAGTTTTCTATAGAAAATGAGAGACAAGTTTTCTATAGAAAATTGTGAGAGACAAGTTTTCTATAGAAAATTGTGAGAGACAAGTTTTCTATAGAAAATTGTGAGACAACTTTTGTTAGAGACAAGTTTTCTATAGAAAATTGTGTGGAGACAAGTTTTCTCTAGAAAATTGTGTGGAGACAAGTTTTCTCTAGAAAATTATAGAAAATAGTATTCTATAGAAAATTGTGTGGAGACTAGTATTCTATAGAAAATTGTGTGGAGACTAGTATTCTATAGAAAATTGTGTGGAGACAAGTTTTTCTATAGAAAATTGTGAGGAGACAAGTTTTCTCTAGAAAATTGTGTGGAGACAAGTTTTCTATAGAAAATTGTGTAAAGACTAGTATTCTATAGAAAATTGTGTGGAGACTAGTATTCTATAGAAAATTGTGTGGAGACAAGTTTTTCTATAGAAAATTGTGGGGAGACTAGCCTTCTATAGTAAATTGTGAGGAGGCAGTTGGTTATAGAAAATTGAGAGAAATTGAGAGCTTTCTTCAAAAATTTGTGAGTGAGGAAGATCTCTATAGACAAATATATAAGAGAGAGTTTTCTTTGAAAAGTTTTGAGTGTACGTTTTCTATAGAAAATTCTTAAGAGCAGTTTTTATGGAGAAAATGGGAAATTAACTATTTTTAACTCGATCTTTGTTAATAATCAAGTTTAATATTTGTAATTAACATTTCATGGTCTACGTATGAATGACAAAAGCCGCCGAATTTTCTTAAAATATTACACACATAATTAAGCCAACAAATTACCGCTAAACTGAACTACACATATATGTAGTGTATTCCCTAAATCGTTACAAACATTCAGCTAATTAACTCCCTTATCTCTTTTTTTTTTTTTGTTTTCCTACAAACAATACGCATTTTCTTCTACAATTATTTAATTGTGCTTTTTTCATTTCAACACTTAACTCTTTATTACAGTCAGCACTTAAGAAGTAGGAAAAATCACAACAGTAAGACTTATAGAAATCAGCAGTGGAAAAAATACAAATTTACAATTTATAAGAAAAACAAAAAAATAACAAAAATTACAAAGGTATGAAATGGATGTTCAGGCACTTAATCGAGCTTAAAAGAACAAATTCACAGCTGCAACTCATGGATAAATCAAATGTACACACATTAAGACAGCAGCAGCAACAATTCAAAATAAAACAACAAAAACACAGAAAATAAAGTGTTGTTTGAATAATAAAGGAAAATAGCAAAGAAGAAGAAGATGAGTTCAACGTTGATGAAAAAGTTCAACTTCATTTTCATACCATAAGTAAGTAAAATAAGTATGCAACAGAAATTGTAATCATAGTAGAACGAACTAGTTCAAGAAAGGTATTTGTACAAGTTGCTTAAAATGGTATGTGCAACTTAACTTAAGTTTTAGGCATGAGTTCAGAGCATGCCTTTCATGCTTGAGTAAATGACAGTCTTAATTACGAACAGGAGCATATGAATATAGTATGAACATTTTTGTATTCATCATATACTCGTAATACTTTTAGTTGAAAGGAAATACGAGAAAAAAAACTTCTACAAATAAATTTTTGTGTGAGATTGTATTAAGGTAGCAAGCTGCAGCATACTTAAAAGATGCATGCAGCAAAAAAAAAGACAAAAGCTTAAAAAATAGCGCAGCATTACAGTAAAAACAATAAAAATAATAATAAGTAAGTCCTTTGGAGAACTCGCGAATTTCATATTGAGAGAAATGGGATATTTTGAAAATTTCAGCCTGATCTAGAAAAATGTTTAATACCTGGCCTTAATTAAAATTTTGGCTAATTTCAGTTCACCTATAATTATAAACCTTAGTGTTTTTCCATGCTTATAAATATACGATTAAATATGTATGCAAATGTGTGTATATCTCAGTTGATGCCTGCATCTTTTCATTTAATAATGATGGATGAGTTAAATGTAAAAGTAATAGAGGTGCTCTGCCACTGCATTATATTTTTGCATCTGTACTTGTAATTTTATATGTGTAAGTATGTTTATATTCTCACTTTCTTCATACATATTTATTTGCCTTATTACAACATAGTAAAATAACAAAAAAAAAGTTTGAAAAAAATTCATATGAGTTTTAAATTAATGGTTGCCAAATGGCAAACAAAATATATATGTACTACATTAAACTCTGAAGGACACTCAGGGGAATAGTAATGAAATGATCTATTACAATGTACATGTAATTTTATAATTGAAGCATGAAATTGGGACAGAATCTTAGAAATTATAACAAGTTGTGAACAGAAAAATTTTCTACAAAAACACTTTCAATTGCACGAGACAGCTTTCTATAGCAAAATGTGAGAGGACAGTTTTTTATAGAAAGTTGTGTTAAGAAAGATTTCTATAAAAAATCGTGAGAAAAGAAATGTCTATAGAAAATGGTAGGAGACAAGTTTTCTATAGAAAATCGTGGGAGACAAGTTTTCTATAGAAAATTGTGTGGAGAGAAGTTTTCTATATAAATTTGTATGGAGAGAAGTTTTCTATATAAATTTGTATGGAGACAAGTTTTCTAAAGAAAATCGTGGGAGACAAGTTTTCTATACAAAATTGTTTGGAGACAGTTTTCTATACAAAATTGTTTGGAGACAAGTTTTCTATGGACAATTGTTTGGAGACAAGTTTTCTATAGAAAATTGTTTGGAGACAAGTTTTATAGAGAAAATTGTTTGGAGGCAAGTTTTATAGAGACAAGTTTTTTATAAAAAGTTTTGTGGAGACAAGTTTTCTATAGAAAATTGTGTGGAGACAAGTTTTCTATAGAAAATTGTGTGGAGACAAGTTTTCTATAGAAAATTGTGTGGAGACAAGTTTTCTATAGAAAATTGTGTGGAGACAAGTTTTCTATAGAAAATTGTGTGGAGACAAGTTTTCTATAGAAAATTGTGTGGAGACAAGTTTTCTATAGAAAATTGTGTGGAGACAAGTTTTCTATAGAAAATTGTGTGGAGACAAGTTTTCTATAGAAAATTGTGTGGAGACAAGTTTTCTATAGAAAATTGTGTGGAGACAAGTTTTCTATAGAAAATTGTGGGGAGACAAGTTTGCTATAGAAAATTGTGTGGAGACAAGTTTTCTATAGAAAATTGTGTGGAAGATAATGTTTTCTGGGGAAAAGAGACAGTTAGAAGACAGTTTTCCATAGACAATTGTGAGAGTTTCCTTGAGAGGCAGAGTTTTATAGGAAATTGTGATAACAAATTCTCCTTAAAATTATCACGCTTATTATATAGCTATTAATGTTGGCAGTCCTTTTTAAAATAACAATACAAAAACTAAAAAAAAAACTCCTTATATGATGTATGACAAAGGAAAAGAAAAAAATCTGCTGGTTGCCATTGGTAAAATGTGTTGCAATGTCACGTTTATTTCAATTCATATAGACATAAGTGCCTGCTGTCTGTACACAGTGTTTTATTTCAATTTACTTTTTATACTACTCTGTATATACTATCTAGGATTCTTTATTTCGTTTATTGTATTTTCTTCCTGAAATTAAAATTCCTCTTTTTACCATGATTTTCTCTAGCAGGTGTGTACGTGTGTTTGCACATGTATAAAATTTCTTCAAAACAAATGTAAGTTAAACAGTCGTTTTCATATAAATATGTAAGTGAAAATAATGATAATATGAATGAGGTAATAGGGTGTTGCAGGAGAGGGGTGTTAGTTGATAATTAGCTGGAATTGAGAAGTAAGAGACGTTTTGCTGTTGTTGAGAGTGTGTTTCTAGGAAAGTGATATTCTAAGGGAAAGGACACTGTCCGTTTTTAAAGTATAAGAAATCCTTACTCTTTTCAAAATACCCTTTATTTTGTTATTGCTGCGCTGGAATGTTGGTAGCATTGCGAATTTTTTAGCAGCATGAAAAATGTTCATACTTATATCACGGTAAAAAAAAAACCTTTAAAATACCATCATAAAAATAAAATTGTAAAAAATGCTTTAATTATTACAATGACTTTTGTATATGATGATAATAAAGATGTTGTTATTGTTCTTGGCATCATCCTTAATTTTTAAGATTTTTTTTTTGCAACAATTTTTCTTCTTTTTTGCTGCTATAAAGGTATTATAAACGAAAAAGAGATTGAAGCAACAAAAAATTATGAATATGAGTATTTAACAACAACAATAACAAAAATTTTTAAAAAATACAAAACAATAATAATAAAAACAGTTTCTTTGTCTAACCGGAAGTATGCAAAATGGTGGAAACAATTAAATCTTATTTGCATGTTCCTGTTGAAATGCGTTCCTACTTTTAGATCCTTCTTGTGTTTTTTGTAATTTTGTTTTTTGCAAAATGTTTTTCATCTTGTGCTCTTTATTTTTGTACTTCTGCCTAGTCCTTTGTTCATTTTTTCATATATAAAACTGTTTATAGCATTTCAGTGGCAAAACGACAGGGAGAAAACGAAAAACGATTCATTCATTTATACATAAAACAAGAGTTTTCATTTTCAAAAATAAAATTTTGTTGTTATATTTATGCTTCCTTAATATTCATATCCTTGTCATGTATGAATGGGTGTTCGCTGTCATTGTTCTGCTGCTACTGCTGTGTATGTATGAGTGTGTTCTTGATTTTATCAAAAATCTGATCTGCATGTTCATGTATTTTTAGTGAAACAAGAACAACAAAAAATTAATACACTTTTTTTTTTTGACCGATTTTATTTGCTTCCTTTGGCACCAAAAAAAATTTTTAAAAAAAGTTCGACTATAGATAAATCTCATGTTACAGTTGAAATCTTGTTTATTCTTGTGTAGGTGGTAGTGGTGGTAGCTGCATTTAGATGAAGGAGTCTGTAGCACATGTTGTCAGTGTCAGAAGGAAGAAAACAAAACAAAAAAATATGTTGTCATTATTATAATCTAAGTGATATTGAAATTTGATATGAATTTTTTTCTTGTTGCTGTTATCTTACGAATTTTGTTTTTTTTTCCAGTTTGTTAATGGAAGGATATATCAATGTCATTTTTGCCTTTATCTTATGTTTAGGTTGAAGCATAAGCAGGAGCTAAAAGTTTAAAATACTTTTACGTTATTTAGGTCTATAACAAGTTATATTATATGTTAAATAATTTCAATGAGAAATTCTTTTCAATCAACGCAAATTTATATATAAATACATATATTTTTTAATGATTGACTTACTTAATTTGTCAAATAAATGAGAAAACATATGTATATAATGACAATACATTCGTTAAGAATGATTTTTTTTTTAATTTTTAGCTTAAATTAAATATGAATTCGTTTTAGGGGAGTTATGCTGAACACTGACATTGATTGAAATTGAAATTCTGTGGAAAAAGTAATAGGAGAGAGGCAATCCTCTATTTAAACTTGAGGGAGACAGTTTCCAAAGAAATTTCCTATAGAAAATAGATTTCTTAAGAAATTTGTGTCGGACAACTTTATACAGAAAATTGCGAGAGAAATTTTGTCAAACTTATTCCTAGAATGCCGGGCATCCCTAAAGGAGATAGCGAAACATTCCACAATAGGACTGTTCTGGATTCTAGGACATCATCAAATTCCTGGTAATACCATCGCGGATTTTCTTGCCAAGGTAGGTTCCTCACTAGCAAGAGAGCACACCGACCATTTCGTCGGCATACCGCTCTCAACCTGCAAACGTTCTATACGCCTGCAGACAGGTGGCCATCTTTCAACCGAAAAGGATCTCGATCCCTTCTTTATATTCCGAGAGTTAATCTACGGTACTTAACGGCAGTGGGCTCCATGCAAGAAGACTAAACTTACGCAGTAATGACTTCCGCAGTAGCTGCCAGGATGAAGAGGAAGAAGAGAGTATTACTCAGTTCCCCGCCCTAGAAGATCTTAGAATGTGTCTGCTAGGTAGATATTTCTAGCATGACTTAATGGATCTATCGGAGGTTGATATCCGGGAGATAGGCTCGTGCGACAAACTGGTTTGGTTTAAATAACCGGAGTACTTAGGTCGAAGTGTACTAATACGCTGACCGCTTTATCTGGTTTCAGATATCACAAGGAAATTAATTTACTGGAGTCAAGTGTGTCCCCAGTGAAGACGTCTGCTAACCTAACCTATTATGAGTTGCTGAAACTAAAGCCAGTATTGGACGAATGCAGCCAGACATGAAAGCATAATATTACGTCATGATAACTCTCGACCTAAGAAGTGGTTGGCAAGTTTTGCTTCACCTGTCTCATTATAGTCTAGACATTACCCCACCCGATTGCCAGTTGTTACGACCGATGTAGAACGCTGTTTCTTTAAATCGATTCGTTTTTGATATTAAAAAATGTGCAGTTCTTTTGGAGCGCAATTAAAATTTTTAGAAAAAAATTAAAATCCAGTTTTCGATATAAATTTGTGAGACAGTTTTAACAACTCTTAAGAAGTATACAACCCAATATTACTTTATTTTTCTGAATTGAAATTAACAAATGCTTTCAAAAATATTTCTCATGCCTTTTTTTGAGTTCACTTCATGTGATTGTATTTCAACCTAAGTAAGTACTTTTTTATGTTAAAATAAACCTTAATGCTATAGGCTTCAGAAAAAATAAAAATACAGCTCTACATTATAATATCTACCTGTTATATTAAAGTAAAATTATACACATAACGTGAAACCTATAATTTAACAAAGTAAAATATAAAAACCTAAAAAAATATACATTTTAATAGTGATAGTTTAAGGTAGTCCCAAGATAATAAATTTTCATAGAATTATATACGGGAGAAAAATAAGAACAATACAAAAAATACATACATTCGCGTACAAACATTAAAAAGAAAAAAATACGGCTCGAATATACACATTCAAAAGATGGTTGTGGTTTAGTGAACTAAAACCCCAGTAGGAAATTTTATGTATCCAAAAACTTACTTTCTTAAGCAAAACACTGATGACAAGATCAAACATTTTACTCAATTAGTAATATCTCGGTGATTTAAGTCTCCCTTTATTTTAGAAATCACTCAGATCTCTTTTGTCTAAAGTTTATTTTACAAATAAAACCTCATTTCCTACCGGCTTGTCGTCAGTTATTTAAGGTTAAGAATAAACATTTTCTCAGAACCTTTTTTTTCACTACTACAACAACTAATTCCACTGCTGTTACTGCTACTGCTGTTGTTGTTGTTGTTGTTATTTAACATTTTCAACTTGTTACAATAAGGAATTATGCCCTAAATGGTGCATTGTTTATACCAATTATGGAAGCATGCCTCTGCTCTCTCATGATGATAATCATCAACGTCAACATCATTATGTTTATTATCATAACATCATAATGAAGTTATATCAGATGACGATGAGAAATCATGAAAATCGCATAGAAATTACAAATAAAATAAAATTTTATGAAAAAAAACATCATCCACCAAGAATGAGTAAGAAAAATTAAACTTGTTTGCAGAAAATTCGCTATTTAAGTTGAAAAGAGGAAAAAAAAACGCAAACAGCGCAACAATAACAAATACCTTTTTTAAAATAGTTGACTTTATATAGAAAACAAAAATAAAAACAAAAAGCAGTAAAAAGAGGGGAATAAAAAATTACACAAGCACAAAGTATAAAACAAATGAACGAGTCAGACAACCGGAATGATGGGCCGGCTAGTAAAGTTAAAAGCAACATCATCAGCAGTAGTAGTAGTAGTCTATAGTAAAGGCATATAGCACCATAGTCTATTGTAAATTGCAGCCTATACATCCACTCACGGGCAAAACCTGCAATCCATGGAACCAGGAAAGTATTCGTCAATGTGTTAGTTTTAGAAAACTAGGGAAAATACTAGCGAATGGTGGTCACTTGGTAACATATGCAGACATATTTAGTTCCTTACTTTATTTTTAACTTTTCAATTTCCAAATTTTTAAAAATTTTTGTACTTTTAGAAAACTAGGGAAAATACTAGCGAATGGTGTTCACTTGTTATATTCTAATATCTCCGAAATTCCAAATGTTATCTCTTTATCTCAAAGTTTTTTACAAGGTATAAGCTTTGTTTTGATGTATTTTAAGCAGACATAGACAAATAGCTGCTCTCTCAGAAAAACAAAGAAACCCGGTCAGAGATCTTTTTGTAGCTCTCTGCCGATGCTTGATCTAAAGCAGTCATAAGCAAGCAGAGAGAGTAAAATTAATCGTTAAATATACAAGTTCAAAATACATTGAATGTTCGTGTTGTGTGAAAAGCCGATTGGTCTTCGTTGTTAACAGTTACAGAATGCAAATTGACAAGTCATAAAACGCTATTATTTTTAGTATGTTCACGAACTTCTAAACCGGATGAAGGTGAATCTAATGAAACTGAGAAACTACTCACGGATCTGACACATAAGGGAAAGAGTTATTTCGTTGGAGTTTTTTATTTAGTCTATTCGCCAAAAGATGTGGAATTAATCGACCAAAGTTTTATGTGAATTATTTAAAAACTTTCAACTTTGAAATGTTTACAAATCTTCACAGAGAAGGATCCATACTCTTCTAACGCAAAATTGTCCAAACTTTACATCTGCAGTTTCCAAGGGACAGTTCAGTATATATAGAAAGACACAGAATCTGAAAGCTTTTAAAGAGAAAGTTGTCCATTAGAACCTTTCAAACTGTAGTAGTAAAAGAACTCCCGATTGATGAGTTTTTAGGGGTTTAAAGAGGTCTCATGTCTATATATAGAAAGACACAGGATCTGAAAGCTTTAACGACAATATAAAGAATACGTATTACTGTTTCCGTATGTTCTTCAGTAAAAACAAAAAATCAGTTTTTCAGGTCCACCTAACATTCCCTATAAAGATCAGACTAGGCAGCAATATTGCTATTTACCATCAAAACTGCAGGGTCTAAAGAGATACAACTACATACATATGTATATATCTTTGTAGTATTTCTTTTAGAGAAATACGTGAGTTCATATAAACGTACATAATGAAAGATGACATGAGTTCTATGACTTGACTTTAACGTCAACAGCCAACATTGTTAGTTATTTATACTTTAAGGCCATCTCTGATAGAAAACTGACCAAGGCAATTTTATTTCACTATTGTTTTAACTTTAAATTAACCCATGTTTTATACCTAGGTCATTCAAACAATTTTCGATTAGTTTTTCAGAAATAATAAGAATTTTGATACAAGCGAGCTGCCTGTCAAAAGATGTCCGTTTTAAATAAATATTTAAAATGCGGCATGTAAAACGCTCTTACGGAAGAGTTTGTCAAAAACATCTCTTCAAGAAATGTACTTCCATAGAAGCACAAAAGAAGTGCATTTCAAAAATTAAAGAAATTTTTATTTTTGATTTCTACCATCAGAAAAAGTTAAAAATATTTTCTCAACTCTAATTTGTTATGTTATGATCCTTTAAAATACATCATGTTTTTCTCATTTAAAACTATTTAACCAGATTTTATATGTATAATCATTTAAACAGCTTATAGTAACTTAAAGCGATGAGCTCTTTTGTTAACACTACATGGTTAAATATAAATCCAAAGAAGGAAAAAAAATTTAAAATACTACAAACAAAAATATTTTATACTTTTAAGTAACTATATAAATATAAAAAACAACAACAAAAGTACGACGATCTCCTAGAATCATCTTTAAACTACTAACAGCACACACATGGTAGACAACACAAAAATAATAAATAAATAGTAAAAAAAGAACCAGTTAAGGCATTACTTAATATCAACAAACCAGCTTCATGGCAAGAAGCATGCCAGACCCAACGAGAACTCGTCATAGCGTCACACCAGTCATCTAGTGGTTTAAAACTCCCCAAAGAGTAGACGACAAAGTAGTCGTCGTAAGAGTGCTAATAGTGGTGGTGTTGTTGGTTTTTGGTAGCTATCTTTGTTTTCATCATCATCAACATCTTCGTCGTAGTCGTCGTCATCATCATGATTATCAACAACGTCATCATCTTCCGTAACACCACCATCATTATTAACATTAACAATGTTGTAGTTTGACCATTAAGTGAAAAAAAAAGTAAAAACGTATTTAAAAAATGAAGAGGGGATTCCCAAACGCCTATAGTCAAGCCCTTTTCTGATGAATTTTGTTGTTAGAAGAAATAATTTATTAGATTTTGGTTTGAATGGTTTTTTTAAGCAAAAGTTAATTAAAAAATTATTTTGAAATTATTCATTTTTTGTTAGAGTTTATATTATTGTCTTTAAACTAATGTAAAAATATTTTAACTATTTTAAGATTTGATTAAAAATTTTAATTATTAATTATATGTATTTGTTTTTTTATGTACATTTTATGAATTATATTTAAACATTTGAAAGATTTATAGTATTTGCAATGATTTAATTATTTTTTTACATTATGCTGCTAATCATTAGACCATGACAAATAATATTAGCATTTTGAAATCATAATGAGTTTTTTTCTTTCTTAAATGTACGAAAAGTGTAAATTTTTTAATTAAATTTATTAATAAAAATGTATTAAAATAAATATTAAATATGTTTAATAAACAGGGGTCCAAAAATAACTTGTCCACTAATACAAATGTTAGAAACTAACACTTATTTTCAGTTATAAATAAAGTTTTTGAAAAAAGAAAAAGTCTCTCACTGAGAGACTTTTTCTTTAGTAAAGGCGTCCCTCATTGAAAGACATTCTCTCATTAGAAAAAGTGTCTCTCATTAAGAGATTTCGTCTTCAGATTTCGTCTTCATTTATAAAATTATCCTTTAGGAAAATGTGTCTCTCATCGAGTAATTTTTTTTTTAGAAAAATCTTCTCTTTTTTGGAAACTTTTTATTAAGAAGATTCAGAGACTTTTCCTTTAGAAAAGTATAACCCATTGAGAGATTATTACATTAGAATTTGTTTTTCATTGAGAGATCTTTTCTTTAGAAAAAGTGTTTATTGTTTAGATAGTTTTCATTTAGAAACAGTGTTTCCCACTGAGAAAATTGTCTCTCTTTGAGAGTCTTTTTATTTGGAGTAAGTGTCGCTCATTCTCCTATTGAGGTATTATTGCTTTGGAGAAACTGTCTCTGATTGAGAGACTTTTTCTTTAAAAATTGTCTCATCAGGAGAATTATTCTTTAGAAATAGTGCCTCTAGTTATTGAGAGACTTTCATTGAGAGACCTTTTCGTTAGAAAACGTGTTTATCATTTATAGAGTTTTTCTTTAGAAAAAGTGTTTCTCACTGAGAGATGATTGCTTAAGAAAAAATATCTTTTATTGAGAAAAGTTGTCTTCAGAAAATAATACTTTTTATTAAAAATATTTCTCTTTTTATTTAGAATAAGTGTCTCTCATTCAGAAAGTTTTTCTTTAGAAAGAGTTTACCCACTGAGAGATTATTTCCTTAGCAAAAGTGTCAATTGAGAGATTATTGCTTTGGAGAAAGTGTCTTTGATGGGAAAATTTTCTGTAGAAAAAGTGCCTCTCATTGAGTTTGTCTCATTTATAGATTTTTCCTCTAGAAAAAAGAGATTTTTGCTTTAGAAAAAATATTTATCATTTAGAGAGCTTTACTTCAGAAAAAGAGCTTATTGCTTTAGAAAAAGTGTCTGTCAATGTAAGACTTTTTCTTTCGAAACTAAGAGACACTGAAAGAAACTTTCTTTAGCAAAAATGTATCTCATTGAAACACATTTTCTTTCAAAAGTGCCACTCATTGAGACTTTTCTTAAAAAAGTGTATTTCATTGAATGACCTTCTTTAAATAAGTGTCACTCTTTCAGAGACTTACTCTTTTGAAGAAGTGTTATTTAGAGAATTTCTTTTAGAAAAAGTGTCTTCCATTGACAGTTTAAGAAAATGTGTCTCTCTTTAAGAGATTTTTGCTTTAGAGAAATTTTTGTTTTAGAAAAAGTGTCTCTTACAGTGAGACTTCTTTGGGAGAAAACGTGTCTCTCATTTTGAGATTTCTGTCGTTTTAAAAACCTTTTAAATTGTGAATCCCTGTACCCTTTTTTAAGCTTTTACTACTGCCATGAATAAGTGTTGATACAAATCAAAGTTAAACCCCAGACGTTGTTTTTTAGTTTAAATACACAGCGTTACTTACTGCAATAACAAGAAGAAAAAACAGTAGTACTAACAAAATATTTTATATGACAAAAAGAACGAAAAAAAAAACAACAAAATAATAAAGTTAAACTTGAAATGATTATACAACTTACTACTCTTACACATGTCAAATGTGACTACAGTAGAAGTAAAACAGAAACAAGCTAATAATGGAATGGTCGCATAGCCAAAGACATAATGAAGAGTGTGAGAGAAGGGGTAATTTTTATACACTAAAATAATATTAAAATTCTTAACTTAAAACAACTTCACATAGATGATGAGATATAAAACTTAAAAATGTAAAAAAAATAAAGAGGTCTTAAGTTGGGAAAAAAACTCTAAAGTAAACCATAAAGTCGCATTTACTCAGAGATAAGCAAACTTAAGTAGATATGCAACAAACATACATCATATACAAGCAACTATCCACACATAAAAAAAATAAACAAATTGTCTGATTGACAATGTTTTAAAACAAATTTTAACAACTACAGTAGAAATACGAAAAAAAAAAACAAGGTAAAAGACATGCAACCTGTTTCCTGTTCAAACATTTAAATCAAGCAGACATATTTAATACAAATATGTATGTTGTTTGTATGCGTGTATATCTGTGTTTGGTCATTGTACACATCCATGTGTTTAAATAATTTTTTTCTTCTTATTTATACATTCACACATATGTATAAATAGTAGACAAAAAACACCCAAAGGATTTTTGCATTTTTTAAAAATAAAAACTTCAATTTACGCTTTGAGAATATTAAATACATATTTCTTTATGTTTTCTTGCTTGTGTTGTTGTTGTTTGTGTGTTTTTTCCTATAAAAAAACCGTAAATAAATGGTAATGTTGATGGACAAAGGAGAATCAGAAGTAGAAGAAGTAGCAGTAGTAGTAAAGGATATAAAGAATTTAGTAATAAATAATAAAGAATATACAACAGACAAAGAACTGATATGATCAAAAGAAGTTTTAATAGTATTTCAATTCAGTGAATCATCAACGCATTATGAAAGTTGAACGAAAAAGAAACCAACAGAAAACTCAGACTCGATTAATGACAAAAACTATTCATTCACATGTACAATTTTACAGTGTGGAACAGAATTGTGGGGATATTTAAATAAATTAGGGAAAAATTTGTTCTTAAAAAAATATATCTCATCTCGAGTTTTTCTATAGAAAAATTGTTTTTCATTTTCTTTGGAATAAATGTTTTCCATTGAAAGAGTTTTTCTTCAGTTAAAGTGTCGCTTAAAAATAATTTTTCTTTAAAAAGTGTCTCATTGAGAGATTTGTTTCTTTAGAAAAGTGTGTTTAATGAGAATGAATTTTTCTTTTGAAAAAGCGTCTTACATTGAGAGAGTATTTCTTTAAAAAAAGTGTCTCTAATTGAGACAGTTTTTGTTCAAAAAAAAAGAATTTTTCTTTAAAAAAGTGTATCTCTTTGAAAGGGTATTTTTTTAGAAAATGAGTCACTCATTGAGAGACATTCTTTTAAAAAAAGTCTCGCTTTAGAAGAGTTTTTCATTAGAAAAAGTGTCTCTCATTGGGAGACTTGTTTCGTTAGAAAAGTCTCTATCATTAAGAGTTTTCTTTAGAAGAAGTATTTCTCATTGAGAGAGTTTTTCTTTAGAAAAAGTGTCTCTAATTCAAAAAGTTTTTCTTCAAAAAAAAGTGTCTCTCATTGAGAGAGTTTTTTTAGAAAATGTCTCCCATTGAAAGAGTTCTTTAGAAAATATGCGCCTCATTGAGAGAATTTTTCTTTAAAAAGTGTATCTCTTTGAAAGAGTATTTCTTTAGAAAATGAGTCACTCACTGAGAGATAATCTCTTTTAAAAAAGTCTCGCTTTTTCTTTAGAAAAAGTGTCTCTCATTGAGAGACTTGTTTCTTCAGAAAAGTGTCTCTTATTAAGAGAGATTTTCTTTGGAAGAAGTGTCTCTCATTGAGAGTGTTTTCTTTAGAAAAAATGGCTCTCATTGAGAGAGTTTTTCTTTAGAAAAAGGGTCTCTCATTGAAAGAGTTTTACTTTGGAAAAAGTGTCTCTCATTAAGAGAGTTTTTCTTTAGAAAAAGATTCTCTCATTGAGAAATTTTCCTTTAGAAATTGTGAGGCTCCCATTCGAGATTTTTTCTATAGTAATAACACATGCAAATACGATTGAATTATAAATTTATATAGAAACCTTTTTTACGACCACTACTGTAAACAAAATTCCAAAGAAAACTTCCTTCAACTCTTTATAAAAATCTTCAAGAACTTGGAAATTATTTTTTTAAGAAACAAAAATATGGATAAATGAATATGAAAATAATTTTGTATACCAAAAAACAAATCAATCTTGATAAGCGACCCACACATTTGAACCATAACACCAAACTAAAGAGAAACACCATAGATAGACTCTATTATTAACTATGTGTGTGTGTGTGAAAAACATTCATTAATTTCATATATATTTTTTTTCATTTTTGTCTACTTGTTTTTGAACCCTTAGTTGACCTGTACATTTAAATATGACTGGTTGGCCACAATTATTGACTATCTGCGGGCTAAATTATATATTTAATATTTGACTTATAAAGTCTAGTGTGTGGCTTTTAAAATTAATAAGTCTGTTCGAGTTAATGATTGAAATTTTAAGAACTATTAAAAATGTTGACAGCTTACAAAATTTACAAAGAATTTTTTGTTTTTTTTTTTCACAACCAAAAGAAATTAATATATAATTTAATTAAAACCAAGATCAATCATTATTATTGACCAACGAAAAAAATTAATGCGATTACAACGAATATCATTTACACCCTTCTTCTTGGAAATATATTTGTTTTTCTTTAGAGGGAATGTTACTGTTTCCATAATAATGTTAAATATTAATAAATGTGAAATTAAAATATTTAATATTCCCCTCTTTAATTAAATATATATTACATTAACATTTAATGACCACCACTACGATGATAATGATGATAATGATAAAGTGGAGTATGATTATAATATTGTTTATGTTTTAATAAAGATAATGATGTTATATAATTGAATTTAAAGTTAAATCGAGTTTAACTTATTCATTTCATTTAATTTTCATAGCATTTAATAAAAATTAATTACTATCGCCTAAAAGCATTTAATAATTTGTTGTACAAGAAGAGCCTTTTAAATTTCATATTAATTGACATTTATGCTCTTAATTATTTATGTATGTGAGAGAGTTGATAGAATATGCATGAATGTATGTTTGAATAAATCTTTAAATTTTACACCCAAATTATATATTGACTTTGTTAAAAGTTTATTTTAATGTATAATATGATTTTGAAATGTGTTCCATGTGCTGTTGAGCCTGACAATTAGTCCATAAAATTGCTTAAAGATTTCTAGAAAAAGTTGTTTAATTAAGTATTTTATATAACTAACTAATATTGTAATTGTCATAAAGTTTAATTACTACTTGTTATTTAATTAAAATTCTTAATCCTTTCTAATCAATATAACTAAATTGTCTAAAATAGTAGTAAAATAGAAATTAGTTTGGCAAACGTTCAACAACATTTTACTTGTATGTATCTTTGACTACATATGTAAATGAGTTTAAACTTAAATTTTATAAAATTTCCAGTCAGTCACTTCTAACAAAATGCCTCTACATTATGTAGTGGTGATGCTAATGACACTTTAGATCATTAAGGGCAATTGTTGCAATTGAAATAGATATTAATAATTTTACAAAAAAAAAAATTGAATATGCACAAAGCAAATATTTGTTGTTAATTGAATTATTTGTATATTGTTTTTATATAAGAAGTTTAATAAACTTTAAATTGTTATTAATAAACTTTTAAATGTTTGATTTCAAAAGCCACAAAGTTATTCTTATTTTTTTTTTCCTACAAACTCTTTAGACATACATACATACTTGTAAATAAATTTGAAATTAGTTAGAACCTTTAGAACAATTTACCAGAGTGTGGAAAAAGAAAGTCAAGGTTTTTTGTGTTGTTGGTTGGTCGTTTGTTGTTGTTTTTTATATATATTACCTTGGCTTTATATGAATAATACTGCAAGCTTGGCAAAGAAAAACTTTGTGTTTTTTTTTGTAAAATTTTCCAAAAAGCTTTGGCTTTAGAAATACGGTTGGTTGTGAATCACTCAAATGTAACAATTTTATTTTTTTAGTATTTATTTAAACAATCTTCTCTACTTTTGTTAAGGTAAACTTAGTCCTTGGGCAGCTATGTACATAATTAGACGAAAATCAGGTTTGAGGGATGACAATTAAATTAGGAATACAGATCTGTGTAAAGTTTTGACTATAAATGAGTATATAACCCGGTTTTATTTATCAGTCTATAGACCTGCCTATAGTCTTGTCTATAGATCAGCATATAGTCTTAACTTTAGATCAGCCTATAGTCTTGACTATAGATCAGCCTATAGTCTTGACTATAGATCAGCCTATAGGCTTGACTACAGATCAGCCATTAGCCTTGACTATAGATCAGTCTATAGTCTTGTCTATAGATCAGTCTATAGTCTTGTCTAAAGATCAGTCTATAGTCTTGTCTATAGAAGATCAGCCTATAGTCTTGACTATAGATCAGCCTATAGCCTTGACTACAGATCAGTTTGCAGTTTTGACTATAGATAGATCAGTCTATTGTCTAGATCAGTCTATAGCTCTGACTATAGATCAGTCTGTAGTGTTGATTATAGATCAGTTTGCATTGACTACAGATCAGTCTATAGTCTATTCTCTTTATGTAGACTTGCCTATTGATCAGCCTGTATTCCTAACTATAGTATTTCGTCTTGACTTTAGAACAGTCTATAGTCTTGACTGTAGATCAGTATAAAGTCTTGTCTATAGATCACTCATCTTTAGTTTTGACTACATATCAGTGTGTAGTCTTGACTATGGATCAGTCTACAATCATGATCATAGACCTGACTATTATCTTGACAATAGTCTCATCATTCTATAGTCTTGTCTAATGATCTATAGTCCTTTAAAATATATTACTACAAAATATTTACTACAGATCAGTTTGTTGTTTTGACTACAGATCAATCTGTAGGTTTATATAAATTTGATAGTCTTGACAACTGATCAGTCCTTATTTTTTGTCTATGGATAATTTTATAGTTTTAAACATAATTCAGTAGTTCAGTATAGATTTGATCATAGAACAATATATAGTCTTGTCTATCAGTATTGATCAGTCTGTAGTCTTGAGTACAGATCAGTCTATTGTATTAGCTATAGATAAGTCTACAGTTCGAATCGCAGAAATGTTGTATTAATTATAATTACGAAATTCGAATCACAATAGAAAATTGGTAGAAGTCCAGTTTCTTCCCAAAACAACCCTCGTAAATTAAAATTCTTTTAAGTACATCTATTAGTATTACATTAAATATTAATTATTTGTCATTAAAACCTGTAATTTGCTGCAGGGTTTACAAAAATCGGCTTTGGTCATTAAACATATAGTAAGACTAGTACATAATAGTATAATATTATATATACAAAATATATGTTACCCTCTATGCGTGTTTATTTTCTATTTATGTTACCTGAGCATGAGTATGCGTGTTTGTGTGTATGTATTTTTTTAAATGCAGTGAAAGTAAAACTTAGTTGAATAAAATTTATAACAGAATTAAACATTTTCGACTTACATTATAAAACTAACACATATACACAATAAAAATAATAAATGAAAATAAAAATATAAAAATGTGAAAACAAAAGTTTTTCCCATTGTGGCATAAATACTTAATTACTATTTGGAAATGTTTTTCTAACTAAAATAACAAAAAAACAGCAGCAGCAACACTTTACAGACACTTTTTTGTTGTTTAGTAACAAGTCCAACATTTAAATATTTAAAAGTTTTTCTTTTTTCCATATCAAGTCTATAAAATACATATGTATGTATTTAAAAACGATTTGTATAGTCTGTCGTAAGTACTTGGGCTTGTGTCCACTTGTGTATGTTGAGTCTGAGTTATAAATTTGTCATTCAACTTATTGCCCCCGTTCAATTAAAATATTTAACTTTAGTTCTTCTTGTCTTCCTTTTTTACCCATTTTTTTTTTGCATTCGTAAAAACATTGTTCATATGCTTTCTGGTCTTTTGTATACATATGAACGTACTATACAAATATTCTATTCTATTTTACTTACAAGAAATATGATTTATGTTTTTATGAAGATGCCATGGCAGCCTGGTGCATGAGCCTTAAAGCCATTGAGGTTCATTCATTCACACACTAACATATGACTTCAAAGAACTGAATAAATGATTCATTCCCATATGTGTCCGTCTGTCTATGTGTCGGTCTGTCAGTCTTACTATTCTCTGATAATTCTTTTCATTTAGGTTTTTATAAACAAAATTTATAAAAATTTCAAAAAGTCAACATTGAGTATGCAAAAAAAAAGTTTTGTTTGCTTGTATGTAACTATACAGATGAGTACCAGAACATCAAGACTCCAGATAATACTCAATAATTGTTGTATATGTATGCATGTGACCATCCATATCTTTGGGTATCTATGTATATTATATATCTGTATTTTTTTTTTCTTAATAACTCACTTGTGTTTCGACTAAATTGTGGTTGTATTTAGTATCAATTGTATGTAAATTTATTTTAAATTTACATTTTTTTAATTGATGTTCAATTAGTCGTATAAAAGAGGGGAGTTAACTTAAAGAAATAAATTTGAGGTTACAAAGTTTTATAAATATTATAACTGTGCGTGCATGTCATGTAATATTAAAAAAGTTAAATTTTTTAAATGTCTATGAACTTTATAAATTGTGTACAGTAACCTCCTTTTTTAAATAATATTAAATTTTTATGTAACCACACTTTAAAGTTTTAAGATTATTTTATTAAAAGTTTGTAATATATTTTTTTTAATTACCTGTAATAACTTTTATGAATCAATAAGTACTTAGTCCACTTACCTAAAAAGGAAGAAAAGAGATATTCATTTAGTGAGAATTTATGAGAAAGTTTTCATTACAAAATTCGTTTAATCAATTAAAAGTTTGTTTAAAATTAGTAAAAAAAAGTACTGACCATAGATCAGTCTACAACATTTATGACTTTAAATCACATATACGCCTAAGTCCTAACTACAGATCGGTCTATAGTGTTGACTCTAGATCAGTTTATTGTTTTAACTATAGATCAGTCTTAGTCTTAAATACGGATCAGTCTATAGTATTGGATATGGCAGTCCTAACGACAAATCAGTGTACAATCTCGACAAAAGATCAGTCTATAGCCTTGACTACAGATCAGTCTTTATTATTGACTATAGTACAATGAATAGTCTTGGCTTTAGTTCAGTCTATAGTTGCAACTATAGATAAGTCTATAGTTGCAACTATAGATCAGTCTATAGTTGTAACTATAGATCAGTCTATAGTTTTAACTATAGATCAGTCTATAGTTGTAACTATAGGTCAGTCTATAGTCTTAACTATTGATCAGTAGTGGCTATAGATCAGTCTTTGTGTTTCATAATAGATTGTTTTAAAATCTTGACTATAGATCGGTCTACAGTCTTGACCAGAGATCCATCTATAATATGGACTTTCGATCAGTCTTGTCCATAGATTAGTTTATAGTTTTATCAGTAAATATTTCTACATTCTTCACTACAGATCATTCTACGATTCAGTATATAGTATTTGCTATATTGTCTTGTCGATAGATCAGTCTACAGTCTTTGCTATAGTTCAGTCTGAAGTCGTAAATATAGATCAGTCTATAGTGTTAACTTAGATCGGTATTGGCTATAGATCAGTCTATAATATTGAGTATAGATTAGTATATAGTTTTATGTATGTAATTCTATAATCTTGACTATATTTCATTCTATAATGTTGACCAGGGATCGGGCTATAGAATGGTCTATAGATCAGTTTATAGTTATGACTATAGATTAGTTTATAGTGTCATTAACAGATAAGTCTACAGTATTAACTACAGATCAGTATTGTTTATAGATCAGTCTATATCCTAGACTATAGATTAGTCTATAGCATTAACTATAGATTAGTCAGTAGCCATTACTATAGATCAGTCTTTAGTCTATAGTTTTAACCGTAGATTAGTTTATAGTCTGTTCAGTCAGATCAGTCTATAATCTTGACTACAGATCAGTATTGACCATAGATCAGTTTATAGACTTGACTATAGTTCAGTCTTTTCGAGCCATTTGATTTAGATCGATTTACAGAATATGACCCACATTTTATAAAAATTGCTAAGGACGAAAAAAATTCCCACTCAAACTCATTCTAAGAAAACTGCGTCATTCACCACAATATAACAAAATAATTTGTAATAAACATGTTATGAAAATTGACTTACAACAAAACTAAGGTACATATACTAAAAGAGGTCGAAAACAAAATACAATACTTGTAAACAGCAAAAAATAATAGTACGTAACACAAAAATGACTTGAATCTTTTGTACATTATAACATATTTATTGTTGTTAGTTTTTGTTATTTCTAAAGTTGTCACCAACAACTACAAAACAAATTTGTTTTATAAAATACTCTACAGAAAACAAAATTACTTCATTTAATAGTAGAAAGTGGAAAGGGAAGGCGGTGGGTAGACCAAGAGGTAAAAGTATATAACAAATAAGAACTAAACAATTACTAATTGTATGCATGCACACACATTTACGACTTTTTATAATAACAACAACAATGGTCTCAATAGGATAATTATGTTTTTCAATTAACACAAATATTTAAATGATTTGCAAAAAAAAAACAGAGTGGTATATACTTTTTTTCTTGTCTGAAATTGTGTTCTATTAAAGGTTGGAAAAAAAATCGCCAGTGTAAAACAAAATTGACCCAATTTGTAAACAAACCAAAAAAAAGAAAACAAGAAAAAAGTTTAACTAAATTTTGTAGAGGAATAAAAATGTTGTACGATATTTTTAATTTTTTGTGTTAAGTAATTAATGTCATGTTTTAATAAAAAAATTTAAATAAAGCTTTGTATGTGGTTGCATACCGCAAAACAGACGCATATATGTATAATCACATATACACCTACTCGCAGAATAATACAGAACCAAGCAAAATAAGTGTGAACTACCAAAGCAGATATAGGTAAATAGTTTCAGAGACCTTATTTGTCATAAGTAGTATGAGGCGTTGGATAACTTGGACTAAGTATTTCAGTCCGTAACAGACAAGGATTGTGTTCTAAATTTTTAAAACGTTTTCAAAACATTCGATTCTAATTTATGTAATAATAATGTAATTTATGTAATAATAATGTAATGTAATAATATTTTTTTGTTATTTTTCGAGAATATTGTGATTTATGTAAAAAAAAAATTTTATGATATTTAGAATTTTTATAAAATGTGATGTATTTTTTGCTGGGAAATGTCATGTTCACAGACTAGAACAGACTAGAACAGAAAAGTTCTTTGAACTTCATAAAACCACTAGCCGAAAAGCCACAGACCGACATTTCTATATCATCAGATGGCTTTAGATAGTTTTGGAAAGAGCATAGGACATCTAGAAATTATTTATTAGTCTATTACAAAACTGTCACATATTATATTATAATGATTAACTGTAATTTATAATTAATTGAACATACACAATATCAAACTTCCAAAGAGCCAACCGGGGCACCCGTACTATGAAATTATATATTAAGTCTTATTCGGAATTTGTTACTAATTTTCCTGTAAAACCGTTCATCGCACATTGTCTCACTTCTTTAGATTCGATTAAGTCTCAACTGTTGTTGGACTCTCTAATATGGAACATCAGAAAAAATTTTGAATTAACAGCATCCGATCCGAACCATCCAATTTCAAAAATTACTAGACATGGACTCAGAATTTTTAAATCCGGTTAAGCGCAGACAAATTATTTGACAAGAAATGTGAGAGTTAAATTCTTTTAGGTTTTAGATTATTCCGAATCTTACTTTGTACGTGATCGAATAAGCTCACGAATCGAAGATACATTTCATCATCTAAAGTGGAAGATTCCGATAAGTTTTACTAGTTTAAGATGGAAGTAGACATACCCCCATTATTTAGGCCCGTTATCTCAACGGTTATCATGGTTTAACTTTACGATAAAATTTAAACGAATTAGAGTTAGATTTAAGAATTTAATTTCGATGAGAGTGAAAGTAATATTTTTTTTATAAAATTGTGTTTAATATTTTTAATTGAAATATCGGTCTTTAGTTTTGTAGTCAAGACTATATTGATCTAGTCGATCGATCTTAAGTCTTAACTATAGATCTGCCCTTAGTCTTGATCAGCCTATAATATTGACTATAGATCAGTGTTTCAAAATGAGATGGATGAGATGAGATACCTTTTCAAACTCCCCTCGTTCCTAAATAACTTCATAGTCTCAAATATAGACCAATACACAAAGGGAAAAAGGAAATATACACGTCTGGTACCAAATTGACACCAAACTGTTTATGATTTGTCAATACCATCCGTTGTCAAACACTATGTAATGTTCACAACATTGCAACAATTCGTTGTCGAAATCTAAATTTTATACACATCCGTTGTCTAAATGTTAACAAACGTGGTAAGCTCACTATTGACAAACAATCCGTTGCCATTTCATAGTATTGTCGTACGTATGTATATACTTTGACAACGGATTATATTGAAAAATTATAAACTATTTGGTATCATTTTCGTACCAGACGTGTATATTTCCTTTTTCCTCTGTGTATAGTCTTGACTACCGATATATAGTTTTAACTATAGGTGTGTCTATAATATTGATCACAAATCAGTGTAAAGTCTTAACTATAATTTAATCGATAGTCATGAATAAAACTTGAAAATTTAAATTCAGAATGAAATGGAAACGGAACAATTATTAGCTTCATTCAGAAACCTTTTCAAACTAACCTCGTTAATAAATAACTTTTTACGTATATTACATATGTAGACATGTAATGGGTTCTAGTAACAATTTAATTATGAAAATTGTATTTAATCTTTTTAATTAATCCTTAACTACATACACATACACTTTCATTTATTCCTACATAATATGCATGTATACATTAAATGTGTATGTATGTGTATTTCATTAATTTACTTAATAATCGTTAGAGTACTTGCCACAGCTGAGGTCGGGGTTTATTTTGCTGTTAGTAAGTACATTTTACTTTTTGTGTTGAAACTTTTTTTTCTTTAGCTATTAAATTAATTTGAAATTTTGTTTGTTATTTTGCTGTGTTACTGTCATTGTCACTTTATAATATATTCATAAAAATGGCGTTGACAAGAAATTTCATAAAATGTCACCTGATGATTGAACGAGTGTGTAAGTTAAGGGAGGGAGAGAGAGAGATAAAAAAAATTACATTCAATTAAACCATTCATTGCTGGGAAAAAATGTTGTAATATGGGAATTTTTATTTTGGTATAATTTAAAACTAAAGCCCTTAACAATTATATTTGACACTTTTTTATAAACAAAATTATAATAATCGTAAAAAAGTTATAGTTCTTTAAAAAATTTAATTCAAAAGCAAAAAGTCATTTAGGATAGCAATCTACTATTCTATATAAATGAAGGGCTTTATTGCAGTGACCTGATAACTTAAACAATTTTAATTATTTTCTATACGAAAAAAATTTATTTTTTTAAATTTCTTAATACATAATTTTCAATATTTTGAAATTCCTTTTTTAATACGTATTATGGTTTTGTGGCTTATCAATTTACTATAATAAGCTTTTCTTTTGCATTTTAATTTTTAGTTACATATTTTATAAATCATATTTTAACTTTAAATTCTGCAATTTTTTCTATTTTAAGCTTTTAAATGCAACATTTGTATTGATTAAAATCTGTTTTTTAATATTTTTGCATTTTTTTAACAAATATAGCAAATTAGTATAAGTGTATTTTTTCATTAATTTAACATATTGTATTTTTAGTTTTTTTTATGTCATTATTGATTTAATAATATTAATAGATAAGACCAGATAATGGTAACAAAAAAGCTGTTGGGGTCTCACAACAAAATGAAAAAAAAACTAATTTCACGAAAAAGTCAAGCATAAAAATTGATGAACAAAAAACACTATTATGTATGCGAAAGTTATTATTATTAATAAATGTTTTTTTTTTATTTTTTTCTTTTTTATTCTTGTTGATATTTTTGTATAAATTATGAAATAAAATACAAAAGAAAACCAAAACAAAGAGCAACCGTTATAAAAACAATAACTGGGCTATAACGAATTTTTTATACCTTTCAATAAAAATTTTGATTCGGAAATTTTATTCCTCCAAATCACTTTTCAATGACTAATTCATATCATCAGCATTACATTGAAGTACTTCAGTAATGACTTACTGGAATATAGTCTATATTATAGTCTGGACTATAGTCCAGTTTACAATCTAGTCTATAGTCTAGTTCATAATCTAGTCTATAGTCTAGACTATAGTCTGGTCTAGTCTATAGTCTAGTCTATAGTCAAGTCTATAGTCTGGACTATAGTTTAGTCTAGTCTATAGTCAAGTCTATAGTCTAGTCTATAGTCTAGTCTATAGTCTAGTCTATAGTCTAGTCTATAGTCTAGTCTATAGTCTAGTCTATAGTCTAGTCTATAGTCTAGTCTATAGTCTAGTCTATAGTCCAGTCTATAGTCTAGTCTATAGTCTAGTCTATAGTCTAGTCTATAGTCTAGTCTATAGTCTAGTCTATAGTCTAGTCTATAGTCTAGTCTATAGTCTAGTCTATAGTCTAGTCTATAGTCTAGTCTATAGTCTAGTCTATAGTCTAGTCTATAGTCTAGTCTATAGTCTAGTCTATAGTCTAGTCTATAGTCTAGTCTATAGTCTAGTAGTCTAGTCTATAGTCTAGTCTATAGTCTAGTCTATAGTCTAGTCTATAGTCTAGTCTATAGTCTAGTCTATAGCCCTTCTCAGTTAGTCTATAGTCTAGTCTATAGTCTAGTCTATAGTCTAGTCTATAGTCTAGTCTATAGTCTAGTCTATAGTCTAGTCTATAGTCTAGTCTATAGTCAGTCTATAGTCTAGTCTATAGTCTAGTCTATAGTCTAGTCTATAGTCTAGTCTATAGTCTAGTCTATAGGTCTAGTCTATAGTCTAGTCTATAGTCTAGTCTATAGTCTAGTCTATAGTCTAGTCTATAGTCTAGTCTATAGTCTAGTCTATAGTCTAGTCTATAGTCTAGTCTATAGTCTAGTCTATAGTCTAGTCTATAGTCTAGTCTATAGTCTAGTCTATAGTCTAGTCTATAGTCTAGTCTATAGTCTAGTCTATCGTCTAGTCTATAGTCTAGTCTATAGTCTAGTCTATAGTCTGTCTATAGTCTAGTCTATAGTCTAGTCTATAGTCTAGTCTATAGTCTAGTCTATAGTCTAGTCTATAGTCTAGTCTATAGTCTAGTCTATAGTCTAGTCTATAGTCTAGTCTATAGTCTAGTCTATAGTCTAGTCTATAGTCTAGTCTATAGTCTAGTCTATAGTCTAGTCTATAGTCTAGTCTATAGTCTAGTCTATAGTCTAGTCTATAGTCTAGTCTATAGTCTAGTCTATAGTCTAGTCTATAGTCTAGTCTATAGTCTAGTCTATAGTCTAGTCTATAGTCTAGTCTATAGTCTAGTCTATAGTCTAGTCTATAGTCTAGTCTATAGTCTAGTCTATAGTCTAGTCTATAGTCTAGTCTATAGTCTAGTCTATAGTCTAGTCTATAGTCTAGTCTATAGTCTAGTCTATAGTCTAGTCTATAGTCTAGTCTATAGTCTAGTCTATAGTCTAGTCTATAGTCTAGTCTATAGTCTAGTCTATAGTCTAGTCTATAGTCTAGTCTATAGTCTAGTCTATAGTCTAGTCTATAGTCTAGTCTAGTCTAGTCTATAGTCTAGTCTATAGTCCTAGTCTATAGTCTAGTCTAGTCTAGCCTAGTCTATAGTCTAGTCTATAGTCTAGTCTATAGTCTAGTCTATAGTCTAGTCTATAGCCTAGTCTATAGTCTAGTCTATAGTCTAGTCTATAGTCTAGTCTATAGTCTAGTCTATAGTCTAGTCTATAGTCTAGTCTATAGTCTAGTCTATAGTCTAGTCTATAGTCTAGTCTGTAGTCTAGTCTATAGTCTAGTCTATAGTCTAGGCTTGCCGGAACCTCCCTTCGTTATCCTCCCTTCGTTATCGGTAGATTCTCCGTTATCGGCAGACATTTAACAAGGAATCATAATATAGGACCTACTAACTGATATTCCACTATGTAACAAACGTAATAACAAACTTATAGCACCTTCTTTACTTATTCCAGTAAAGAGTATAAAACTAAAATAGATGGGTAAATAAAGGTAATATTGAGCAAGGGCTTTTCAACAAAAGTCAATGTTTGGCTTGATAAGCATATAAAAAGCTCACACGTTTATTTTACCAAAGTTTTGTGTTTATTTTTGTATTTGTAACAATTTAATAACAAAGAAATACATACTAATAATGATGATGTCATTAATACTCCTATAAAAGTGTGGCAAATAGATAATAAAGGTAGGTATTAAAACATAAGTAATAATTAGATTAAAGTGTTTATTTTTTTTATTATATTTCTTATAATTGAAAGAAAATAATGTGTTGTCAAATTAAAAAAAGGGAAGAAAAGAGTTGAACTGTGTGAAAGAATGAAAAAAGTTTCATTATAAGAAAGAAAGGTTTGCCTCAGACCAGGGTTTCTGGTAGAAATTGTAATAGCAAGGCTTAATTAGTTGCCTTGCTGTTGCATGATTAATTTAAGTTTTATTTTTTTTATTAAAAATTCATTGGTGATCTATTCCATAGTCGATAGAACTCTATAAGATACAGATTTGGTATTTGTGATTCAATTATTTCTACAGCGGATAAATCCTTACTTACATATTATTTTAAATGTTAAATTCAACATCGATCACCACGATCCCGAATAACTCAGTCACTCTATAACATTTTTCTTTAAAGAATAAAAAATATTCAGATTTTATCCAACATACATAAATATTGCATTTAAAGTATTTTCTCCTCGTTCACAACAACCCAAAAAAAAGAGTTCTTTATTCCACTTAGACAGTGGCCCCAAAGTTATAAAACGTCTTTGCTTACTTATTACCCAGTTAACGAAGTACACCGTGTGATGGTACTTTATCAACTTCAACTTTAAGAATTCTTAATATAATTCTCAGGCAAAAGACATTCATTTAAACTTGTACATTCAACCATGGAACCCTTTAAACGTATGTACAACAACATACCTTAACATATAAAATGTAATGTAAGTTATTCATAAAACAAATGAACGACAAGTTTCACATGCACATTCGTATATTCATGCATATAAATATTTTATAGGCATTGTAAAAGGTTCGCTTTGAGTTGATCAAGAGAGAGAGTGTGCTAAGTGGTAAGGGAGGAGGGGAGGATTTCGTGTGTTTTGATATAAAAGCACAAATGAATAAATGAATGAATGCCTAACAATTAAAAACAAAACAAAAGACAAACAAAAAATTAAACGTCATATAAACAAAACATTGCAAAAATACACATAAAATAAAATAAAAAAAATTATAAAAAAATCCACAATTCTCTTACGAAAGGTATAGCAGTCATCGTAAGAATTGTTACTTTTTGATGTTTTTTGAATGCAATTGGTTTCTTTCGTATCACAATCATAAAAAAGTACATTTTTAACAACAATTAGGTACTTTGAGAAATAACGATCTCAACAATCAAGTATAACTTTTATCAGATCATTTCATAGTTTTCGATATCTCTGTCAATGATCAAAACCCAAAAGGTACCATTTACACACATTTTGGTACCATTTGCATTAACTGTACCAATCACCAAAAAGTACTTTTTAAACAACAATTAGGTACTTTGAGAAATAACGATATCTACGATCTAGTATAATTTTAATCAGAACATTTCATAGTTTTCAATATCTCTATCAATAATCAAAACCCAAAAGGTATCTTTTACACACATCTTGGTACCATTTGCATTAACTGTACCGATCACCAAAAAGTACTTTTTAAACAACAATTAGGTACTTTAAGAAATAATGATCTCTACGATCAGGTATAACTTTAATCAGATCATTTCACAATCTTCGATAACTCTATCAATAATCAAAACCAAGTATCCCTTTTACACTCGTCTTGGTGGGTATCTCTGAAAAGACTTAAACAAAGCTAAATTACCCTTAACATGAATACACAAACTCACACAACCCAAGTTGTTGTTGTTTTGAAAGCTAAGGGTCTTGTGGAATAAAATATACACAGCGTTATACAACAAGCACCGGAAATGTCTAATGATTGCTTGAAAGACACCGACCAACGACAACGACTACTACCCAAGAAACGAACAGACAGACAGGCATACAAGGCAACAAAACCAACCAAATAACGACACTAACTGGCAAATATTTTGCACCTTTTCAACTGCAGCTCTAAAATGGGCTGCCAGGATATAAAGATAAACAAATGAGTGAACGACGAACGAATGAATAAAAAAGTGGAAAAAAAATATCTTTTGGTTTTAGGAGAATGTCATATAATCTTTGTAACGATGTGTTTGTTTTCATTTGGAAAATGTCGTCTTGAGTAAACGACACACACAGCTGACAGTTCAGTTCAGCGCTAAGCAATTGCATTTGAAATATAGAAAAGTTCATTTTCTTTACTTTTTACTTTGCAAATTGCTGAGAATTATAAAGGTGATTGTTTGCGAACGGGGTGTAAATAAAGTAATGGCGTAAAACTGTTAATGAATTTGTTTGCTTTGGTGGCGAGGGGACAATGGGATATGGTGTAGAAGTGGTTAAATGTTTAAAAGGAACTTTGGTCATTACATATGTAATATAATGGCACATAAAAACATTTTCCAATTTAAGGCAACACACAGACGATAAGAAAATTATAAAAGCTTTGTTGCTGCCCTTACTGTAGGCGAGTAAAAGACGCCTTTAATAATGTATGAATCTGAAAAATCATCTAAACAATAGATCAGTTCAAATTGTCCGGAAGTGAGTAAATCGACTAGTTGTATTCGCCCATTTACCTCCCGCTTGCGTAATCACATACAAAAAGTCTCTTGAGGAGCCCAAGCGAGGAGCTAAACCAAGCTTAGACGGCAAAGTACTTAGGTAGATGTCATTCTAAGCCGAAACTACGACCATATAACAAACCTGAGAGAAAAAGTACAATGTATATCAAAGTCATGACAAATTCACAACCTTTTAAGGAGCCTAGCACAGGAAAGGATTAAACCGGTCTGAAATGCGAAAGAAGAAATGGAAACCAACAATTCTGGTCAAGTGGGATTTTGAATCAGGTACTCATGGAAATATAAAGATGGAAGGATGGAAATATGAGATAGAAGTGTAGAATTTCCAGAGCCCAACCAACATGCATATATTTAAGTTTAGTTTTTTTAGATGGAAACCCTTCCAAACAAAGAGAGAAACTCCAAAGCCAATTCAGAATTTAAAATCTAAATTGAAAGTATGGGATTTTTGTAATATTGCCGTTGTGACGGGACTCTCAAACTCACAAGGGCATTTATGCGGTGTAGGTTCGGTGGGATCTTAATCATTCTCTCGATTAAGATGCCAAAATTGTTCGAACTAAATTTTACCATAAATAACTCAACGACGACAAAAACTTCCTATGTGATCTATGTGGTGTGCTTTAAATGTAAGAGACGTTAGAGGTCTCATCCCTCCAATCTAACCTAGATCCTGCCCTACAATTCTTTGAATGTTTTGAAGTATTTTTCATTCCTTTCCACAATGAAAATCCAACACTTTCTTCAACCACTGTCAACCAAGAAAAAATGTAATGAAATACAACAAAAATAAAAAGGGAAATTAAGAACATAAGTGTATTCCCAAGTAGGCAAAATGAAGAATGCAATGAAGTGAAATAGGAAAAGGTGAACTGACAAACACAATACAAGACGGTACTCACTCGCAGACAATTAGACAACAATACCAACCACCACTAACACCAAGAGCGACAACAATCTTAAGAAAAAGAAAACAAAACAAGAAACAGGAACCAAAAAAAAGTAGAAAAGTTTCAAGAAAGGACAATGACGACTCCTATGTACGTGTCATTGCCATGATGAACGTTTTAAGTACAATTAACAAGCAGGCATTCATAGCATTTTCATTGCTAAATAAAAGTACTATTACTCGTACTCTAGCTGTAGTACACACGCTTTGGGTGCTCAATTGTTATTATGAGGTTAACCGTACGCAGTAAACGTCAATACAGACAGACGCCAAATATATTCTCAATAGATTTTGTGTTTAGAGAGTTTATATCGTTATAAATTTTATTATTCAAATTAAAATATAATTGAATAAAATCCTTTAACAAAAGAGTAAATACACATACATACACATGTATATAGTAAATGCATTTTGTATGTGTATGGTTTAGTTTGATTGTGTGTATAACCATTAAACCTGAGCGTTAATTTAAAATACTCATTAAAACACTATGGATTTTTCCATGAAAATGATTTTTAATTAGAAATTGTTGGTTATTTTTTTTTCTCTTGCATTTTTTTTTTGGTTCTACTATTTTAAAATGACCCAACAAAAGATGAACCATCAACCAACCAGAATTACCAAACAGTTTAATAAACGAACAATACAAATTTCAAAATTAACACAAAAAACAAATCGATCACTGAATCATTGCCAACATTTTAAAAGCACAATTTTTTAAATATTCATATATGGGCATATATTGTAGTTTGATGAGAGATGGATTGAATGCATATTTGGGAAATTTTTGGTACTTTTTTAACAATTTTCGAGGAACTTATAATAAATTTATCTCTGGAAAAGCTGTTCCCTAATACATATATATTTCTCTAGTACCCATTTTAATATTACATTTTAAACTTTGAAAATTGTTTTTAAAATCTCTCAATTTGGTACTAATGATTTTATAGAAAAGTCCCTTTTTTAAATATTCTTTCCCTGATTTATTTTCATTTAACATTTCATAATTTAAACATGAGCCTTAAATACATATAACAGTATGACTCACTGGCCACTACTAAACGAAAATTGCCAAACGTATGCAAATAATAATTATTATTAAAATAACTATAACTTTAACATGCGTATTTACAAAAAAAGGTCGATTATATTTACAATGTCAAGCTAAAATATTGCAAACACAATAATATAAAACAGAAGGGTTTCTGTATAAGGAAATTATAAAGAGTCTTGGGATGACTGCGAGTACATTTTGCATATTGCTATTTCACCTTTATTTCTTTAGATTATTATAAGGTTCAATATGCATTAGTTGTAAATTTATTATGTTAACAAATTAATAGTGACTGACGTATTGATGTACCCTTATCACTACAGGTAAATTATATAAAATGTTTAAATGTCAAACTACGTTTTTGCTGAAGAAGGTGCAGGCGTTTTTATGAGAAGTAAAAAAATGTAAAATTAAAGATCTACTCGGGAAAATACTTCTCTGGGGCTAATAGAACCGAAATCGCTGGTAATCAAAATTCAATCCATGAACTCTAGAGGATTTTTGGAAAAATTTTTGAGCTTACATTCCACATTTAATTGCCATTAATCTTTGAATGCAAACATTAACTTTGGAACATTCAGATACAGGTCAAGAAAAATATATCTCGAAGATAAAAGCAGATATACGTGCCTTTATATTAAAGTCGACAGGTTGGACTTTCAGATGACATAACAGATGTCTTAACGCTCTTAAAATAGGGCCAAAAACCGGATGCGATTAAAACATTCAACGCAAATTAAACCTTTACAAAAGTATACACTGGTATCTGGGTTAAAATTTGGTTGGTCTGTGTTTTCTCCTTCACACTAATTTAACATCCATTTCTGTAGATTGTTAATGAAAGAGTTTCTCTCGCAATCAAACGTTTCGAAAGAAAGAATATGTTTTCGAAGGATGAAGGATATTTCAGAACTATGAAATATTAAAGTATATCATTTGAATCAAGGAATATCAAACGAAAAGATCGCATCAAATGAAAAGATCGAATCAGAAAAGATCAATGACAAAAATTTCTCATTACATTTTCTTAACAGAAGTTGACATTTACTTCTATGAGAGAGAAAATCCTTGGAAAATGCTTTCAACGCATGCTCACCCTTTTAACAGAGCGATACAAATTGATAAATTTCTGAAAACATCGCTGAATAATTTTGTCAAAGAAACTGATCCAGTTCTGGTCATACTCTGCCATCAAGATCGAATACTTCTGCAAAAAGAAATCCTTAGAAAATCTATGATATTTAAACCTTAGTTAATAATTCCACTATCGTTGTATGATCACCTTACTTTACGAAAACATATTCTTGGGTTCCTAACCATTTTACACAGACAAATTTTTCATTACATTCTGTTTTAGAAGTTGACATATCCTTGTATGAGAAGGAAACTGTTTTCAACACATGATCACACTTTTAATAGAGCCATACAAATTTCATAAAAGATACTGAATAATTTAACCAAAGAAACTGATGCAATTTTGATCATATTCTGCCATAAAAAATCAATACTCCTGCAAAAAGGAATTCTAAGAAAACTATGATATTTAAACAACCCTAGTTATTTATTTCACGATCGTTGTACGATCACTTAACTTTACAAACACATATTCATGGTTTCCTCCAAAATGTTACACATAGGTGAAGAGTATGTTTAAATGTTTCGAATCATGGAGACTAACTCCTCATTATATTATGTTTTAATAGAAGATAGCCTTAGATATCAATTCCACGATTGTGTTATGATCACTTTACGAGAACATATTCTGGTGTTCCTTAAAATTTTAAAGAAAGTGTATATTTATATGATTCGAATTGCCTTCTATGAGGAAAAGGTCCTTAACATATGATTGTTCTTCTAATAGCGCTTAACAAAGTACTTTTGCAATAAGATAAGAAGTCCTTCAGGCCGCAAAATAAGGTGGATAGTAAGGACTCTAGTTAAAAATACTTAGAACTATACATTCATCATGAATAAAATACATTTTTCAAATAGAGTTTAAACCCAAATTGACTTTAAAGGATAAATTTGCAAAAAAAAACTTCATCAAAAACCCTATTACTACAAATTTTATTTATGTTAAACATTAGTGCAACAATAATGTATAAATTATTCAACTACTATTAAATACTAGAGCTATAGTTTGTTAATAATATATGCAGGTGAATTTAGTTTAGCTTAGTTTAGTTTTCATGGGCTCTCATTGTGGATGAGACCAACAAAAAAACTGCATTTTAAAATTATTGATAATGTATTATAAATTTTCGGGAGCTCAACATCAAAAGACCGCAAAACTAAAAACACAAAATAAAAAAAAATAAAAGCCCGCAACAAATGCATGATCCTAAATAAATTACAATAAAATATCATATTACACATGTATGAATACACTCGAACGATAGATGCAGCACAACCAACCACTTGATGTAAAAACATGTGCATTTTATGCTAAACTGTGGATTTTTCGAACGTGTCCTATGTTTGTTTGTGAGTATATATTTTGCAGCAGGAAATTCAGAATCCATAATGCTTTTTAAAAACCAAACCATTTTTAAAACTAACATGTGGAAAGTGAAAAAAAAATCTTAAACACCACCATGACACCACTTCTACCAACAACAAACTATATTTTCAAAAATCAGAAAAAAATATATAGCAAAAACAATGAAAATAATATGCAAAAACTAAAAATGTTTTTAAAATAGTGAAAAAATGTTAAATACAAGGTTAGTTCGGAAATAACTTCAAATAGTTTAAGCACCATGTCAAATTTCATGAGTTCAAAAACAGAAACAATACAAAAAACATATTACAATTCCTCAACTTTAGGTCCCAAACTAGAGATTACAAGGCGTTTCGAACGTTCTTTCTTTCGAATCTAAATAAGCAGTAAAGCCCTTTGGATCATCGTTCAAAGTATCTTATCTCTACTTTATTATATGACAATAGATTTTCTCTCTACATTACTAAGAAACACTTAAACGGCCGTTCAAAACATTATTTTAAAATCCTTTAAGATTTCAAATACACTTATCACATCACCCTCGTAATGCATTTATGGATGTTTGTTGTACATGTGTGGCCTTCATTCATACGCTTATGCCACCCAAACTGTCAATATGCATAAAGGACCATAATAATAACAAGAGTTTTGGTCTTTTTCATCTCCTGACACTCAAGCTTTCTCTCTCTAACTCACACTTTCGCTTTATTTTCGATTCCATACGATATTAAAAGGATATTACAACAATGTGCCTGTTGTTCCGTTGTTCGTTATTAGTTTATGTTGTTGTTGTTTCTGTTTTCTAAAGTCATTGACAATCAAATATGCAAACCGCGCGTTGTTTAGCTGTTAGGCTGGCAAATGTCACAGTGGGTTTTGTTATTTAATGAGTTCCTTTGCTGGCAGTTCGATTTTGTATTTGTTTTTTGGTTTGTTTCGAGGATGGCAACATCGAGCTCTCATCCTCCTTTATCCAACATAATGTTGTTTGTTTCTATGTTGTCGAACGATTTTGCATCGATTTTATGCATACATAGATTTATAAACAATCATTTATACATAAATACATCCATGCTTGCATTATTTATGCTTTATGTTTATTCCAACAATACAATTACTTACTGGAATTACTTGGTTTTGTGGAACAGTGTGTATAGATTTAGGTTTCATTGAGAAATTTTCCAATTAAATAATAGTAAATAATACCGGAGAGACCAACCTTCAAAATTATTATAAATATTTCCGATAAAAAGATCGAAACCGGCTTTATAATGTACTATTGCTATTTTTCCAAAAGAGATAAATGCTTCATCTTTGGTTAAACAACGATTGACTTGGATCAAATACAACCCACAATAGCTAAAAACTTTGCACTTGAGATCCACACATAGATCTAATAACTTTCGGATGGCCTGGGGCAAAACCCCTTCAGAGTTCATTGGATCCAAGGGCTTCAATCTAGGATTTCTCATATGTTTTGATAGATTTTATGAAAACAATCAAGTTAGTTGAATATTCTGGGTGGGGCATTAGTTCGGGATACAGATACCAAAATTATATTGGCTGAGAAATTTGTGGGAAATCCGAAATGCTAGGAAAAAAATGTCTAAAATAGACTTGTTTATTCTATACTGCTCCATGCAAAACTTATTGGAGTACATGATCGATTTAAGTAATCCCTAAACATTATTGGACTACATGATCCGTTTAGTAGTTCTATATAATGCAGGCCTGGGCCATCTCATGCATTCTCATAATTTTAGCAAAGGAGTAGTTTTGAGATAAGTCCGATGTAATACATGTGAGGATTACGTGGTCTTCAAGTAGGACATCGCAATGTTAAAGGGATTTTCATGTATTTGGATTCGTTTGGACCAGCCCTAGACCTTTTCGGAGTACTATTTAAATGCGTGTGCGGAATTGTCTCAATATTTGCAAGGTTTGTCGTTGAAAGAGTCATTAAAGAGTTGACATTTATTGTATAGAACGAATTCTAAAATTTGTCTACTTTGACAGTAGAATCGTTATTGACTCGACATTTATTCTTTTGGAACTAGAAGCTTTAGTGAACACATAAACCAAATTACAGTTTTTCGAAATTGTCATCTTCACAAGTGGTTCTTTCAAAGCTTTATTATAGAATCGACATTCGTTATATTTTATAATTTTTACGGCTACCGATACTTTGGAGGCTATATTCCTAAAAGATCTATAGATTATAGAATAGCTAAAATAACCAAGTGATTCGATTATACACAGGAAAGGTACTAAAGTCACCTTATAGATACAATATATCAGTAAGACTTTAGTTTGCGATCCAGATTCATTAATTGAACTTATCACACGAAGAGTTCAAAAAAATTTTGAAAAGGTTCCCTGTGATAAGTTGTCACCATTCAGACTTCGAGAAAACCAAAGACGGATAACATATCTTGTGTTAAGCACGACAATAGTTATAATACTACCGATATTTTGCAGTTTATATTCCTTTATACAGAACTTAATGATAATTTAACACGTTATCACTATCCAAACTCTTTACGACATACCAGAGAGAAGTTTAAGATTCGTAACCACGAACATACTTAATTTAATACCTATAACCTATTTTGTTGCTCCCGAAATTCCAAAAAAAAATTTAAGAAATTTGTCACAAAGTTTGCCCATATCAATTTACATATCCATTCAATTGTTACGTAGTTCCCGAAATCTTTGTACTAGATGCAGCTAACATTGAATATATGTATGTATTAGTATGAATACAATAAGTACATGTATGTGCGTGCGGTCTATAAATTACCCAACAGTTTGATAAGGGTTCAGTATATTTCTCAAATGTCTAAAAGTTTGGTTGACTAGCGGGGAAATCAATCATCATTTTGGTGTCTCGAAGTAATTAAGAATGCAGTCTCACTGAACCTTATTTCCTACCGAAAGTAATCTATATTACAGACTCAATCAACCATTAGTAGTCGAATCAAAACGTGCTGTTCTAATGTTTTACGCAAAGATATACAAAAGTTAAAGCAACTAGTCACTTAGCTAGTTCCAAATGATAGGTAGAATCACTAGGTTTGCGACTTTCACCACGAACTGCAGAATATTGTTAAGTGTGAATAATTTGTTAGATGTGTTGCCTGTATAAATCCCCACAAATGCATAGAATGAGCAACAAAACAATATAAAATACAATACACGTACAAATAGTTCAAAACACACACAGATGCAAAACATTTATAAAGTTTATAATAATAACAATAATAATAACTAAAGCCGTTAAATTAATATTTGATTTACATACATTAGACAGCAGGCAGGCATACGAACAAGTGAATACTAGAGAGTACGTATTGAATTTTAATCATTGTTTTAAATTGCCTTAAAAATGCATTACAATGCAATTAAACCATAAATTGAAAATGTTTAAGTTAATTTGAAAAAACAGTTAAAACTTAACAGCAGCAACAAATATGGTGGGCTAATTAGTTAACGGTATTTACAAAAAAAAAAAAAAAAACAGAAGAGTAAAAAAGAAAAACTTCCCATTGAGTTTTATAACCATAATAACAACAACAATAAAAAGTTTTCCATTTAAAACCACAACAATTCTAAATTTGTAATTATTAATGAGTTAGGAAGTGATAATTGTTAGTAATTTAAGTTCAAACCCGGCGCCAAAGGGGCGTTTTAGAAAGGATGGCGATTTATTAAAATACTTTTGTAAACCATATGATTGCTATGCGATGAATTAAAGAATAGCAATGTTAATTGATTGAAGTGTTTTGAGTTTAGATTTTTGTATATATTTGCACACTCAATTAATGAAAAATAAATATTTTATGGTGTTTGTTGAAATTTAAATAATCGACAGTAGAATAGTTGGAGACAGGCAAGAAATCAATAAAAAGTAATATAGGAAATAGTTTTTTTAATATTCTTTAGCTGATAAAAATCATATGATCCGTAAGTTTTGTTTGACGCAAGTTAAGGAATTATGACAAGAGTATCACAACTCGATACTGACAGAACGGAAATTATGATTAGTGAGATTAACGGATCGTATTACAGAATTTGATTGTCTAACAGAATTCGTTTCAGAATAAATTTTTACTTCGAATTCAAAATTAAAGTTGTAAAATATAGAAGCTTTGGGGTTCTTGAATTCAATATTTTTGCATACGTGATCGTGTAAAATTGATCGTTATTTTCCATTTTGAGATGATGGCAAAAATCTAATACATTTTAGAACAATTTCAATATTGAAACTTGTTGTCGATACAAAAGCTTATTCGATCAGGCGAAGAGTTCGATGAACTTTTGGAAATTATCCGTGTGATAAGTTCTCTCTTTTTTGATATCGAGAAAAACAAAGGGAAAGAACATATCAAATGTTTGATTAGTTCTCTCTTTTACTTATATGGAGACTTAGAGAACTCTTAAGTTTATAGACTAGGGGTTCCAAGGGATTTCCTTTGCAAGCTGTAAGTATAGAAGATGGAACAAATTGCCCGGAAGTTTATTATTCAGAATAGACCTGCTCTTTTTTATTCAATGGTAACGTGACAACAACAATTAAGTGCTACTAAAGCCGCCTTGTAGATATGAAATATCCCAGTAGGACTTTGGTTCGAGATCCACATTCCTTAATTAAACTTATAAGGTGAAGAGTTCGTTGAACGTTTGAGAAAAACCCAATGATCAAGAACTTATCACGCGCAAAGCTTGACAATCGCGTGAAAATGCTTCACGAGATTAAATCTTTCTCTCTCTCTCTCTCCCTCTTTTAACTAGGAAACCCTTTAGAATGATGCCTGATAAATTATCTTATCTTTATATAATATTTCCTTTTAATTAACATTTACCAGAGAAAATACAATAAAATTTTAACTATTAAATAATTCATGTTATTTTACTCAAAATTGCATAAAAACTAGGAATATTTTGGCGTCACCGCTTATGTATTAAATCAATTTAATAATTTAACTAAAGTTTTAATTAAATATGTATACAGCAATTATAAACATCATTAATAATGGAAAATTGTTTATTTCAATAACAAAATATTTGGTTTTATTGTGCTAATATTTTGTTTTCACAAATTTTGCATATTCAACAAAAAAGCTTTTTTTTTCAAATATTTTGAAGGTTAATTAGTGGTTCCAAATTAAAATTTAAATATTTATTTATATAAATTTCTAACATTTGCAATTTCCTTTAAGTGAAACCATTAAGCATAATAATATTGAATGACAATAAATTAAACGTTTATTTTTTTAAATTATAACCGTCATTTATACAATTTGCCAATTATACAGAGCAACAATTGGAAGAAATAGATAAAAAAGCAAACGATTCGTATAAAAAAAAAAAACTAACTGGAAAAAATTTAAGAGGAGAAACCAAAACGACAGTGATTGTATACAAATTGATTTTTTTACAAAATTGTTGACACTCAATAAGAAGAACCCGGCAAACGAATGGATGAACAACTAAAAATTGGAAAATAACAAATGAATAAAGGAATGAATGAAAACACAAAAGTGCTGTATGTGACTAAGCCGAATCTTATATACCCAACATCAAAACATCAGAGCATCAGGGCGAATTCCGGAAGAGGGCCTTTTATTAGAGTTTAAGTCATTTATGCACCGGACTCCAATGAATTCGAGGGTATAATTAATTTCTTATAAGAAAGGGGTTATGTAGTGATACAGTCAATTTTGGGCCGATGTTAATGAAATTTAAATCCCTCTAACTCCTCTCATTTGGAACCTATCGCAGACAGATCGTCTTAAAATCTAAAAAGGACCCAGAATATATATGCTTTTGTGGTTCTACGTAACAATATTTCTATGTATTACAAACGGAATAACATAATCAATATACCCTCATATTTTGTGCTAATGGTTATAAAAATCAATTGACAATTCACGTGCTTTTATTTAAGTGTTTTACATGCAAGTTTTTAAGTTTTCTGTTTGTAGTTGAAAATGTGATGGTCACATTTTAACACAAAGCTTTACAAATTCAATGTACAACAATGAAAAAATATCAGTGTTAACAAAACGACTTTTGTAAAACCAAAATAATTGATTCTGTATAGACCTCTTTTACTCTACCTTTGTAATTCAAATAATCGTAATTGTTTATGAATATTAAAAAATATACCAGCAAAAAGAATATTCCAAAAGAAAAACTCATCTTAAAGCAGAATAAATTATTGTTATTCATTGTATGAGATTTATTTTTGTTTATATGAATGCATGTTGGTTTTATTTTGCACTTATTGTTTATTATTTAATATACAAACTGTTTATAAGACATGTGCGATAAATCGCCCATGAATGGATGTTTATATTGTATATCGTTTTCTGGTTATTATGAGTAGAACGTGTTTATTAAAATAACACTCAAACGGTAACGAAATATAATGTGGATCAGAAATAATGAAAAGAATGAGAACAACCAAAAATATGCATAATAAACAAAATTATTACATAAATATTTTCCGTTTTAATTACTCACGTTACAGAAAATAGCAAAATAAAATGGAAATATTTTATATCAATCCGTTTATTTGAATTTTGTATAAGAGAACTAGAGAACTGGTATGGTCAGTTAACAAAAAATGAAGGAGTGTTGCCAGATTTATGACGTAATGTTTATGAGGAAACTAGTATCGAACATTTGTGTTTTCCATAGATTCGTTGTGATGTCTGAATAATTAGAATCGAGAAGAAAAGAACAATTCCTGTCTTATGTGGAGTGAATTCTGTAGAACTAGTTAAATTAGATATTCAATCTATAAGCAATGGAGCAATGGAATTGTTTGTGTTAGGATATTCATAGTTTGGATTCTGAAGAACTCTCTAAGGGTTAGAGAAAATATTCGTTTAGGAAATGTCTGTTGAGTTGCCCATAGATCCTTCGTGATGCCTGGCTAGTTAGGATAGAAAAGAATACAGCAATTTCCACATTTAGACACCGTCTAGAAGAGTAATGGAGTACACACCCTATTCTTATATCATCCACTTGGTTGGTGCGTTGGTTACCGTGGTCATGTAGTATCCTACAAGCCGACATTATCGCGAATATTTCAGCCAGAAAGACACTACTGTTGTTTGGGAGACGTTGAGATATACTTATCCCAGCTTCTTCACAGAAGACACCAGAACCAATACCACAGTTCATTTTATAACCATCTGTAAAGATTCCGGTAATATATTTGCTCGGTAGTTTACCCCTACACCACTCGCTCCAGGAAGGAATTCTGACTTTGAAAACTTTATCAAAATCCGTGTGTGGGGTAATATAATTGGATGGTTGGTTCAAGATTGGAGGTAATTGGCTTAAAATCTTAGCGTGTCCATATGTTCTTGATTTCCAACTTCAGGATGAGTTAAGCCTCGCTACGCTGCAAGCAGATATGGCCATATTATGCAGATCTATAGGTAAGATTTGCAATATAGTGTTCAGAGCTTCTGAAGGACTAGTTCTTAGAGCACCTGTTATCCCAATGCATGTTGATCTCTGAACTTTGTATAGCTGATCTACAACAAATTTCTTCTTAGTTGAAGTCCACCATACTAGAGATTCATAAATAGGAATATAACGTACTATAACTGTGTACATCCATTTAACTATGTCCCTATTTCATTCCAAACATCTTACGACAGGTATAGTAGGCAACTTATTGACTCTGAGTTTCCATCTCCTCCACTTAGTCATTGGAAGACTTCAAACACTGCCATCCATGCTGCTCTACGAAGATAGTCATATTTAGATCACATTGTCCTTGCCTTCGCACAGGAAATTTAAAGAAGTCATATCATTTGCTCACAATCGTTGGTCGTATAATTTTCAAATAAAGACATTTTGGTATACCGGTTCCTAACTAAGTATAACTTAGTTGACAACATTTGGTCAAATGTTTATTGAATTGTTCCAGAGCAAGGATTCTATTAGTGTAGGGACGCAAGAATAAGTATTGTTCGTACATGCAAAGTGGCATGTTTTACAATTTATCTGTTCCGATTGACACTCGATAACAGTTCTAGAGTTTGATCCAAAAACGCAAAGAAAAAGTCACGCCTTTACATGCAGAACTTGCAGACTTGTTTCAAAATTTACCTGTTCGTGATCGACACGGCGATATCGTATGTCCATATTACGACATACGATATCGATCTAAATCTCTATTAAAATTCTATTGAGATAAAAAGTCTGATTGTTTCAGAGCAAAAATCCGAGAATAAGTGTTACATGGTGAGATGAAGGGCAATCCCAGCAGAACAATTTGCAGACATTTTTACAATACAGCAAATTTACACAATACAGCTTTGTTGGCAATATTTGGTCAACTATATTATGTCCCAGATCGAAAATCCAATCATTGTGGAAACGCAAGAATAAGCCTCTTCATCACATGCAGAGATGTCGAGATTGCTCGACAAATCTCGATAGAATAATTTGCAAACCTTTTGCAGATAAAAGGTCAGAATTGACAAGCTTTGATCAAACATTTCTTGTCGTAGAAGCGCTGCAATAAGTCTTGTCATTACATTTACAGATGGCGGGCAATCCCAGCAGAACAATTAGCAGACCTTCTTTAGAGTTTAGAAATCTGGGCACTAATGTGCATAACCGATAACTCTACAGTCAAATACTATATTAGGTTTGAGTGTTCAGAACAATGTTTTAAACATAAAGCAAATATATGCATTTTATTGACCGACATCCGACACAAATATTATCTCGTTATACATAGCATATAGTATCCAAAAGCCCCGTAGATATATTTTTTGCATGCCCATGAAATTTAAAAATGGAGGGACCTAGCGTTATCGTATTTGGCTCAAATACTTATAAACAACATCTGTTTAATTCACAAGTTTTAGAAACTCTTTCAGATGATTCGTAACTAAGTGGAATTAAAATTTTTTAATTTCCTATTTCATAGCAAAATCATTTATAAACTTTCATAAACTCAGTCTGGCAGCTCTAACACACAATTTTAAAAACACTCATATTACACGGTGAGAACCAAAAAAAAACTTAAAATTTTAATCATCAAATAAGAAAATGATGAATAAATTTGTTTCTATTTCCAAGAACTACAATAACACATTCCGTAAATTAAAAAACAATGCAAATTAATTTTTGCTTACCTAAAGAATGACAGCTGTTGATTTGTAGCAGCACCGCAAAGATTGTTAAAATAATCCACAAATTAATCTTTGATTTCGATAGCATTGTTGTAGTTGAACACTTGCAATTATGGCAGCTTTTGAAGAAATTTTCATTAAATCGCCTTTCAAGTTCTTCCATTATTTTTTGTTAGGCGATAAATTTAATAAGGATATGATCGCTATTAACTCACTTAATTATTCTTTTGTTATTTTAGTAAAAATTATATTTTTCTTAAAATTTTTCTATATTAAAAGCATTTTTGTATTACATTTGATCAAGCCATAGCAGCAACAATAACTTTTTGAGTAAAAGAGTTAAAAAATGATCTTGTTTGTTTCGCTTTTGACTCTCTTTCTCTCACTGGTAAACACACCTGCCTCGCGCTCAATTATTTTTATTTATTTTTGTATATTTCGTTTTCTTACAATAAAAACAAAGGTAAAGAAACAAGGTAAAGAAGAACTAACACCACGAAGATAATAACAATAAGACTTGAAATACTGAAAACATGTATTGGAAAAAAGGCTTCGGTTTTTTGTTGTTTCTTTTTTGCTTCTTTTCGATGAAAAATTTTTTAATGAAGAAATTTTCTATATAAATTTTTCCAATTGCCACAAATTTTAATTGATATTTTTACACAAAATTCGACATTTTACAATTTGTATACAAAAATTTATTTAATTATTTTTTTTCTCACAAAATTTTAACATTTTCTTTTGTTGTTGTATGATTAATACTTGAAATGGTCGATCGTTGTTGTTTACTAAAAGTGGTTTAACAACTTTTCTTGTGGTTGTTGTTAGTGTAATGACACAACAATAATTACAAACTAATGCACATTCCTCTTCTTTCTTAATTTTCTTTTAATTTCAATTTTCTTAATTGCAGACGCACAAAGAACACATTTCAAAGACTTTTATTTTTGAATTATTAAATATATTATTTGTTTACTTTTCCATTAATCACTAGGTATTATTATTTTAGATTTTGTGCCAATTTTTCTTAACACTTTTGTTGAGAAATGTGTTATAGAAAAAACATGAAATATTTATTTAACCGTCTGCCGCCATTTACCCGTCTACGACATTCTCACAACGAAACACAAATTACAACTGAGTACTAGTGTGTTTTACCAATGAGTACGTTACTAGTTAATTGAGTGCTTTCAATGCTGTTCGTTGAGTGAAATAAGCGGCATTTTTTAGTTGAGTGTTGTTTATGCTATAGGGATGCCAATATACAGGGAATTTATAATTATACAGTTATATTACATTTAAAAAAGCATTTTAAGGGAAAAGGATAGCAGTTTTTAAATTTATTTAATAACTGGTTCTAGAACGAACAATTTCAGATTCTCAAATAATAACCCCAGATATCGTCATTAATTCCAGAACTCGTTCTCTGAAACCTTGCAGTGAAAAAGTTTAATGGGATAATAGTTATTGGTCGCTATTGTATCTCAAGTCGATTGGTATCGTCCCAAAACATTTGTTTGGAATTTATTTTAAAATAACTGTAAACAAATTTAGATTCTCAAATTACAACCCTTAAACTCTGCGATATCGAATATTGTTTAGAACCCATTCTCCGAAAACGTGTAGTGATTCATCGAAATGTCTAACTTTCTATGACTCTGGCGCATAAATAAGTATGTAGACTGATTTATTCGCATAAAACTTTCACAAGAAGATGTGAAATCGCACAACCTCGGTGATCTTAATTCTCAAATTACTCGGAAGGAATGTCCAATGTGTCAAGAGTTGTATGGTACAGTGTGTCGTCCTGTTGAAACCTCCAATGTTGGTATCTATATTCAATTCATTTGGATTGAGCTTTTCCACTAGCAGTTGAGGATGAAATCCCGGCAAGCCCAAAAAAACTTCACCAAAAAATCTAACAGGGTCAAACCGCATGATCTTGGTGGACACTTAAGTCTGAAATTGCGAAATGACTAACGTTTCATGAGCTATGTGGGACTTTGTATCTCCAATATCCAGTTTAATCAAAAAGAAGTTGAACGATCCTATAGATCTCACAGTTCAGCGAAAAATCAACTTCAAAAAGTGATGCATTTCAGGATATTCAAACGAGGCGAATTTTTTCTTTAAAGACTTCCCAGAACTAGGTTTTAACAAAAATCATATGCAGCCACTGAAAGTTTGGAAAGGTATAGAAAATAACCTGTAGAGTTCAACACTATAAAGATTTTAGCATGATCGCTTCATGTTATTTTATAATGATCATACATCTTAATCAGTTTTGATTAATTTACTCCGGTTTAAAGCAAAATGTTTAGTTTTAATTGTGTGTACTGAGAACTTTACCTATATAAAAACAAATAAGAATTTATAGTCGGGCATGGCCGACCATATGATACCCTACACCAGTGATTATGTTACAAATTTTGATTATTTTTTAATAATAATAATAAAGTATTTAATTTAATTTTTACCTTAATTCAGGAATATTTTAACAATTTGTTGACAAAAAAAGGGATTTTGTAAAAGAGAGGTTATATGGGGGTATGGGGTTAATATGGTAGAGGGATAACTGATGCAAGCAGTTATTTATGCAGAATATCATCGTGACATTAGTGTTTATAAGTGAATTTTTTACCATCAAGTAATTTTCTGAAGGGGACTTTGTATGGGGGATAGGGTCAAATGAGGCCCGGTCATTACGAAAATCAGCTGTATCATTAAGACTAATATAAAACTAACTTTTGCCAATTTTTGAAAAAAAGTCCTATGGGGGCTATGCGAAATAATGAACCGATTTTAACCATTTTTAATAAATTTCATGAAATTATCTTGAAAATTGTGACATGTAGCGTGCGTACAAGGTTAACATGGACACACAGACGGACATAGCTAAATCTACTCTGAAAGTGATTCTGAGCCGATTGGTGTACTTTAAGGTGGCTGTAGGACCAAAAATTTTTGGTGTTACAAACATCAGCACAAACGCATAATTCCCTCCACACTATAGTTGTGTAGGGTATAAAAATATGTTAGTGATTCATCGCAATCGAAACCCAGCAAAGGCATGCTGTCTAGAATAGATCAAATAAGATATAATTAATCATTTATTCAGAACATTTATGATAAATTTTAGATTTGAACAGATAAGGGTTAAAATCAATTATAGTAATACAAATTATAAATTCAAAATCCCTAACCGAACATTTAACTTTTAAGCCATAATCATCATACATACATACATACATACATACATACATACATACATACATACATACATACATACATACATACATACATACATACATACATACATACATACATACATACATACATACATACATACATACATACATACATACATACATACATACATACATACATACATACATACATACATACATACATACATACATACATACATACATACATACATACATACATACATCTGTATATATTAAATATTTAACGCATATGCCACAAATATACATGTTTACATATGTATGGGTTACTTTCATCTACATATAGAAGTAAATTTGCATCTTCAGAAGTAATTGTTAACACAAAAATAATACGTGTCTATATGTATGTGAGTAAGTATAAAAGTTAGCCAATTAAAACTTTATAACATGCCCATGTATCATTCATTTTCACATAAATATTCACACATACATTTAATATAACTCTAGAAACTTTGTATAGACATGTATAAATGTTACTTAGGATGGCTCTTTAAATAGGCCGTCCTTTGCCAAAAAAAAATTTGTGTTGCCTACGCCAAACTTTTGGAAATTTTGTTTTTTGGTGCCAATCTAATAAATTTATGTTGTTATTAATGTGGATGTAAAATTATGCTCATCATCATCATATTACCGCGAGAAAATATAAATTAGCCAACATTTTCAACTTATGATATGCGTGAAAAACTTTTAGCATAAACTGAAGTGGATTCCAAAAAAAAAAAAAAGGAATAATAAAACAAAATCTCATTTTTAATTTTAAATAGCGGTTGATTTTGTTTTTATATTTACACAAAAACACATATGCATACAGATTTACATCCTTTTTAATTTTACAACGTTATAAAACAATAGTACAGTGGGACTGATGGCTAATAAAAACTAAAGTAAGTTCTTTAAGCTTGATTTATGAGGAAGCCAGGGTCTGTCGTACCTCTGTGATGTCTTTTATTTCCCACCAATAATATGTTGATATATAATAGATCCCAATCGATGTGACAATCTTAAATTGGATATAGATCCTTAAATAAGTTTCCAATCCAGAATTAATTTTATTTCCCAACCAAAAATCCATTTTTTATATGAGAAACTTAAATTAAGTTTTTATTTCAAATCATTAAGATAAACAGATTTGTTTTACCAACCACGTACTGACCCACTGTGGAACCACAAAAAGTTTTCTAACAACTTTCTACGATATTCACGTTTAAGTACATATAAACATTTATAATCGCAAGATAAGACAACAACAAAAGACCATTCATTCATTCCTTTTACGCTGTATCTGAAAGACTCTCGAATGATAAGAGACCAACCAGTCAACAAACAAAGTTAGACTGCACAGAAATGTGGTAAAACAATATCAAATGCACGTGTTGTGTTTATCCTGTGCTACTTCTGCAGCATTCATTGAGTTAACAATTTGTTGCTATTTTCCTAAAGGATAAAGGATGCTTGTGTGTTCATCACAATCACTCAATCTCTGTTTTTTTAGGATTATGCGCAGTTTCCTTCGCATGCAACAAGTTGAGTGTTTTATTATTGTTGTTAGCTGTGATTTGAGTTTGTAAATGTTTAAAAATAATACAACTACTTTCTATTTATTATTCTTATTATTGCTTTAGTAACTAAGCCACTCAATTTTGTTGAACGAAAGGACTTGTACCTCTTTTTTTTGTGAAATGTACCACAAGGAATCAACAAGTGTCCTTTCTTAATACTATTTGTATGTCTGATGTGTGTTTAGACAGGTTTTTGGTTTAATTGTTACACTACACTCTATATACTCATCCATATATTTACTTATACACTATATGTATTATCCTTGTGTATGTGTACAATTTTATAGTGGTTAGAGACCGACCTTTTCTTATGTTCATTTGTATTCTGTATTTGTTGGTCTTATTGAAATTTTGAAATCACGTTGTCAATTTTGATAGTTTTGACATTAAATGTAATTGAAACAAACATCAAAGTGTCAGCAACAATTTAACCAAATATGTACGTATGTATGCTTTTCATTGTTGCAATTCCAAAAGAAGTAAAGACAGACAAAAAAGAAATTGAAAAACTGCAGAGATTATGAAAGTTTTACAATGACAACATTATGCAGGAAATCATCTACAAATATTAAAAAAAAAAACATACGAAAATAAAACAAACGAAACAGTTACAGCATATTAACATACACAGTAACAACATATTTACAAACAAATTTGTCAACCGAACTTTTATTTCCTAACAAAAGTCAATTTTTTTATTTAAAAACTAAAATCGGCTCTAGCTCCTTAAATAAGCCTCCAATCGACAAAATATTGAAAATCTGTAATCACTTTTATTTCCCACCAATAATCGATTTTTTATTGAAAAACTTAAATCGGCTATAGCTCCTTAAATAAGCCTCCAATCAACAAAATATTGAAAATCTGTGATCAATTTTATTTCCCACCAATAATTGATTTTTTATATGAAAAACTTAAATCGGCTCTAGCTCCCTTAATAAGCTTCCAATCGACAAAATATTGAAAATCTGTGATCACTTTTATTTCCTACCAAAAATCGATTTTTTATATGAAAAACTAAAATCGGCTCTAGCTCGTTAATTAAGCCTCCAATCGACAAAATATTGAAAATCTGTGATCACTTTTATTTCCTTACAAAAATCGATTTTTTATATGAAAAACTTAAATCGGCTCCAGCTCCCTTAATAAGCCTCCAATCGACAAAATATTGAAAATCTGTGATCATTTTTATTTCCTAACAAAAATCGATTTTTTATATGAAAAACTTAAATCGGCTTTAGCTCCCTTAATAAGCCTCCAATCGTCAAAATATTGAAAATCTGTGATCACTTTTATTTCCTACCAAAAATCGATTTTTTATATGAAAAACTAAAATCGGCTCTAGCTCCTTAATTAAGCCTCCAATCGACAAAATATTGAAAATCTGTGATCATTTTTATTTCCTAACAAAAATCGATTTTTTATATGAAAAACTTAAATCGGCTTTAGCTCCCTTAATAAGCCTCCAATCGTCAAAATATTGAAAATCTGTGATCACTTTTATTTCCTACCAAAAATCGATTTTTTATATGAAAAACTAAAATCGGCTCTAGCTCCTTAATTAAGCCTCCAAGCGACAAAATATTGAAAATCTGTGATCACTTTTATTTCCTAACAAAAGTCGATTTTTATATGAAAAACTATAATCGGCTATAGCTCCTTAAATAAGCCTCCAAGCGACAAAATATTGAAAATCTGTGATCACTTTTATTTCCTAACAAAAGTCGATTTTTATATGAAAAACTATAATCGGCTATAGCTCCCTTAATAAGCCTCCAATCGACAAAATATTGAAAATCTGTGATCACTTTTATTTCCTTACAAAAGTCGATTTTTATATGAAAAACTATAATCGACTCTAGCTTCCTTAATAAGCCTCCAATCGACAAAATATTGAAAATCTGTGATCACTTTTATTTCCTACCAAACATCGATTTTTTATATGAAAAACTAAAATCGGCTCTAGCTCCTTAAATAAGCCTCCAATCGACAAAGTATTGAAAATCTGTGATCACTTTTATTTCCCACCAATAATCGATTTTTTATATGAAAAACTAAAATCGGCTCTAGCTCCTTAATTAAGCTTCCAATCGACAAAATATTGAAAATCTGTGATCACTTTTATTTCCTACCAAAAATCGATTTTTTTATACGAAAAACTAAAATCGGCTCTAGCTCCTTAAATAAGCCTCCAATCGACAAAATATTGAAAATCTGTGATCACTTTTATTTCCTAACAAAAATCGATTTTTTATATGTAAAACTAAAATTGGCTCTAGCTCCTTAAATAAGCCTCCAATCGACAAAATATTGACAATCTGTGATCACTTTTATTTCCTAACAAAAATCGATTTTTTATATGAAAAACTAAAATCGGCTCTAGCTCCTTAAATAAGCCTCCAATCGACAAAATATTGAAAATCTGTGATCACTTTTATTTCCCACCAAAAATCGGCTCTAGCTCCTTAAATAAGCCTCCAATCGACAAAATATTGAAAATCTGTGATCACTTTTATTTCCTTACAAAATTAGATTTTTTATATGAAAAACTAAAATCGGCCCTAGCTCCTTAATTAAGCCTCCAATATTGACAATCTGTGATCACTTTTATTTCCTACCAAAAATCGATTTTTTATATGAAAAACTTTAATCGGCTCTAGCTCCTTTAATAAGCCTCCAATCGACAAAATATTGAAAATCTGTGATCACTTTTATTTCCTACCAAAAATCGATTTTTTATATGAAAAACTAAAATCGGCTCTAGCTCCTTAAATAAGCCTCCAATCGACAAAATATTGAAAATCTGTGATCACTTTTATTTCCTTACAAAAATCGATTTTTTATAGGAAACACTTAAATCGGCTCTAGCTCCAATCGACAAAATATTGAAAATCTGTGATCAATTTTATTTCCTGCCAAAAATCGATTTTTTATATGAAAAACTTAAATCGGCTCTAGCTCCCAAAAATCGATTTTTTATATGAAAAACTAAAATCGGCTCTAGCTCCTTAATTAAGCCTCCAATCGACAAAATATTGAAAATCTGTGATCACTTTTATTTCCTACCAAAAATCGATTTTTTATATGAAAAACTTAAATCGGCTCTAGCTCCTTAAATCACTGTGATCACTTTTATTTCCTACCAAAAATCGATTTTTTATATGAAAAACTTAAATCGGCTCTAGCTCCTTAAATAAGCCTCCAATCGACAAAATATTGAAAATCTGTGATCACTTTTATTTCCTACCAAAAATCGATTTTTTATATGAAAAACTTAAATCGGCTCTAGCTCCTTAATTAAGCCTCCAATCGACAAAATATTGAAAATCTGTGATCACTTTTATTTCCTACCAAAAATCGATTTTTTCTATGAAAAACTTAAATCGGCTCTAGCTCCTTAAATAAGCCTCCAAGCGACAAAATATTGAAAATCTGTGATCACTTTTATTTCCTAACAAAAGTCGATTTTTATATGAAAAACTATAATCGGCTATAGCTCCTTAAATAAGCCTCCAAGCGACAAAATATTGAAAATCTGTGATCACTTTTATTTCCTAACAAAAGTCGATTTTTATATGAAAAACTATAATCGGCTATAGCTTCCTTAAAAAAACTAAATCGGCTCTAGCTCCTTAAATAAGCCTCCAATCGCCAAAGTATTGAAAATCTGTGATCACTTTTATTTCCCACCAATAATCGATTTTTTATATGAAAAACTAAAATCGGCTCGACAAAATATTGAAAATCTGTGATCACTTTTATTTCCTACCAAAAATCGATTTTTTTATATGAAAAACTAAAATCGGCTCTAGCTCCTTAAATAAGCCTCCAATCGACAAAATATTAAAAATCTGTGATCACTTTTATTTCCTAACAAAAATTGATTTTTTATATGTAAAACTAAAATCAGCTCTAGCTCCTTAAATAAGCCTCCAATCGACAAAATATTGACAATCTGTGATCACTTTTATTTCCTAACAAAAATCGATTTTTTATATGAAAAACTAAAATCGGCTCTAGCTCCTTAAATAAGCCTCCAATCGACAAAATATTGAAAATCTGTGATCACTTTTATTTCCTAACAAAAATCGATTTTTTATATGTAAAACTAAAATCGGCTCTAGCTCCTTAAATAAGCCTCCAATCGACAAAATATTGACAATCTGTGATCACTTTTATTTCCTAACAAAAATCGATTTTTTATATGAAAAACTAAAATCGGCTCTAGCTCCTTAAATAAGCCTCCAATCGACAAAATATTGAAAATCTGTGATCACTTTTATTTCCCACCAAAAATCGGCTCTAGCTCCTTAAATAAGCCTCCAATCGACAAAATATTGAAAATCTGTGATCACTTTTATTTCCTTACAAAATTAGATTTTTTATATGAAAAACTAAAATCGGCCCTAGCTCCTTAATTAAGCCTCCAATATTGACAATCTGTGATCACTTTTATTTCCTACCAAAAATCGATTTTTTATATGAAAAACTTTAATCGGCTCTAGCTCCTTTAATAAGCCTCCAATCGACAAAATATTGAAAATCTGTGATCACTTTTATTTCCTACCAAAAATCGATTTTTTATATGAAAAACTAAAATCGGCTCTAGCTCCTTAAATAAGCCTCCAATCGACAAAATATTGAAAATCTGTGATCACTTTTATTTCCTACCAAAAATCGATTTTTTATATGAAACACTTAAATCGGCTCTAGCTCCAATCGACAAAATATTGAAAATCTGTGATCACTTTTATTTCCTACCAAAAATCGATTTTTTATATGAAAAACTTAAATCGGCTCTAGCTCCCAAAAATCGATTTTTTATATGAAAAACTAAAATCGGCTCTAGCTCCTTAATTAAGCCTCCAATCGACAAAATATTGAAAATCTGTGATCACTTTTATTTCCTACCAAAAATCGATTTTTTATATGAAAAACTTAAATCGGCTCTAGCTCCTTAAATAAGCCTCCAATCGACAAAATATTGAAAAATCTGTGATCACTTTTATTTCCTACCAAAAATCGATTTTTTATATGAAAAACTTAAATCGGCTCTAGCTCCTTAAATCACTGTGATCACTTTTATTTCCTACCAAAAATCGATTTTTTATATGAAAAACTTAAATCGGCTCTAGCTCCTTAAATAAGCCTCCAATCGACAAAATATTGAAACTCTGTGATCACTTTTATTTCCTACCAAACATCGATTTTTTATATGAAAAACTAAAATCGGCTCTAGCTCCTTAAATAAGCCTCCAATCGACAAAATATTGAAAATCTGTGATCACTTTTATTTCCTACCAAAAATCGATTTTTTATATGAAAAACTTAAATCGGCTCTAGCTCCTTAAATCACTGTGATCACTTTTATTTCCTACCAAAAATCGATTTTTTATATGAAAAACTTAAATCGGCTCTAGCTCCTTAATTAAGCCTCCAATCGACAAAATATTGAAAATCTGTGATCACTTTTATTTCCTACCAAAAATCGATTTTTTATATGAAAAACTTAAATCGGCTCTAGCTCCTTAAATAAGCCTCCAATCGACAAAATATTGAAACTCTGTGATCACTTTTCTTTCCTTACAAAAATCGATTTTTTATATGAAAAACTTAAATCGGCTCTAGCTCCTTAAATAAGCCTCCAATCGACAAAATATTGAAAATCTGTGATCACATTTATTTCCTACCAAAAATCGATTTTTTATATGAAAAACTGTAATCGGCTCTAGCTCCTTAACTAAGCCTCCAATCGACAAAATATTGAAAATCTGTGATCACTTTTATTTCCTTACAAAAATCGATTTTTTATATGAGAAACTAAAATCGGCTCCAGCTCCTTAAATAAGCCTCCAATCGACAAAATATTGAAAATCTGTGATCACTTTTATTTCCTTACAAAAATCGATTTTTTATATGAGGAACTAAAATCGGCTCCAGCTCCTTATATAAGCCTCCAATCGACAAAATATTGAAAATCTGTGATCACTTTTATTTCCTACCAAAAATCGATTTTTTATATGAAAAACTTAAATCGGCTCTAGCTCCTTAATTAAGCCTCCAATCGACAAAATATTGAAAATCTGTGATCACTTTTATTCGATTTCTTATATGATTTTTTATATGAAAAACTTAAATCGGCTCTAGCTCCTTAAATAAGCCTCCAATCGACAAAATATTGAAAATCTGTGATAACTTTTATTTCCTACCAAAAATCGATTTTTTATATGAGAAACTTAAATCGGCTCTAGCTCCTTAAATAAGCCTCCAATCGACAAAATATTGAAAATCTGTGATCACATTTATTTCCTACCAAAAATCGATTTTTTATATGAAAAACTGTAATCGGCTCTAGCTCCTTAACTAAGCCTCCAATCGACAAAATATTGAAAATCTGTGATCAGTTTTATTTCCTTACAAAAATCGATTTTTTATATGAAAAGCTTAAATCGGCTCTAGCTCCTTAAATAAGCCTCCAATCGACAAAATATTGAAAATCTGTGATCACTTTTATTTCCATACAAAAATCGATTTTTTATATGAAAAACTAAAATCGGCTCTAGCTCCCTAAATAACCCTCCAATCGACAAAATATTGAAAATCTGTGATCACTATTATTTCCTTACAAAAATCGATTTTTTATATGAAAAACTAAAATCGGCTCTAGCTCCTTAAATAAGCCTCCAATCGACAAAATATTGAAAATCTGTGATCACTATTATTTCCTTACAAAAATCGATTTTTTATATGAAAAACTTAAATCGGCTCTAGCTCCTTAAATAAGCCTCTAATAGACAAAATATTGAAAATCTGTGATCACTATTATTTCCTTACAAAAATCGATTTTTTATATGAAAAACTTAAATCGGCTCTAGCTCCTTAAATAAGCCTCCAATCGACAAAATATTGAAAATCTGTGATCACTTTTATTTCCATACAAAAATCGATTTTTTATATGAAAAACTAAAATCGGCTCTAGCTCCCTAAATAACCCTCCAATCGACAAAATATTGAAAATCTGTGATCACTATTATTTCCTTACAAAAATCGATTTTTTATATTAAAAACTAAAATCGGCTCTAGCTCCTTAAATAAGCCTCCAATCGACAAAATATTGAAAATCTGTAATCACTTTTATTTCCCACCAATAATCGATTTTTTATTGAAAAACTTAAATCGGCTATAGCTCCTTAAATAAGCCTCCAATCAACAAAATATTGAAAATCTGTGATCAATTTTATTTCCCACCAATAATTGATTTTTTATATGAAAAACTTAAACCGGCTCTAGCTCCCTTAATAAGCTTCCAATCGACAAAATATTGAAAATCTGTGATCACTTTTATTTCCTACCAAAAATCGATTTTTTATATGAAAAACTAAAATCGGCTCTAGCTCGTTAATTAAGCCTCCAATCGACAAAATATTGAAAATCTGTGATCACTTTTATTTCCTTACAAAAATCGATTTTTTATATGAAAAACTTAAATCGGCTCCAGCTCCCTTAATAAGCCTCCAATCGACAAAATATTGAAAATCTGTGATCACTTTTATTTCCTACCAAAAATCGATTTTTTATATGAAAAACTTAAATCGGCTTTAGCTCCCTTAATAAGCCTCCAATCGTCAAAATATTGAAAATCTGTGATCACTTTTATTTCCTACCAAAAATCGATTTTTTATATGAAAAACTAAAATCGGCTCTAGCTCCTTAATTAAGCCTCCAATCGACAAAATATTGAAAATCTGTGATCATTTTTATTTCCTAACAAAAATCGATTTTTTATATGAAAAACTTAAATCGGCTTTAGCTCCCTTAATAAGCCTCCAATCGTCAAAATATTGAAAATCTGTGATCACTTTTATTTCCTACCAAAAATCGATTTTTTATATGAAAAACTAAAATCGGCTCTAGCTCCTTAATTAAGCCTCCAAGCGACAAAATATTGAAAATCTGTGATCACTTTTATTTCCTAACAAAAGTCGATTTTTATATGAAAAACTATAATCGGCTATAGCTCCTTAAATAAGCCTCCAAGCGACAAAATATTGAAAATCTGTGATCACTTTTATTTCCTAACAAAAGTCGATTTTTATATGAAAAACTATAATCGGCTATAGCTCCCTTAATAAGCCTCCAATCGACAAAATATTGAAAATCTGTGATCACTTTTATTTCCTTACAAAAGTCGATTTTTATATGAAAAACTATAATCGACTCTAGCTTCCTTAATAAGCCTCCAATCGACAAAATATTGAAAATCTGTGATCACTTTTATTTCCTACCAAACATCGATTTTTTATATGAAAAACTAAAATCGGCTCTAGCTCCTTAAATAAGCCTCCAATCGACAAAGTATTGAAAATCTGTGATCACTTTTATTTCCCACCAATAATCGATTTTTTATATGAAAAACTAAAATCGGCTCTAGCTCCTTAATTAAGCCTCCAATCGACAAAATATTGAAAATCTGTGATCACTTTTATTTCCTAACAAAAATCGATTTTTTATATGTAAAACTAAAATCGGCTCTAGCTCCTTAAATAAGCCTCCAATCGACAAAATATTGACAATCTGTGATCACTTTTATTTCCTAACAAAAATCGATTTTTTATATGAAAAACTAAAATCGGCTCTAGCTCCTTAAATAAGCCTCCAATCGACAAAATATTGAAAATCTGTGATCACTTTTATTTCCCACCAAAAATCGGCTCTAGCTCCTTAAATAAGCCTCCAATCGACAAAATATTGAAAATCTGTGATCACTTTTATTTCCTTACAAAATTAGATTTTTTATATGAAAAACTAAAATCGGCCCTAGCTCCTTAATTAAGCCTCCAATATTGACAATCTGTGATCACTTTTATTTCCTACCAAAAATCGATTTTTTATATGAAAAACTTTAATCGGCTCTAGCTCCTTTAATAAGCCTCCAATCGACAAAATATTGAAAATCTGTGATCACTTTTATTTCCTACCAAAAATCGATTTTTTATATGAAAAACTAAAATCGGCTCTAGCTCCTTAAATAAGCCTCCAATCGACAAAATATTGAAAATCTGTGATCACTTTTATTTCCTTACAAAAATCGATTTTTTATATGAAACACTTAAATCGGCTCTAGCTCCAATCGACAAAATATTGAAAATCTGTGATCAATTTTATTTCCTACCAAAAATCGATTTTTTATATGAAAAACTTAAATCGGCTCTAGCTCCCAAAAATCGATTTTTTATATGAAAAACTAAAATCGGCTCTAGCTCCTTAATTAAGCCTCCAATCGACAAAATATTGAAAATCTGTGATCACTTTTATTTCCTACCAAAAATCGATTTTTTATATGAAAAACTTAAATCGGCTCTAGCTCCTTAAATAAGCCTCCAATCGACAAAATATTGAAAAATCTGTGATCACTTTTATTTCCTACCAAAAATCGATTTTTTATATGAAAAACTTAAATCGGCTCTAGCTCCTTAAATCACTGTGATCACTTTTATTTCCTACCAAAAATCGATTTTTTATATGAAAAACTTAAATCGGCTCTAGCTCCTTAAATAAGCCTCCAATCGACAAAATATTGAAACTCTGTGATCACTTTTATTTCCTACCAAACATCGATTTTTTATATGAAAAACTAAAATCGGCTCTAGCTCCTTAAATAAGCCTCCAATCGACAAAATATTGAAAATCTGTGATCACTTTTATTTCCTACCAAAAATCGATTTTTTATATGAAAAACTTAAATCGGCTCTAGCTCCTTAAATCACTGTGATCACTTTTATTTCCTACCAAAAATCGATTTTTTATATGAAAAACTTAAATCGGCTCTAGCTCCTTAAATAAGCCTCCAATCGACAAAATATTGAAAATCTGTGATCACTTTTATTTCCTACCAAAAATCGATTTTTTATATGAAAAACTTAAATCGGCTCTAGCTCCTTAATTAAGCCTCCAATCGACAAAATATTGAAAATCTGTGATCACTTTTATTTCCTACCAAAAATCGATTTTTTCTATGAAAAACTTAAATCGGCTCTAGCTCCTTAAATAAGCCTCCAAGCGACAAAATATTGAAAATCTGTGATCACTTTTATTTCCTAACAAAAGTCGATTTTTATATGAAAAACTATAATCGGCTATAGCTCCTTAAATAAGCCTCCAAGCGACAAAATATTGAAAATCTGTGATCACTTTTATTTCCTAACAAAAGTCGATTTTTATATGAAAAACTATAATCGGCTATAGCTTCCTTAAAAAAACTAAATCGGCTCTAGCTCCTTAAATAAGCCTCCAATCGCCAAAGTATTGAAAATCTGTGATCACTTTTATTTCCCACCAATAATCGATTTTTTATATGAAAAACTAAAATCGGCTCTAGCTCCTTAATTAAGCTTCCAATCGACAAAATATTGAAAATCTGTGATCACTTTTATTTCCTACCAAAAATCGATTTTTTTATATGAAAAACTAAAATCGGCTCTAGCTCCTTAAATAAGCCTCCAATCGACAAAATATTGAAAATCTGTGATCACTTTTATTTCCTAACAAAAATTGATTTTTTATATGTAAAACTAAAATCAGCTCTAGCTCCTTAAATAAGCCTCCAATCGACAAAATATTGACAATCTGTGATCACTTTTATTTCCTAACAAAAATCGATTTTTTATATGAAAAACTAAAATCGGCTCTAGCTCCTTAAATAAGCCTCCAATCGACAAAATATTGAAAATCTGTGATCACTTTTATTTCCTTACAAAATTAGATTTTTTATATGAAAAACTAAAATCGGCCCTAGCTCCTTAATTAAGCCTCCAATATTGACAATCTGTGATCACTTTTATTTCCTACCAAAAATCGATTTTTTATATGAAAAACTTTAATCGGCTCTAGCTCCTTTAATAAGCCTCCAATCGACAAAATATTGAAAATCTGTGATCACTTTTATTTCCTACCAAAAATCGATTTTTTATATGAAAAACTAAAATCGGCTCTAGCTCCTTAAATAAGCCTCCAATCGACAAAATATTGAAAATCTGTGATCACTTTTATTTCCTACCAAAAATCGATTTTTTATATGAAACACTTAAATCGGCTCTAGCTCCAATCGACAAAATATTGAAAATCTGTGATCACTTTTATTTCCTACCAAAAATCGATTTTTTATATGAAAAACTTAAATCGGCTCTAGCTCCCAAAAATCGATTTTTTATATGAAAAACTAAAATCGGCTCTAGCTCCTTAATTAAGCCTCCAATCGACAAAATATTGAAAATCTGTGATCACTTTTATTTCCTACCAAAAATCGATTTTTTATATGAAAAACTTAAATCGGCTCTAGCTCCTTAAATAAGCCTCCAATCGACAAAATATTGAAAAATCTGTGATCACTTTTATTTCCTACCAAAAATCGATTTTTTATATGAAAAACTTAAATCGGCTCTAGCTCCTTAAATCACTGTGATCACTTTTATTTCCTACCAAAAATCGATTTTTTATATGAAAAACTTAAATCGGCTCTAGCTCCTTAAATAAGCCTCCAATCGACAAAATATTGAAACTCTGTGATCACTTTTATTTCCTACCAAACATCGATTTTTTATATGAAAAACTAAAATCGGCTCTAGCTCCTTAAATCACTGTGATCACTTTTATTTCCTACCAAAAATCGATTTTTTATATGAAAAACTTAAATCGGCTCTAGCTCCTTAAATAAGCCTCCAATCGACAAAATATTGAAAATCTGTGATCACTTTTATTTCCTACCAAAAATCGATTTTTTATATGAAACACTTAAATCGGCTCTAGCTCCAATCGACAAAATATTGAAAATCTGTGATCACTTTTATTTCCTACCAAAAATCGATTTTTTATATGAAAAACTTAAATCGGCTCTAGCTCCCAAAAATCGATTTTTTATATGAAAAACTAAAATCGGCTCTAGCTCCTTAATTAAGCCTCCAATCGACAAAATATTGAAAATCTGTGATCACTTTTATTTCCTACCAAAAATCGATTTTTTATATGAAAAACTTAAATCGGCTCTAGCTCCTTAAATAAGCCTCCAATCGACAAAATATTGAAAAATCTGTGATCACTTTTATTTCCTACCAAAAATCGATTTTTTATATGAAAAACTTAAATCGGCTCTAGCTCCTTAAATCACTGTGATCACTTTTATTTCCTACCAAAAATCGATTTTTTATATGAAAAACTTAAATCGGCTCTAGCTCCTTAAATAAGCCTCCAATCGACAAAATATTGAAACTCTGTGATCACTTTTATTTCCTACCAAACATCGATTTTTTATATGAAAAACTAAAATCGGCTCTAGCTCCTTAAATCACTGTGATCACTTTTATTTCCTACCAAAAATCGATTTTTTATATGAAAAACTTAAATCGGCTCTAGCTCCTTAAATAAGCCTCCAATCGACAAAATATTGAAAATCTGTGATCACTTTTATTTCCTACCAAAAATCGATTTTTTATATGAAAAACTTAAATCGGCTCTAGCTCCTTAAATCACTGTGATCACTTTTATTTCCTACCAAAAATCGATTTTTTATATGAAAAACTTAAATCGGCTCTAGCTCCTTAAATAAGCCTCCAATCGACAAAATATTGAAAATCTGTGATCACTTTTATTTCCTACCAAAAATCGATTTTTTATATGAAAAACTTAAATCGGCTCTAGCTCCTTAATTAAGCCTCCAATCGACAAAATATTGAAAATCTGTGATCACTTTTATTTCCTACCAAAAATCGATTTTTTATATGAAAAACTTAAATCGGCTCTAGCTCCTTAAATAAGCCTCCAATCGACAAAATATTGAAACTCTGTGATCACTTTTCTTTCCTTACAAAAATCGATTTTTTATATGAAAAACTTAAATCGGCTCTAGCTCCTTAAATAAGCCTCCAATCGACAAAATATTGAAAATCTGTGATCACATTTATTTCCTACCAAAAATCGATTTTTTATATGAAAAACTGTAATCGGCTCTAGCTCCTTAACTAAGCCTCCAATCGACAAAATATTGAAAATCTGTGATCACTTTTATTTCCTTACAAAAATCGATTTTTTATATGAGAAACTAAAATCGGCTCCAGCTCCTTAAATAAGCCTCCAATCGACAAAATATTGAAAATCTGTGATCACTTTTATTTCCTTACAAAAATCGATTTTTTATATGAGGAACTAAAATCGGCTCCAGCTCCTTATATAAGCCTCCAATCGACAAAATATTGAAAATCTGTGATCACTTTTATTTCCTACCAAAAATCGATTTTTTATATGAAAAACTTAAATCGGCTCTAGCTCCTTAATTAAGCCTCCAATCGACAAAATATTGAAAATCTGTGATCACTTTTATTCGATTTCTTATATGATTTTTTATATGAAAAACTTAAATCGGCTCTAGCTCCTTAAATAAGCCTCCAATCGACAAAATATTGAAAATCTGTGATAACTTTTATTTCCTACCAAAAATCGATTTTTTATATGAGAAACTTAAATCGGCTCTAGCTCCTTAAATAAGCCTCCAATCGACAAAATATTGAAAATCTGTGATCACTTTTATTCGATTTCTTATATGATTTTTTATATGAAAAACTTAAATCGGCTCTAGCTCCTTAATTAAGCCTCCAAGCGACAAAATATTGAAAATCTGTGATCACTTTTATTTCCTTACAAAAATCGATTTTTATATGAAAAGCTTAAATCGGCTCTAGCTCCTTAAATAAGCCTCCAATCGACAAAATATTGAAAATCTGTGATCACTTTTATTTCCATACAAAAATCGATTTTTTATATGAAAAACTAAAATCGGCTCTAGCTCCCTAAATAACCCTCCAATCGACAAAATATTGAAAATCTGTGATCACTATTATTTCCTTACAAAAATCGATTTTTTATATGAAAAACTAAAATCGGCTCTAGCTCCTTAAATAAGCCTCCAATCGACAAAATATTGAAAATCTGTGATCACTATTATTTCCTTACAAAAATCGATTTTTTATATGAAAAACTTAAATCGGCTCTAGCTCCTTGAATAAGCCTCTAATAGACAAAATATTGAAAATCTGTGATCACTATTATTTCCTTACAAAAATCGATTTTTTATATGAAAAACTTAAATCGGCTCTAGCTCCTTAAATAAGCCTCCAATCGACAAAATATTGAAAATCTGTGATCACTTTTATTTCCTACCAAAAATCGATTTTTTATATGAAAAACTAAAATCGGCTCTAGCTCATTAAATAACCCTCCAATCGACAAAATATTGAAAATCTGTGATCACTTTTATTTCCTACCAAAAATCGATTTTTTATATGAAAAACTTAAATCGGCTCTAGCTCCTTAAATAACCCTCCAATCGACAAAATATAGAAAATCTGTGATCACTTTTATTTCCTTACAAAAATCGATTTTTTATATGAAAAACTTAAATCGGCTCTAGCTCCTTAAATAAGCCTCCAATCGACAAAATATTGAAAATCTGTGATCACTTTTATTTCCTTACAAAAATTGATTTTTTATATGAGAAACTAAAATCGGCTCCAGCTCCTTAAATAAGCCTCCAATCGACAAAATATTGAAAATCTGTGATCACTTTTTTCCTACCAAAAATCGATTTTTTATATGAAAAACTTAAATTGGCTCTAGCTCCTTAATTAAGCCTCCAATCGACAAAATATTGAAAATCTGTGATCACTTTTATTTCCTACCAAAAATCGACTTTTTATATGAGAAACTAAAATCGGCTCCAGCTCCTTAAATAAGCCTCCAATCGACAAAATATTGAAAATCTGTGATCACTTTTATTTCCTACCAAAAATCGATTTTTTATATGAAAAACTAAAATAGGCTCTAGCTCCTTAATTAAGCCTCCAATCGACAAAATATTGAAAATCTGTGATCACTTTTATTTCCTACCAAAAATCGATTTTTTATATGAAAAACTTAAATCGGCTCTAGCTCCTTAAATAAGCCTCCAATCGACAAAATATTGAAACTCTGTGATCACTTTTATTTCCTACCAAACATCGATTTTTTATATGAAAAACTAAAATCGGCTCTAGCTCCTTAAATAAGCCTCCAATCGACAAAGTATTGAAAATCTGTGATCACTTTTATTTCCCACCAATAATCGATTTTTTATATGAAAAACTAAAATCGGCTCTAGCTCCTTAATTAAGCTTCCAATCGACAAAATATTGAAAATCTGTGATCACTTTTATTTCCTACCAAAAATCGATTTTTTTATATGTAAAACTAAAATCGGCTCTAGCTCCTTAAATAAGCCTCCAATCGACAAAATATTGACAATCTGTGATCACTTTTATTTCCTAACAAAAATCGATTTTTTATATGAAAAACTAAAATCGGCTCTAGCTCCTTAAATAAGCCTCCAATCGACAAAATATTGAAAATCTGTGATCACTTTTATTTCCCACCAAAAATCGGCTCTAGCTCCTTAAATAAGCCTCCAATCGACAAAATATTGAAAATCTGTGATCACTTTTATTTCCTTACAAAATTAGATTTTTTATATGAAAAACTAAAATCGGCCCTAGCTCCTTAATTAAGCCTCCAATCGACAAAATATTGAAAATCTGTGATCACTTTTATTTCCTACCAAAAATCGATTTTTTATATGAAAAACTTTAATCGGCTCTAGCTCCTTTAATAAGCCTCCAATCGACAAAATATTGAAAATCTGTGATCACTTTTATTTCCTACCAAAAATCGATTTTTTATATGAAAAACTAAAATCGGCTCTAGCTCCTTAAATAAGCCTCCAATCGACAAAATATTGAAAATCTGTGATCACTTTTATTTCCTACCAAAAATCGATTTTTTATATGAAAAACTTAAATCGGCTCTAGCTCCAATCGACAAAATATTGAAAATCTGTGATCACTTTTATTTCCTACCAAAAATCGATTTTTTATATGAAAAACTTAAATCGGTTCTAGCTCCCTTAAAAAGCCTCCAATCGACAAAATATTGAAAATCTGTGATCACTTTTATTTCCTACCAAAAATCGATTTTTTATATGAAAAACTAAAATCGGCTCTAGCTCCTTAATTAAGCCTCCAATCGACAAAATATTGAAAATCTGTGATCACTTTTATTTCCTACCAAAAATCGATTTTTTATATGAAAAACTTAAATCGGCTCTAGCTCCTTAAATAAGCCTCCAATCGACAAAATATTGAAAATCTGTGATCACTTTTGTTTCCTACCAAAAATCGATTTTTTATATGAAAAACTAAAATCGGCTCTAGCTCCTTAAATAATAATGAAAAACTTAAATCGGCTCTAGCTTAATAAATAAGCCTCCAATCGACAAAATATTGAAAATCTGTGATCACTTTTATCCGGCTCTAGCTCCTTAAATAAGCCTCCAATCGACAAAATATTGAAAATCTGTGATCACTTTTATTCCCTTACAAAAATCGATTTTTTATATGAAAAACTAAAATCGGCTCTAGCTCCTTAAATAAGCCTACAATGGACAAAATATTGAAAATCTGTGATCACTTTTATTTCCTTACAAAAATCGATTTTTTATATGAGAAACTAAAATCGGCTCCAGCTCCTTAAATAAGCCTCCAATCGACAAAATATTGAAAATCTGTGATCACTTTTATTTCCTTACAAAAATCGATTTTTTATATGAGAAGCTAAAATCGGCTCCAGCTCCTTATATAAGCCTCCAATCGACAAAATATTGAAAATCTGTGATCACTTTTATTTCCTACCAAAAATCGATTTTTTATATGAAAAACTTAAATCGGCTCTAGCTCCTTAATTAAGCCTCCAATCGACAAAATATTGAAAATCTGTGATCACTTTTATTCGATTTCTTATATGATTTTTTATATGAAAAACTTAAATCGGCTCTAGCTCCTTAAATAAGCCTCCAATCGACAAAATATTGAAAATCTGTGATAACTTTTATTTCCTACCAAAAATCGATTTTTTATATGAGAAACTTAAATCGGCTCTAGCTCCTTAAATAAGCCTCCAATCGACAAAATATTGAAAATCTGTGATCACATTTATTTCCTACCAAAAATCGATTTTTTATATGAAAAACTGTAATCGGCTCTAGCTCCTTAACTAAGCCTCCAATCGACAAAATATTGAAAATCTGTGATCACTTTTATTTCCTTACAAAAATCGATTTTTTATATGAGAAACTAAAATGGGCTCTAGCTCCTTAAATAAGCCTCCAATCGACAAAATATTGAAAATCTGTGATCACTTTTATTTCCTACCAAAAATCGATTTTTTATATGAAAAACTTAAATCGGCTCTAGCTCCTTAATTAAGCCTCCAATCGACAAAATATTGAAAATCTGTGATCACTTTTATTTCCTTACAAAAATCGATTTTTTATATGAGAAACTAAAATCGGCTCCAGCTCCTTAAATAAGCCTCCAATCGACAAAATATTGAAAATCTGTGATCACTTTTATTTCCTACCAAAAATCGATTTTTTATATGAAAAACTTAAATCGGCTCTAGCTCCTTAAATAACCCTCCAATCGACAAAATATAGAAAATCTGTGATCACTATTATTTCCTTACAAAAATCGACTTTTTATATGAGAAACTAAAATCGGCTCCAGCTCCCTAAATCGACAAAATATTGAAAATCTGTGATCACTTTTATTTCCTACCAAAAATCGATTTTTTATATGAAAAACTTAAATCGGCTCTAGCTCCTTAAATAAGCCTCCAATCGACAAAATATTGAAAATCTGTGATCACTTTTATTTCCTTACAAAAATCGATTTTTTATATGAAAAACTAAAATCGGCTCTAGCTCCCTAAATAACCCTCCAATCGACAAAATATTGAAAATCTGTGATCACTATTATTTCCTTACAAAAATCGATTTTTTATATGAAAAACTTAAATCGGCTCTGGCTCCTTAAATAAGCCTCTAATAGACAAAATATTGAAAATCTGTGATCACTATTATTTCCTTACAAAAATCGATTTTTTATATGAAAAACTTAAAACGGCTCTAGCTCCTTAAATAAGCCTCCAATCGACAAAATATTGAAAATCTGTGATCACTTTTATTTCCCACCAATAATCGATTTTTTATATGAAAAACTTATTATTTCCTTACAAAAATCGATTTTTTATATGAAAAACTTAAATCGGCTCTAGCTCCTTAAATAACCCTCCAATCGACAAAATATAGAAAATCTGTGATCACTTTTATTTCCTACCAAAAATCGATTTTTTATATGAAAAACTTAAATCGGCTCTAGCTCCTAAAATCGGCTCTAGCTCCGACAAAATATTGAAAATCTGTGATCACTTTTATTTCCTACCAGAAATCGATTTTTTATATGAAAACTAAAATCACTCTAGCTCCTTAAATAATAATGAAAAACTTAAATCGGCTCTAGCTTAATAAGTAAGCCTCCAATCGACAAAATATTGAAAATCTGTGATCACTTTTATTTCCTACCAAAAATCGATTTTTTATATGAAAAACTAAAATCGGCTCTAGCTCCTTAAATAAGCCTCCAATCGACAAAACATTAAAAATCTGTGATCACTTTTATTTCCTTACAAAAATCGATTTTTTATATGAAAAACTAAAATCGCCTCTAGCTCCTTAAATAAGCCTCTAATAGACAAAATATTGAAAATCTGTGAGCAATTTTATTTCCCACCAATAATCGATTTTTTATATGAAAAACTAAAATCGGCTCTAGCTCCTTAAATAAGCCTCTAATAGACAAAATATTGAAAATCTGTGATCACTTTTATTTCCTACCAAAAATCGATTTTTTATATGATAAATTTAAATCGGCTCTAGCTCCTTAAATAAGCCTCCAATCGACAAAATATTGAAAATTTGTGATCACTTTTATTTCCCTAGCTCCTTAAATAAGCCTCCAATCGACAAAATATTGAAAATCTGTGATCATATTTATTTCCTACAAAAAGTCGATTTTTTTATATGAAAAACTATAATCGGCTCTAGCTCCCTTAATTAAGCCTCCAATCGATAAAATATTGAAAATCTGTGATCATATTTATTTCCTACCAAATCGACAAAATATTGAAAATCTGTGATCACTTTTATTTCCTACCAAAAGTCAATTTTTTATATGAAAAACTCTTATTCGCAGAACAGAAAGATAAACTAAAAACTGAAGGATGGCACTTTTTATATACGGATGCCACCAAATCGCAAGACACCCTTCCGGCATATGCCGTTGTAGGCGAAGACGGTAGGAACCTCATCTTAAAAACTCTTCAAGACTACTCATCTGTTTTTACGGCGGAAGCTTGTGCCATATACCAGGCGATTCGTCTCGTCTTAGCTGAAAAAATGAAATGTATTATTTTCACTGACAGCCTGTCAGTGATGAAAGCTATTTTAAGTACTTTCAACTACAAATGGAACATTATCATCAAAATACGCGAGTTACTTATAGGAAACGAGAATAAGGTAAAAATTTATTGGCTCCCAAGCCACATTGGCATCCCTGGCAACGAAAATGCAGATTTGGCTGCTAAATATGCGTCTAGTGCCCCAGTAATTATGGATGCAATAACGGAGAAAATTGATATTCGTCGTTATATTGCAAACCACGTTAAAAACAAACAACAAAAAACTCGTCTTCAACATTCTCACTACTCTAATGTGAACCTCAACAACAAACCGCCTAAGTATCCAATAAGTATGGAGAGGGACAAAATCAGAGTATTTTCAAGACTCCGATTAGGTCATGCTTCGTTCTCTCACGAGTGGATTCTCAGAAGCCTAAACACTGCACCAAACTGTAATACTTGTAACAGACGTTTTACGATTTGTCATGTCCTTGATGAATGTCAGCTTTTCGCCAGCCAGAGAACTAGACTTTTCCAAAATAATCCTGCCATTGTATTTCTCAGAGAACCTTCTACTCAAAACATAGACAAAATATACGATTTCATCAAACTAACAAAACTGAAAGTATAACTCACTTGTACAATTACGAGCTGATGGCCGCAGATGCTGGTGCTCTATGCTATTTTTCTTAGACTTAGAATTTATTCTTAGGTTTAAGTTAATAAATAAATAAATAAAATATATGAAAAACTTAAATCGGCTCTAGCTCCTTAAATAAGCCTCCAATCGACAAAACATTGAAAATCTATGATCACTTGTATTTCCTACCAAAAATCTATTTTTTTTATATGAAAAACTATAATCGGCTCTAGCTCCCTTAATAAGCCTCCAATTGACAAAATATTGAAAATCTGTGATCACTTTTATTTCCTACCAAAATCAATTTTTTTATATGAAAAACTAAAATCGGATGTAGGTCCTTAAATAAGCCTCCAATCGACAATATATTGAAAATCTGTTCTCACTTTTATTTCCAAAAAAATCAATGTTTTATATGAAAAACTAAAATCAGCTCTAACTGCTTAAATAAGCCTCCAGTCGACAAAATAAATGTAATCCTTTAGGCCTTTATAAATTGAATTTTTATAAAGGAATAAAATCGGCATTAAATTAAATAAAATTAGCCAATTTTATTTCTAGCCGTAAAGTATGCAAAGGTATTGTGTGATGTTTATAAACATTGAATTCTGTAAGTTGAAATATTTATGCATTATATATTCTATTGATATTTCATTGTCTGGAAAGTATATGTATGAATGTGTACTTTATTATACTTGCAGATTTCAATCAAATAATGGAAGTTTCGCAAATATAAATGTACATTTTATACATATTTCAATAAGTGTGTGAATTTTTAATAAGTTATTTAATAAACCGTTGTTCTTCCTTTACACTGTATGTAAATGTACGCAACCAGTGGCAACCACAATAAAAAACAATACACATAAACGCTTAAAGGGTTTTTTATGTTTTAACATCTCAAAAAAAGTGGAACAAACAAAAATGCTAAAACTGAATGAAATCTAATAATTTGATATCATGACATTTGAAAACATGATGTTACCAACCAACCAACAAACAAACCTAAAAACATCGGTGGAATATTACGCATTCGTTATTTGTGCATAGAATGCTTGTCATCTATGAAACATTGTTAGCATGTTTGAAAACAAAACGAAAGGTTTTAAATTGCAAATATTATTTTACTCCGTTTTCTTTATTTGGTGTTTTTTCATTTCTTTTGATATTTTATATAAAGTTCTTTTGGGCTTTTTATTTTAATATCAGTTTAAAAATATATTTTACAAATTAATAATTAACGAATAAATAAATTTATATAACATAAAAAATTAACTAAACATACTTAACAACTAAAATGTCAGTCGTCCTTTAAATTTTGGTATAAATTTTAATAAGGAATTTAGGTTTATTAAATATTATCCTTTTGGTTCTTTATTGTGTGATACATTAATACTTTGGCATTGACATTCTTACAGCCAGATTTAAGGGGGTCAATTGTGTCCACAATTTCGTCATAATCTTGTTTCCTTAATGTCACATGCTCTATTTCTGCCTCACGTTTTATACAATCTCTTAATTCAGCCTGTTTAAAGGATTTAAAATTTATTACTTGACAATCGGGCAAGGATTGCAATAAATCTCTTTGTGTAACATATGTTTCTGCAGTCAACATTGTATTTAAATTAAATACATAAAATATTACAACACGTTTATGTTGTTTTTTATTAGCTTCAATCAATAACTGATTGATTATGGGTATTACACCATGATCACAGGCTTGCAAATTCTCAATGACCAACAAATTTTGTCCACATTCTGAGAGATTTTCTATGAGTATTCTTATTAAATGGAATTTTTCAGCTTCATCTTTAACATACGTATTCCAAGCGTAAGTGTGTACATTTTCTTGCCAGGGGAAATTTTCCTGTAATGCTCCCATAAAAAGTGTTTTTCCCACACCTGTTGGTCCCACCAAAGCAATGGCATTTAAATCACTTTCATTTCTTAATGCCACCTCAATTTGTTGCATTGCCTGTTCTTGATGCAATATATGATTTTGTTTTATACGTGCAAATAATGTTGCAGTGTCAAGTGGTTGTTTTTGATCACAATAATTGTTTTTACCATGTACTATTTCCGTGTATTGGTTGCGATAATTTTTAAGGAACTCTTTGAGTATTTGTTTTGTATTGGAATTATTTTGTGTAAAATAATGACCCATTAGCAGGGCAATAGTGAATGTTATTAAGGCTGTAATTATTAAAATACGTTTACATTTGTGGGATGATCGTTTATTTTTATCCATATCTCCGGTATCTACTAATCGTCGTAGTTTTTTACGTTTGTGCGTTTTGGGCTTCTGAAATAATAGTTGTTGTGGAGGAAAAATGGTTTGTTTTAAATTTTTTTAGAATTTTCTATTTGGCTAGTGTTAGACCTCTTTTGCCATGATTTGTTTCCATATCTTCTGCGGATTTCTAAAAGTTTTTCCTAATTTATATCTTCACTTTTCTACTTATAACTACTGCTATTCTTCTTAGCATTTAATTGCAATATTAAGCTACTTTCATCACTTTTTCGTTTTCGCTCATCAAAAACTTTATACTTTTTTAACAAAAGACTTGTTCTATAAATTAATATTGTTAATGGCAAATTTTAATCGAGAACACGACTATTATCTCTTTCACTATGAGATTCGTTTGGTTTTACCTCTCGTCTAATTGTCCTCTAATGCTTTTTGCAGAAAAAATATATTTTGTTTTTAAAATAATTATCGTTGTTTACAGTAAATCTTCGATGCTATTGTCGGGGGTGTCACACTGTCCAATCGCATTGAATCCTATTTCGCAAAATTTAAAAAAAAAATAAATAGTAATGCTGGAGTTCTACTTATTATCTTACGTTTTATCAATCAATTATCTTCGTCCGAAACATTTAGTAAAACTAGGAGTATATAACCCAATTTTCGTAATGATCGGGCCTTATTTGACCCAAGACCTCATACAATGGGCTCTTTAGAAGGTGGTTTAAAAGTTAATAATTCACTTACGAACACTAGTATCACGATGCACAAATATCTTTAACTGCAGAATTTATAAGGATATACCCATATTTAAACTTGCCCCCATATAATCCCTCGTTCAGAAAATCAAATTTGTTATTTCGGAATTAAGATACAAATTATAAAAAATAGTCAATTTTTAACATACTTCCTGTTGAAGGAGGTCATGCACAGACACCCTGGTGTAAGGTGTCATAGATATTTTTAGTTGTTTTAGATTTTTTTTGCCGGAGTGTAGATTTACTGAACATTTTGTACTATTTATCATTGTCATACCCAGTGACCTATCCACCAGTCTCTATCATGCCTAAAACCGTACATTTATACAGAATACGTTTTACCGGTCCAATTTGTTCTGATTTGGTAGCCAATCTTCATGCTTTTTAAATGATTTTTTTTTTGGTCCCGTTTCATATTTGTTTCCTCTTTTGGGCAGCGGATATTTTGTTTTGAATTTAATTTTCGATATCAATAAATTCTGATTAACACTAAAAATTTTTGGAAATTTCATTCTTCAGTCTGCAGAGATTTAACAGAAAGAATTATCATGGACTAGGATTTTACAAGGACTGCTTGTTTTACTTATTACTTATGATTGAGCAACTATTTAGAGTACATTCTTAATTCCTAAGCCATCTAATAAATCTGCAGCAAATATGTGGCTCAATTCAACATAACCTAAACAAAGGAATCCTTTTTTTAATATAAAACAATTTTTGTACCAACCTCTATACTTTTGCTGGGGCCAATGATTTGTAATGTTTCATCGTCTATATCACAATCCATCAATGTATCTTCATTTAATGTGTTGTCTATATCCATTATTTCTAAAATTTATATTACACTTTTAATTAATTTATTTTAATTTTCACAATTTTACACAAAAACTAAACAATTTCCAGCAGACAACTAAACAAATGCAAATAAGAATTGGCGCGTTATATGCCAGAGCCCTGCGCCGACAAATATTAACGGCGGCGGCGACTGACACTAAATATGTCGGCGGCGGCTTAAAATCGACTGTAAGCCGGCTAAGTTTTCAACTACGTTTAGTTTTTAATTTTTCAACGATTTTAAATAAAAACGGAATCCGAGAGATCAGAAAGTAGGATTTTGGAAGCAAATATATTGTTTATAACAACAAAGCAGATCAAGCTCAAAAGTTGTGTGAATTTTAACGGAAATATTTAAATATAAAAGTGTAAACAATAACAAACTCTGACATCAGTGCGTACCAGCCAAGTGAAGAAAAAAATAATCAGCTGATTGAATAACACCACCTTATGTGAATTCGCCTTGCCATACTACATACATTAAGCTAGGGTTCTATAGTTGAAACGAAAAGTCGACTTTTCGACTTTTGTATTTAGTTAAAAGTCGACTTTTCGACCTTTCGATTTTTTCCATTTTATGAAAAGTCGATTTTTCGACTTTTCGACCTTTTCATTTATTTAAAAGTCGACTTTTAGACTTTTCGACTTTTAGTATTTTAATGGTCGACTTTTTCCGACTTTTCGACTTTTTCCGACTTTTTTCGACTTTTCGACTTTTTTCGACTTTTTGATTTTTTACGACATTTTGACTATTTTCGATTTATTTCGACTTTTTTTTCGACTATTTTCGACTATTTTTTTACTTTTTTCGAGTTTTTCCGACTATTTTAGAGTTTTTTACCTCTTTTCCACTTTTTTAAAATTTTCGACTCTTTTCGACTCTTTCCGACTTTTCGACTCTTTCCGACTTTTCGACTTTTCGACTTTTTTCAACTTTCCGATTTTTTGACTTTTCGACTTTTATTTACAAAGTCGACTTTTCGACTTTTTTCATAGACGATAGTCGAGTTATCGACTTTTTTGGAACAAAATAGTCGACTTCTACTTTTCGACTTTTTTCGACAAAAAGTCGATTGTTCGATTATTCGAAAGTCGATTTATAGAACCCTACATTAAGCGGCTAAATGGAAAAAAGCTGCCACATTTCTAAGTAAAATATCAAAGGAACGGTAACTCTAGAAATGTTGCCATTAAAAAGCATTTGTTTACACGAGATAGTTTTTTAAGACAAAATTGTAAACAATTGCTAAATAAATAAAAACTAATAAATTAAAATGGAAATGTAAGTTTTTATTAAAGTTAAATAATTACAAGTCTTTTAATTAGTATTCCTTAAAATGTTTAGTGTTAATCCCTGCTTCTCGGTGTTGTCCAATTACGAGGTAATGGAGTCTCTTAAAAATATCAAAGATACTAAAAAGAAATATGGTTTGAGAAATTTGGCCACAATTGCCTATGAAACTTTGCAATTTTTGGAAGATTCTCCCAGTAAACATCAAAATCGTGAAGCCATTGTGGCCTTTATTAATGATATGCAGCCCTATAAATTAACAACAAATGAGTGTCTAATGATGGTCAATGATCCACCTTCCAGTGCTTTACATATACAACTGGTATGTAGTAAATTCATTTACATACATACGTTATTTGTTAATTAAGTAAATATTTGCTTTAACTTCCAGCTAATTGAGGACAGTGAAGAACGTTTAACGGAGGAACAAGTTGCCCAAATCATAGAAATAGCCAAAACCCACTTTCCCGGACCTCCACAAGAAACTAATTAAAATATAAATAAAATACTATTTATTTAAAATGCTTTTTTAATTTATTATTTTCTCGTTAGTTTTATTAAAACCAACAAATTTAACGCTTCTGATCACCCAAATCCTCAATATAATCGGCATCAATTGATGGCCATTTGTCGGGTATAACATCGAATAGATCATCTTTGACATCACCTTGAATAACAATTTCATCTTCACCGGTTACCGAAGAGCCGCAAGCAAATTTCGAACCAAAGAATTTGGCTGCCACTTTCAAATCGATTTCTGTGCAATAAAAATTCCATAATATTTGTAATATTACAATTTTTAATAACACACTCAAACTTACCAAAAGTGCTTAAACCGGTGACCACCGTCACTGACTTCTTTTTACCTCTAGGAGCTCTAGACACTGTAATTCTTTTGGTGACCTCCTCTTTCTTTTTGATTTTCAACAAACCTTTACCGCCACGTTTTTGTCTTTTCTTGTCATCATCACCATCGCCGGCTTCTTCCTCCAATTTAACTCGCTCAAATTCTGTAGGTAAATTCTTTTCCAACCATGTCTTACATTTCTCATACTCGGGATAATATTCACAATACTTTGGAAAAAGAAAATGATTGATTTTTCATTTTTATTGCAATTACATTTGCATTTCATGCACTTACCTCTATGGGCATGGAACAATTACCACAATAGTTTACTACCAAGGGATAGGTAACACCCTCACGAGGTCCCAACTTAAGACGTTCAGCTACAGGATTCACTTCTACTTCTGTCATGTTTATTTGTGCTTTATTACTTTAAAAATAATTTAATTTTCTCTAATAAAAATAGATTTTGCAAAAATCTCTAAAATAAGTAATTTTTAACAGCTGTTGTCATAGCTGCCAGATATGCCGATTTTTTTGTTTCAAAAATAGGAAAGTGGCGATTTTACCGGTATTTTTTTAATTCTACATAATGTTGAATATTTATTTTGTTGTATTTTTCTTCTTTATTTAAATAAAGAGTAAACATTTTTAAATTATTTCTTTGCTTTCTGAATAGTTAAAACAAAAAATTAGGATTAATTTAAATTTATCGGTAAATTTACGATTTATTTACAATTGGATTAGGCAGCTCTGTCTTTAGTGCACACGTTACTATTTACATAAATTTCAGGTTCTGTATATGTCTTTAAATTGGCAACTCGTTTTTACGATATTTGTTTGATAATATGAAAGAGTGTAATTATTTATTTGTAATTATTATTATATTTTAACCAGTTTTTCACTAAATTTTAATTTTATTGTCAACTTATATAAAATTTTCCCCAAGGCAAGAGTATGTGTTAAATTTCATCAAATAATCATTACAACTGAAACCTGTAACGCACGCACAATGCCACACACGCGAAAAGTGATTCTGAACCCTGGGTTTAGGCCATTTTTTTAGGGTATTAAAAACCTTAGCATAAAAGCTTCCCCTTTATAGTGGGGACAAAAATATTTTGCAATTTAAAAACTCAACGGATTTTTTCGAAATATTGATTTTTTTTAATCTATCGGGAATGCCACCATTTTGGGAACACTGATATCATAATAAATTTTACGATATGTCATCAGAATTTTATAACAATTTCCTTTTGTATATAATAAAACAGCGCCAAAGTCAGCTGTTGTCCAGAGACTTGCGCTGATTCGGCTTAAGCCGACTAAGCCTAGCCGCCGAACAAAATGTCAAAGCCGCCACCGCCGAAAATTTTTCAGCTTAATACGGCTTGAAAATTTCGCCATATTTTGTACAATTTACAGAATACTTTCGCTAAATTTGTGGAATTTTACAATATAAAATTAATTTGTTTTCATTTAAGCAAGTTTTCTTTTGTCTAATAATAAGCCGCTCATTGAAATTTGGCCGGTGTAGAACTTTGCTCAACGTTCGATGTATATGCTTCGCCTCAGATATTTTCGTGTTTTCGCGCCTAATTCGAGTCGCTGCTTTGACTTCAAACCAGCTTCGTTGACGTCAACGGAGCTACACCTTTTTACATTGCTGGTATGTCATACCGTAAAGGGCTAGGGTATCGAACATGTGTATTTCAAATAGGAAGTGCAGTTGATGTCAATTCTGCCGACTGCGAAAAGAAATTCTGCTAGAATTTTTCGCGCCAAGCTGTTTTCTGCATTTTTTTATTTGCCACAAAAAATCTGTTGTTGTGTGTGTGCAAAAATCTAAAATGACAGAAATGATATTCTTTAAATAAAAAAATAATTTTTTACTAAAAATTGAAATTAATAAGATTGTATGCTATACTACTATACCGAGGGTCATTGTACAAAGAAACAGCTAGTGTTGGGTTGAATTTAGTTAAATTGTTAATAATTATGATGAAATTTTTTTAAGGCGGGGTTTGTTTTCGTTTAATACCCAAAAGTGTTTATCGAAATCTATATTTGGCATATTTGTGAGATCTAGAAGATTAAAAAATGTAAGTAATGGTGATAATTAATTATTTATTTGTCTATAAAGAACGTCTTTCTTTTCAAGAAAGAGGAGGCATCATGATGGTCTCCTGGAAGAATGCCCACAAGAGAGTGGCAATTATATACCTCCCTAGTCACCTAGGCGGGTGGTGGTCGGTCGGCTAGTGGTGACATGGTATATTATCACCTAGAGGCAATGGACGGAAGCTGATTGCCGTATTCAGGGGGTATCCTTGGGATACATACTTATTATTATACCATTGATCTCAGCAGAATCACTACCATACACCCATAATAGAGCGCGATGTCTGTCTGGTGTGCCTTTCAGTGAAGCTCTTGTCTCCAAACACTATGGTGGCCGAATATTTACAAGAAACAATTGTTAAGCCGCCTTTTATACAAATTTATAGCTTTGTAGAGAATGTCTTCACGACCTAGAGGATATAACCTGGCTAGGTATGTAGATGTTGTTTGGGCAAAATATTGGTACTAACCATTGTGGGCTTTATGTCGACTTTAGGTCCCTTATAGTTGTCACACTATACCAAATAAGCATTCTTGCTGGAATTAAAGTTTAAAACAAGTTTAATTCCAGTCAAACATTCAAATTTCAAGTGTTGAAATACACTTTAATTCAATAGCATTCTCCAGTGAAAACGAAACTTGAATTCAAGTCGAACATTACAATGTTTTTACAGTATAATTCAATGCACGAAATCTATATACATACATACATATATAAAATTCTAACGTTACTGACTGACTGACTGATTCATCATCGTAGAGCCTAAACGGTTTTAGCTAAAGAGCTGAAATTTAGACAAGAGGTTGGTCTCCCACCAAATAGATCCACTTAGACGGGATTTTTGGAAATTCGAATGATTAGGGGGTTAAAAATGGTAAAAACGGGTAAATTCGGTAACCTCATATCTCCTAAACTTTAAAAGATACAAAAACAGTTTAAAGCGTATCGTCGTTCATTTAAAAAATAAGCGGGCAGGTGTCTGGTACTTTTTTCAAATTTGGTACTTCTTTTGCACCCCATGTATCTTTTTTTTAAACCAGACTTGACGAACTTGACGAACAAATAAAAATATGAATTTAGTACTTTTTGGATATTCGGACGTTTAAGCGGTGAAAATTGTACCTATTTTTGGTACTTTTTTATAAAACATTGTTTTTGGTTTATTAACTTATACATATGAATACATAATAACGGGCTCCCAATACGATGTTGCACTGGTACTTTTTTGACTTAGAACTTAGAAACATGTAATTAAGCACTTGAGAATCTATAAAAGTGGACTTTTTGGTACTTTTTCGTTCTTCAAAAGGTACTTTTTGGGTTTTTCTATTTTTCGTTCTTCGACTGGTACTTTTTGAATTTTTTATAATATTGAACCTAGCAACATGAATTTAGGAATGTACAGCCCGGATTAAGTAATAACATATAAAAGGGAACTTTTTGGTACTTTTTCGTTCTTCAAAAGGAATTTTTTGAATTTTCTATAATATTGAACATGGAGTAAGTGAGAACATATAAAACGGGACTTTTTGGTACTTTTTCGTTCTTCAACTTGTACTATTTGGATTTTCTTTTATAATGAACCTAAAAACATAAAACTGAGCAATCAGGGACTTGAGTGAATGAAAATTTAAAATGGAGTATTTCTGGTAATTTTTCGTTCTTTAACTGGTACTTTTTGAATTTTCTAAAATATTGAATATATAAACATAAAATTAAACACGCAGTATCCTAATGGAACGAAAATTTAACTCGCTTACGTCCATTTTGCAAAAAGGGCTCGATATCAATCGAAATCTCTATAGGCCATAGTTGACCCTGCCCCCTTCAATAATTAATTTTAACGTTTTCTACGTACTTAATAATACCATAATAAAACAATTTTTGTTGGAATGAAAATATGTAATGAAATCTTCTTCAGAAAATGACTTAAACGCACATAAAAATGGCTTTCAAATGTCGATGTCGACGAAATAAACATTTTTAGGAACCGAAACCTACATTTATGAAAAATAAAATTATGAGGATCGGTCCGCCAATATAACCCTCTTACAGAAAATCAGTTTATAGCTAATACATCATTCCAAAAGTTATCATTATGATAGAATTATGGTAGAATTAAAAAAAAATACTTTAAATTATATATATTATTGATCCAATTCCACATTTAAGTCCCTAATCCGAAAATCACGGTGACGTTCTTATTAATCTAATGATCGGACCACTTCCGAAATTTGCTTTTTTACGACATATGATTTGCCGAATATAACTCTTACTTCTTACTTATTTTAATCATAAAATACCACTAAAATAGGAATAGTCTTCCTTTAGAGTTGCGAGTTTTCATACATTCTAATAATGTTTTTAAAGTGAAACTTTTGGAATATTTTTCAATCTCTTTGTGATCCCTTTAAATGATGTTGTTCTGGAAGAACTTTAATATCCATGTAAACATTTTGAGTAATAAACTGGGGGACTACCAATGAGGGGAGCGGAACCTCCCATATGAATTAAATACAAAAATTCGTTTATCTGGGAAACTAATATAACTAAATTCTTCAAATTTTGCACGAACAACTTTAATATTCATCTGAACATTTTGGAGAAAAAAGGGCGGACTTTCATCTGGGGGGCTTGGAGCTCCCATATGAATTAAATAGAAAAATTCGTATATCTGAGAAACTATTAGAGCTACAATCTTCAAATTTTACTGAAGAACATTTAGAGAATAACGGGCGGACTTTCAATGGGGGGCTTGGCACTTACCATATGAATTAAATACAAAATTTTGTATATCTGGAAACTATTAGATTATTCAAATTTTTCATAGATTAAATTAAAATCTTAACGTTCGGAATAATTGGCGAAATTGCAATAATTTGCGTGGAATCTCCCATATGTAACAAATTGTATATCTGGAAAACCATTGTAGTTAGAATCATCAAAATTGTTAAGTAGGTTTCTTATTTATATTGCTTTTAGGCTAGCACAGCACACTGGGTATAGCTAGTAAATAAACAAATAAAATATCTTTGTTTTTACGTTATTGATCATTTTCTTAATGCAAAATTTTTTAGAAACTGATTTTCTGCAAGATGTTTTATATGGAAGATAGGGTTAAATATCGGCAGATCCTAGTAAAACTTGGAGAAAGGATTTGTTTTGTTGTTATAAACAATATATTTGTTTCCAAAATCCTACTTTCTGATCTCTCGGATTCCGTTTTTATTTAAAATCGTTGAAAAATTAAAAACTAAACGTATTTGAAAACTTAGCCGGCTTACAGTCGTTTTTAAGCCGCCGCCGACATATTTAGTGTCAGTCGCCGCCGCCGTTGATATTTGTCGGCGCAGGGCTCTGCTGTTGTCTGCAAATTGTTTATTAGAATCTTTAGAACGAATTTTACTGATAAGAGAATAATGTTTAGTAAAATAACAAATTAAATATTAAAACAAATAAAAAAATGCAATCCAACAATAAACAATATTATGAAGGATGTGGCAAAGAAGGACAAATACGTTGTATATTTTTAAGTGAGTTTCATGCCACGGCTGGCTCCAAAATAAGTTGTCAGGTAAGTCCCTCCTACAAATCAATTTCTTGACAGCTTTATGAAGTTTATTTTCTACCCAGGTTCCTCCTGACTATGTGCCTAAAGATATATTTGATGCTATCAATGTTTATATAATACCCAAACCACATTTGCAAAGATGTATACTAACTGTTAATGCCATGGATATGAAGATTGTCGGCTATCCAGTAGGTATTGAGGATCAGCAAAAATATGCCCGTAATGCTTTTTTATTCAATTTATGTTTTGTTTGTGATTCCTGGGCACGTTCGGTGCAGTATGAGCCGGTGGTTAAAAAGTTGTCAGAATATTTGGTAATTATTGGCACAAAAGACGAATTTACATTCACGTCATAAACACTTTATTCTTTTCAGATTATGATGGAAGAGGAAAGTTGCTTTCTATCTAAAGAGGATGATAATAAACTTAAATTGAAAAAGATTTTTGAAACCGTGATAAATGATTTAAATGAAAAGAAAGTTACCACAATTGTGGGTAAGTCTAAAGTGAAAACCTGCAAAACTATATATGTACAAATTTTAAATATGTATATCATTCCAATTCCCAAAATATAGAGGGCGATACTACCATTTATCTTAAAATTGTTACACATAAACCTGATCCTCCGGTAGTTAAAGATCATATGGTGCCTTTACTTTTAGTAGACTATAAAAACACACCCTTGGAAAATTGGGACTTAACCACACAACAAGTAAGTGCATTAGAAACAAAATACGTATATCATATCAACAAAATATCAATAATTTCAGATTCTTCCCTATATAAACGGCATTAATCACATAGCTCGCATTGCCGCCGAAGCGGATGTGGAAACAAATTTAGTAAAATCATGTGTCCAGAATTTAGTCTACTATGGTGTTGTACAACTTTTACCCATACTAAAATACAGCAATGTCTATATGACACAAAATCTTAAAAGCCTAATACAAAGTACTTCCCTTACTAATGCCTGCCGTAAATATGTTGCTTTAAATCCCGATAAAGCAAAACCTACCATACAGAAAATATTTCAATTTTATGCTTCTATGACGCATGGTGTCACCTTGAGGGCAATATGTCAAAGACTTTCACCACAAAATCATAATATTGATGAAAGAAAACTAGTGATTTTTGGCTTGCAGCATAAGTTTATACGTTGTATACACAAGTATCCAGTTTTTACAGGATCCGTTCCGTCGGGTAAACAGAAAATGTACACCGGACTTTCGAATTTTGATGAAATATGTTGTAAAACAGGTTTATCGCCGTCGTGTATTGAAAAGGATATCGATAAGGATACAAATGTTACAGTTATATGGAAATAAAGTGGTTTGTATGATTTAAATTTTAAGTAGTTTGAAATAAAGTAGTTGTAGCAATTAGAATGTAGTGTAATTTGCATGAATATTTTTGTAGAATTTAGTGTAAAAAATAGTTATAATGAAAATATTTATAATAAAATTATAATGATCTTTAATAAGTGTCAATTGATAAATAATTTATCATGTATCAAGATTAGTGTCTGAAATACAGACAATAAAATAATTACTGCAGAAAACAAAAATGATTTTTTTTTGTAGATGATCTTACATTTCATATTGGAACAGGATATTATCTGCCTTTAAGATTTAAATTAAGAAAATGAAGGATTTTGGAATGTAACATTAGTTGTTAGTAGTGTCTGAAATATACACAATAGGTACTGCAGGAAACAAAAATGTAAAGTTTTTTGTAGATGGGCTTATACTTTGTATTAGTGTAGGGAAAGGTCGGGTTTGACCGACTATTGATTGTCTTTTTTAACTTGGAATCTAAAACACACTCCAGTTTCTAAGGTTAAAACTTCGAACAAAAATATAGCTCCCCAAAATAGAACGATTGATTTATCAAGAGGCACCAAGCACTACGATCCAAGTTAAGATCTTTTCCAGTAAATACATGCAACGAGAGAGTAAAATCTAAATTTACCAAATTTCTATCGGAATTAGTAAAAAGTAAATGAACACTTTACTAGTACAAACATTCAAGAACATATGATGTTTAAACCATCGATAAGTTTAAAAATTTTATCTTTTAATTAGAATTAATTAAAGCTTTTAAAATAGTTAAAAGCATCTGTATTTTACGTAATATCGAAATAATTCAGTTCGCACACATTTGGAATTTTGGCCAATGAAATTAATTTCTGAAGATTAATAACCCAGGCTAACAGATTCTTAGCCTAGAGAATAAAGTATTCTTTTCTTAAGGATTGAACAATGATTAAAAATTTTAAAAAGGATTTTCCTGATATCAGCAACAGTTTAAATTTAAATTGCTTTCAAAATCCAAAAAATCATTCATTTACATTACTGTCAATTTCAATGTTTACAAATGTTCATCTTTACATTGTTCTACTTCATATTTGATCATAAAATTCTATGATTGACGAAGTATCATCCACTTAATTGCTACAAATGGGGTTTGCATATGTTGATAAGAATTTACATTAGAGTGGTTCATCTTAAATGTATTTATTAAAGAGAACAAGTACATCTTCCATATCTTGACATAACTACAATATTTTGAATTTTAAAATATCTATATTATATATATATCGAGGGACTATTTTAGAATAAAATGAGAATGATATATTCCGCCAACAGTTAATTGGTTTTGTGGTGATGGATCAATATTTGTAACTTCGATACGGAGAATCTGCGAAAGTAGCTAAAATAATCTCAAAATTATGAGGATAAAATTTATTTTGAAAAAAACTTTGTAAGTTAGGGTTTAGTTTAGGTGGCCCATAATTTTCAAGTCTTAAGTATTACTTTGTCTCTTAAGTTGAACTCTAAAACAGTATTTTATTTCCTTTCAAGACTTTGTAAATATGAAAAAAATGTTCCCAGAAAACAATATTTGGATCACACTACTATACATAGTTGTTACGATTCTTTAAATACTCATACACTTAATATCATCTTATTGAAAATACGATAAATTGAACTTTTAACAAAAAAAAAAAAGATAAAACAAAGAAAATTGAAATACTGGCTGAATATCAATTTGTGACATTTTCAACAACAAGAAAATGAGAGTTTATAACTTTAATTTATTGTATCTACAAAAACAGAAGACTCATAGACACACTCTCGGCAAAAATACTACACTTTTCTGTTTAATAAAAGAGAAAATAATACCCAGAGCAAATTTAAAATGATTGTAATAAACAAAAAAATAGCAATTACTCTAAAGTGTTTATATAGTATAAATTACTATAAAAAACCAAAGAGATATGAATAAGGCATTCGATGAATATGTTATTTAAACTTTTATTCAGTCTTTTAGTAACGTTCGGTCGGATAGCATGTGCTCGGATAGTTAAACCTCACAAAAAACGGTGGTAGTAATAATTTAAAAGGCCGGTTTGTTTGTTTAAAGAAAAAATGAGAGCTAAATACTTATACACTTTTTGCTTTTAATTGTTAAACTGTATAAGAGTTTATATTCGGGTATGATTGTTGTTGCCTTTCTTGTTTTTGTGCGATGTTTTCTAAATGAAAACAAGATCGAAATACGATCGAATGTGTTGTATATTCTTCTTGAGCACTGGTCATATAGACAGAAAATACAAAAATTAAAATAAAATATACTAAAATAAAATGAAAAACACTACTACTACTTTTCAAAGTATTTGTGATAATGTGTCTATGTAATAAATATTCTGTTGTGTTGTGAATCATCTGTTGAAAACAAATGGGAAAAAAATATTAAACAAAACCTTTATAAAATAAACAAAAATTTAAAAAAAAGAAAGATAATGGAATAAAAATATATGTGAAAAAATAAATTTTGCCAACAATTATTTATTTAAACATTTTGGAGAAATTTCTAAAGTAACAAACAAACCTAAACAAAGTGTAAATAAATATATCAATTATATCTATGCAAAAAGCATAACTAATTTTGTATTTAAATATTTAGCCAAACTGTCTAAGGTGAAATCTACCATTTCTCTTTTTTCTCTTAGAGTCAGTTGAAATGTCTTTATAAATATTTCTTTTCTTGTGTTAATTTTCCCATTTATTAATAACGAAAATCATAATAGATTTTATGATTAATTAAGCAAAAAAATCGTAATTGTCATAGAAAAAAATAAGGTAATTAAATATTTTATTTTTAATTTTCATACATTATTATTTTTTGTACTTGTATAGGGTCTAGTCTAGTGTAATAAACATTTTTATGGGTTCGCTTTTTTTTCTTCTATTGTTAAAACTCTAAAATACACATTAATCATTCAATCTCTTCTATTGTGTTAAGTACTCAGACAGACATTGAATTTTATTAAAAGACAAATAAACAACATGCATTACAACACTGCACACACCCGCATTCATTCTATACTCGATTACACTTTGTCATCTGTTTTTAGTATTTGTGTTTGTTTATTGTGTTTTAGAAATTCGATTACTTACATTAACAGTAAGTATTTAGTTGGTTGATTGTTTTGTTTTCAGTTTCTAAAAATTGTCAATATTCAAATTTCGTGAGGATAACTTTTATTTAATTAAAAACTAATTTGAAAAATTGATGCTAAAGTTTTAATTGTAATTGAGAGAATTGTTAAAACTAGCTGAACTCACATAGTAATGATTGGGTTGGTTCTTTATTGTTTTTATATTCTTTCGAGATACTTACATATAACACGATTGGTTTTTTCAAAGAAGGATTCGGTATAATGGAACAATTTTTGGATTTTTTTAATTAAAATTTTTTTAACTTTTTAAAAGAAATCACTAAAAAGTTTTTAAGTGTTTGTAGTAAAAACACATAGATTCCTCAAATTATGTAGAGAATTATTTAAATCCCAAGACAGATAGATAGATAGATAGATAGATAGATAGATAGATAGATAGATAGATAGATAGATAGATAGATAGATAGATAGATAGATAGATAGATAGATAGATAGATAGATAGATATATAGATAGATAGATAGATAGATAGATAGATAGATAGATAGATAGATAGATAGATAGATAGATAGATAGATAGATAGCTAGATAGATAGATAGATAGCTAGATAGATATCGCTCGCTAGCTCTCGCTCGCTCGCTCGCTCGCTCGCTCGCTCGCTAGCTCGCTCGCTCGCTCGCTCGCTCGCTCGCTCGCTCGCTCGCTCTCTCGCTCGCTCGCTCGCTCGCTCGCTCGCTCGCTCGCTCGCTCCTCGCTTCGCTCGCTCGCTCGCTCGTTTCTCTCGCCGTCCTCCCGCCCCGCCTTCTTGCCCCTCCCCTTCTCTCCCCTCTCTCGTGTCCCTCCCTTCCCTGCGCTCTCCCCCCCTTTTCTTCTCCCCCTCCTTTCCCTCCCTCTTCCGCCTTTCTCCCCTTCCGCCGCTGGCGTTGCCCTTCTTTGTTCTCGCCTGTGTCTTGCCCCCCTCGCCCCCCTTTCATATTCATATATTATTTAGTATTGATCGCACTTTATTTCAGGAAATTCTTCATGCTAGAGTAATTCTATATATTGCTCATTGGCCTTGATTAAAAAATTTTGATTATAGATTTATTTGCCACACTTGCCTTGATTAGAGAATTTTTGTTTAACATTTATTTGAAATGAAACTATATACCCAGTTTAAATTTTTATTTGAATATAAAAAAAACATATAGAACGTGATATTATCTATATTATCTACATATGTATATACATGTTCAGCTATATACATATGTATGTACTTATTCCTATTGTTTATACATATGTTTAGTAATTTTTTCCCGATTGTTTTTTAGTCATGAATGAATGAATGCAATTACGTTTTATCTGACGTATTTGTCTATCTCTTATCATAGAACATGTTAAAGAATTGAGTCCACCGCACCTGTTGATTTATTGAACTAAAGTGTTTTGCTTTATTCCAGTGTTCATTTTGTTTTACAACTTTTATTGTAACAAATTTATTTAGAACGAAAATATTTACATTGAACTATTTTATTGTCATGATATTTTATAGGGTGCACCAAATAGATAAATATATTGGTTATATTATACCATTTGTAACACAATGAAATGACGATTGTAGAGATCGAAGTGGTAATTATAAATTTTTCAGACGATTTAGCTATGTTTGGTGAAATTACGATATGATTTGTTGAAATAGGAGAATATAAATCTGAATCCTATTTCCTATTTCTTTTATTTTTTTTCAAATATCCCTTTTTGGCGTTTAATATCCAGAGACTAAAAAAATGTCCACCATAATCTTTTTTATAAAATCTCTTATTATTCTATATTCCACTCCTTTTTCAAAAATTTCATTGAATACTTGTTTCCTTTCCTTTAAAAAATAAAAAATCTTTGGAGTCAATTAACTATTAAGCGACTAGAAAAACTTTAGGCCATATTGCTTCTGTTAAATTTCTATATTTATTTTCAATTTCATAAAAATTTTATATATTCTTGAAATTTCATAAAGAAAAATTTAACATATTGTAAAATTGACCTCTTCTCGAGACTTACAGAATTCAATTCTATAATTCTTTTGAATGCTAAGATGTTTTTTAGTTCAGATCTTTATTTGTTTTACAAATTTTTAGGTAAAACTTAAAGGTCACGATCCTTATAATTACAAAATTTAAGAAATGTCATAAATCGATCTTAAAAACGAGTCACGCTTCAGTTAACAGTGGGTTCATTACCCCTATTAGCTGCTGATTTTTAGTTTTCTACCATAAAGATGAGAAGTGAACCACCTCTTTAATTTATGTCCACATTCTGTGGTGTACATTGGCATCTACACATGATGTAGCAGTCCATGAACCATACTATTCGCCTTTATTTTCAGTAATAATATCGCTGAAATCAGAGAGAATAACTGCTTTATGTTTGTTTTGACCAATATGCAGTCTTTGGTCTTACCTGGACCGATATAACAAAGGTTTTCCGTGCCTGAAGTTTAAATAGGTTATATCGTACGTCCTTCCGACTTTTTCCTATCTTAAACTTTTTCGGTCATATATGTTTTCTAAACCTTAGAATTTCCATTGACAGATTTTCCCACTTTGGGCATTCAAAAGTCAGACAGATTGAATAAAATACCATATAATTTTATAGATCTAAAACATATATTTGACTGTTTTAGAAACGGAATGACCAAATCAATATACATTCTCTAACTTTTTTAACATAACACTTTTCTCGTATAAATAGAAACTATACAAATACTAAATTGTGAAAAATCTTTAAAAGACTCTTAAAGTCAGGTGATTTAAACAGTTATTTTATTAATATTAATAATTAAAATGCTAAATGATCATAATGATTATGATCTTGCATATTCATTAATTTTCGACATCTATTATTTTCTTTTTATAGAAAGTCTATCATATTGTTTAAAATGTAATTTATTAAAAGTATTGAATTTTTAAATTGACCCTTTGGGTGATGAAAACGAAATTGATTTTAAACAACATTGAAAACATAATTTTCGCAACAATTTAAAGTTCACAAATATTAATCCCAAGAAAGTTATATAATAGATGAAAGATTTCAGATACAATGCAACACTCAGACAATGAAAACAAAGCATGTAACAAATGTGGGTAATCGAAAATATGGAAAAAAATTCAAAACAATAAAAAATCAAAGTGGTTTGACAACATATTTCCTAACTACATACATCTTTAACACTTCTCCGTGAGTGAGAGACAAAATTCAAAGGAAAATAAAAAAAACAATATGATAACAAACACACCTGATCGTAACAATAATGCTCTTGGATCATAAGTTTGTGGATACAAAGATTCAGGTTCACAAACTTGTACGAACAAAACCAATGTTTGAGACATTGCCCAACAATTATATTTAGTTAGACATATGACATAGAATTAATTATACAATCTAAACACGTTTCAAAACCATTCTTAGAAATATTTCTAATAAAGCAAATAAAAAGGGTTTGTTAAGTACCTTGGTTCGGATTACTGTAAAACATTGAATTTTCAATACGAGTACAAAATACTTGCAATAACAATAAAAGTTACACCCAACTTAGGTTTTTGTTGTTTTTAGTAGTTATTTATATGTAGTCAATAGAGCATTTTATAGAAATATAAATACGATTTATAAAACACTATAAAAATATTTTTTTATTGTCATTTTCCAATATGTTTTTATGTTAAGATTGCACGATTTTAAACGGTATTAGCTTCCAATTTGAAATGGGTTTGGTAATTTTTTTTCACACTCTTTTCTGCCCTCTTTCATTGTACATATGTATTTATATTGGTATTGAGATGCTAATTTATAAAAACATGTTACACGAGTTCAAATATTTATGAAAAACAATTTACTGTATATACGAGGTTTATACGAAAAGTTTTTTGGAATTTTCATGTAGAAAATTGAAAATAAAATTTAGTTAATTTTTATTGCTCAGTAACACATTTGGATGGACTTTTAGTTAACAGATTTTAAAAATAAAGGTGTTTTCGGGCTCAGATTTGGCATACAAATATTTTTGTTTCAAACTTTTGGACACAATATCTCAAAAATGGAACAATTCTGAGTTTCAGATTCTGAAAATTTGAGGCCAAATTCGTGTAATTCATAATTACTAAAATTTTGGGAAACGGAGACAGGGGAGAGATCTTCCAGTGGAAATCTTGCGACCACAGAATTCAATACAAATACCGTTAAAAATTGGTATTTTCGACCGAAATAGTCAGACTTAGCGCTGGAAAGGTATACTTTGTTTTTCCGCCATTTCGGTAAATATTAGTTTTCACAGTTAATATTTGGCAGTTGTGAAGTAGACACGTTTTATAAACAATCAATCATCGATTACTGTGACGATGAGAAAGTTACGTGGATTTTTTGGGAGAAACAACCTGAGGGTCGTACTGAAAGAACGACTGAAAAGATTACTGTAACTCAAGAAAGTGTTCAAAACAATCCATCAACTTCAATTTGATGCCGGAGCTTGATCTTCAAAGAACAACTTTGCCCACAAGATTCAGTTGACACAAGATCTTCTTCCACAAGACCATTTATGCTCGCATTTGTGAGGGTAACAGATGCGACACCTAAGTAATATCGACCAATAAGTCTTACGTCCTTCCTACTTAAAACCTTGGAACGGATAGTCGATAGTATGGTTAAAAGCAGTATATAAGCAGCATGCTTATGTAAAGGGACGGTCGGTAGAAACCGCTTTGAACGAAGTTGTCCACTATATAGGTGAATCCTTCGATAGCAAACTGTATACACTGGCGGTATGCATTGACATCGAAGGCGCCTTGAATAACGTGCACACTGATACTCTTATCCAATCCCTAAACCACTTTTATGTTGACCGGGTGCTCCGTAACTGGATCAACTACATGCTAAGGAACAGATGGATAAACTGCGAGATGTACGGTATACCCCAAGGTGGCATTTTATCTCCTTTACTCTGGGTTACCACGATTAATAACCTCCTAAGGACTCTAACTGATAAAGTACTTAAAGGACCTGTCTGCTATGCAGACGATGTCGTAATACTTTTAAAAGGAAACAATCCAAATTACTTGCGTAGAAGAGCTGAGAAGGCTCTGAATACGGCCTTGAGCTGGGCTCAACCGATAGGCCTCAATGTTAACCCGGCGAAGGCGGAAATCTGTCTTTTCTCAAGAAAAACAAAAATTTCTACGTATACTGAGCACTGCTTCCTGGGCAAGAAAATACCGGTAACAGACAAAGTTAAGTACTTAGGTGTTATCCTCGACCGGCAATTAAAATGGAGACACCACATAGAGGATAGGATCAGCAAGGTACATCGGTGCTGGCCGATATGTAGGAGAACTATAGGCATGAAATGGGGTCTTAGTCCTACTATGACAAATTGGCTTTATAAAAGTTTAATTAGACCAATTCTAGCTTATGCTTCAATAATCTGGTGGACTGCTTGTATCCATACATATAAGATATCTCAAAAACGGAACAATATATGGAATATTGTTTAAAAATGGGGGATTTAATCTTTATGTTAAGGTTTATTGAAAATATGATTATTAAATTCTGAAATCAAATGCGGATTCATCGCAGCGGAATCTTTCAGAAAATTGTACCACATAGTTTGTTATTCTCTGTAATCTTAAACATTAAACTGTTTTGAATAAAAATTTGTGAATATCAAATCCTTAAACGTACTCCAAATAAAACAATGAAAATTTGCAAAAGAAAAAAATTTCTTGATTGAATCTTAATTAATTTAATTTTTCTTATTATTCTTTAAAATTTTCTTAAAAATACATTTACTGTCTGCTTTACAATTTTTTTATATACATAAATCATGCAAGTTTATTACTTCAAATAGAACTATTGATAAGAAAATTATAAAGTATAAATAATATTTGTATCTACAAATAATAAAATGAGACATCAAACTGTAGAACGTTAAGTATAGAAATGTGCAAATAAATAGTACCTTTGAGTTTTCAAATTTTTATAGAGACAAATTTCGGATATATCAACTGAATTTGCAACCAATCGAAAGATTCGAATACATCATGGTAAAAGTTAATCGCTGGTACTAAATCATGTGTTTGACAATCAGTTATATTATAATTTTTCTTCAATATAATTTTGTGGGTTCTTAGAAACTTTATGGTATAATTTTCCATATTTTGTACAAAATTCTTAAACTGTTTCTTTTTGAAATATTCAAAAATTGAATCGCTTTATTCTCAGGCTTTATTTATACTAACCCTAGCTGTCAAAATTGTTTATATGGGTTACATTTTTTTTTTTAATTTTGGAACACCCTTTATTAGTGTTAATATAATATTTGTTCTATATACTTATGTAGTTCTGGGAAATTATCACAACAATGAATGAGTAATCTTGTAATAACTATAAATTGTTATAAAAAAATAAATTAATTTATCTTCATTTTATGAAATAACTTGGCAAAATGGGCTTACAATCGCTACACTTTCAATTCATCAACGAAAATTAAAAAAAAAATTAAAAAAAAACTAAAAAAGTATGCTATTAGTGTTCTAGTCTGTCGTACTGGAGGCACTGATAAAGAAGCTCACAAAAGACCCGATGGATACCTAGGTGTATTTCTTCGGATTTGATATAAAATACTTAAAACCTCGTTTCAAACTCAACGTTTTAATTCCACGTTGAAAATGTGAAGTAGTTTCACTCTGAAAATGTTGTCATTTTCCTTTTTTGAAGAAGAAAATTAGGAAAGATAATTCCACTTTCGATCGGAATGTAATTCTGTGACAGGCCTGATAGATTTTATGATGGTTTATAGAAATCTTAAGTTCCAATAGACTTGGTATGAAGAGTTATTTGGGAATGGTGATAAAATAAATGATTTATTGATTTCAAAAATACTATTAAATGATTCTAAAAGGAATCAAAATAAAAACAATCTATATGTTGCAAATAAAATGATAAAGTGAATATTGCACAAAGTCTTATGGAGCCTTATAAATGTTTTATGTTTATAAAACTACTTAATGAAAGCGAGTAAAATACACTTTGAATGAAGTGTATTTAATAGCCGCAACATCTGCCAGATACACAAATTGAAGTGGAATCAAAAAATAATGGGTATTCAAATGGTGGAGCAAAAATTTGAAATTTTGAATTGTAAAAAAAAAAATATTTTTACCAAATAATTGACCCTATGCCCATATAACTCCTCTATTTAATCAAGGCAGAATAAGAAATGGAACAGAGAAATTATTTGTTATTAGAAATTCATAATTGTCGTTGGTTACCATGAATGTATGTCCTCTTCCGAAAATCACTCGGATGCTCGATATGTGACAAGGATTTTGACAAGGTCTAGTTAACAATAAAACTCTTACTTGTTGAGCTACTACTTTGCCATCATTTGGTTGTAGTTAATTTTAAACTGAATTGACTTTTTAGGAAGAAATCGGCGTTAAAAGGAGTTACGTCAAAAACAAGTACCTAACAATATTTTATTCGGTGATAATATATTACGGAAAAAATTTTAACTTTTTATACCCTACACCACTTTAGTGGGGAGGTTATATTGGATTTGTGCTGATGTTTGTAACACAAAAATATTCGTCCTAGACCCACCTTAAAGTATACCAATCGGCTTAGAATCGTTTTCTGAGTCGATTAAGCTATGTCCATCCGTCCGTCCGTCTGTCCATGTAAGTAAACCTTGTGCACAAGGTACAGGTCGCAATTTTCAAGATAATTGGATGAAAAATCGGTCCATTATTTCACCTAGCCCCCATAGAACAGAACCCCTGAGGCTTCTGAGCTCATAATGTTAAATATACAGATATATCGATAAAATACGGCACAACTAACTTTTATAGAAGTCTTGATGACCCTGCCAAATTTCATAAAGATCGGGCCCCATTTGACCCTAGCTCCCATACAAAGTCCCCTTCAGAAAATTAATTGAATGTCCCAAATTAACTTAAAAACACAAATATCGCGATGAAATTCAGCACAATAAAATATTATGTAAATATAAATATATTCACAAAATTTTATCGGGCTTGGTCCATATTTGCCCCTAGCCCCCATATAAAGCCTCTTTCAGAAAATTAGTTTTTCATCCATAAATTGCTTAAATGTATCGGAACAAGGGATTATTGAAGATAAATGTTTTATTATGAAAAATAAATCACATTTAATATTCATAACTGGTGTAAGGTATCATATGGTCGGCAACTCCCGACTATACTTTCTTACTTGTTACTAGTGCCAATAGTCCATCATGCATTTAACAGACAAGCCAAGGGTTGAAAGCAGTTGGAATTTTATTACACAGAGAGAAAAAATTTACACGCCTGATACAAAATTGACACAAAATTTTTCAATAACATTCGTTGTCAAGTATATATGTACATACATACAACAACATGTAATGTTGACCACGCAACGTTGTCAACATTGCAACATTTCGTTGTCACAATCTAATTTTTATGCACATCCATTGTCTAAAAGTCAACAAACGTGGTAAGCTCAAAATCCGTTGTCAATAGTGAGCTTACCACGTTTCTTAACTTTTAGACAACGGATGTGCATAATATTTAGATTGCGTCAACGAATTGTTGCTATGTTGACAACGTTGTGTGACCAACATAACATGATGTTGGGCACCAAGGCGTGTATATTTTTTTTCTCTCTGTGTAGGATCCAGAATACTTCTATATATCTATTAATAATATAAATGAATAAAACAAATATTAGTGAATGGTAGTGAAAAAACTTCACCAAATTACAAATTTTTACTATATGTACTCTTTAACCTGAATACCCCTAATTAACAAAAGAACATTACTCTTAAATGCATAATTGGATAATTTAGTTCACATTATAAAAGGGTCTTTGAACCTCTGACCGACCCATTAAATTTATCACAAGAAAATTTCATGATTTTAAACTAAATCTCTTTTTTTTATACAGTTGCTGATTTTTCAAAAATAAATTGTTTTGACTCACTACTTATTTATTACTGTAACAATTAAAGCACATTTTTCTGTTAAGATTTATAAGAATATGAGTTTAGTTTTGTTTTTATCAAAACAAAAACAGAAGTAAAATGTAAACAATAACAGTGCACTATCAGCAAAAATATAACAAACACATTTTTCCTGAATTAAAATTAAAATACAAATACATACGAGTACAAAAGTCTATTAACAGCTATAGCGTCAGATATAAATACTACTTTCTTCATAAATTTTTTGTTCATATAAAAAATTTGCAATTATAATGAATGTGTTTTCGAAAAAAAAAAGTGATTTAAATTACAAAAAAATAAATATTTAAAGACATTGAACCAAATATGTATTAATATGTATAATGCAGTGAGCGCGAGAGAACAATAAAGAAATGGACATTTTTAATTGAAATTTAAATATCCGTAGCACCAAGATTTTTTTTTGAACATTAACATGAACATATTCTGTGGGATGTTGTTATAAATATTGCATTATTTATTAAATAAATAAAATGATTTATTGTTATGATTCATTATCAGTAAGAATAAATTGTATAAATAAACGATTTTAGTAGGGAATAGTTCGATTATGTGATATCGATTACGAGTAAACAAATTTTTTGTGCTGAGACCTATGTCCCCCAACCTTTAACACCATGTGTACACAAATGTCAATGATATTGTCCATATTAAGAACTTTTTTCTCAGTGTATTATTGTCTTTAAAAATACATAACGTCTCAATTAAACTCCTCTATGCTAAAGAGAGAAATTTGCCAAAAATATTTATTTTCCATTATAAACATTAATATGTATTATTATAATATTGCTGGCCCCAAATTTTGGATATAAAAAATGTTTAATTGTTATAAAATTACACAAGTTTAATTAACCATGCTTCCTCTCTAATGAAAACTAATACTTAATTTCTTTTTCGCAATTTAATTCATTATACATATTTATAGTACCTTGTGTATGTAGTTGAAAATTTTAATTGAATGAATCACTTTCTGAGTGTTTAAAGGGAACCCAAACACAATACACTCTGAACCAAACCTTAATTGCAAATAAATTATATGTAGAGTAAAAAAATCGATTACTAATAAAATCCACTAGAAAATATTTGGTATTACCTAGGAATTCTTATCACTTTTTTGATACAATCAGTTATTGTTTATGATCAGATGTATTTCGGGAGTTTCAAAGTTTATTTAACTTGCAATTTATTTAGAAATAAAAAATGTAGCTTCGAAGGAGAATACTGGACTCGTATCATTTAATAACAAATATGATGCATGTTCTAGTTTCTATCCGGGGTCCACCTAATCTGTCCAGGGTATGCAGAAGTCTACTTTACCTCAGAGCTGACTAGTATATTCGGAATCTGATTGGTTTTCAAACTTTAAAGATAATTTGATAAGATAAATAAATAAATGGCTCTCGGCCGGGTAGTACCGTTAAATTTCACGAGATGTATTTGAATAAAAGAAAGAATTTTTACTTCTTTCTTGACCAAACGAAGCAAATCATCTTTTCCTAGTGATAAAGATTAATTTACCCTACACTTAGGCCTTTTAGATGCTACATTGCGTTTCTCTTTGATCGAAATTCAGCCTATATTGATTACAATTTGAGAGAGATATAGGATATTGATCAAATACCCTTATTCTGAAGTTTAGTATGTGTTGGTGTTGCTTTATCTTATGAAATTGGAAGAGGGGTCCACATTCTCACCGTGAAATATCTGATGAATGAGGGCATCCGGGGAAATGAAATATCTGATGAATGCGTAACCAAAGCGTCGTCCCTAGACTTAACCCTTGCGCAAAAGGATATTCACCGTCCCCTGACGACCCTATCAAAATTGATGGATGAATGAGCTTTGAATGAGACGAAATTCGGGTGGTCAAACATCACCACTTGTATAATATCGAGACTGCTCTGGTCCACTCTGACAACAGATAGGACTATGACCCTCTTGTCTCTTAGTAAGAACTCGATTGGACAGCTAACTGGTATAATTACTAGGCACTGTATGATTGGACATATGTATGTCGGAACGTATGGGCTACCCACGTTATAGCTACTGTAGAAGCTGCTTGGATGAAGAAGAAGTGGAATCAGTACAACATCTTCTATGTGATTACCCAGCCTTACAAGAGCACAGACTACTCTGCCTTGGTTGAACTCTCTTCCATGATCTGGACTGTCTCAGATGGTCGGTTTTATTACAAGCACCGGCTGGTTTTCACGAACGAACCAAGTAGTGAACGAAATTAGAGAGGGAAACCATTCACTCAATATTAAGGAATGGCAATTCTAAGGTTATCACAATGGGCCACAAGGCCTCCGAGTGAACTCGCTTACTAGCGAGCAACCCACGTAACCTAACCTAGTCCACATCCTTAACATACTTAATCCCCTGTGTAGTTTCCACAAACTCACAATGTTTTATTTTTGGAAAAATGTTTTTAATAACCATTTTTCCAAAAATGGTCTTAAAAGGTTAAATTTGATTAAAAGTTTTGAAGCTCCTTAAACACATTTAAATAAGTTTCTTTATTGCTTGCGTTTAATTATATTTATATTTTTATTGTTTGACAATACTTAAATCTAAGGAATTTATTTTGTATCTTAACTATTAAAATGTACTAATAACTAATTTTAATATTCTAAACGATTATCGGTTGAACCGAAACTTTTTTGAGCTGGCAAAGAATCCAATAATTCAACTCGATAAAGTTCCATTTTGATTTTTGAAGATAGAAAACTATTAATGTTCACCTTATCCATTTTAGTTAACTTAGAGTTGTATTTTAAATCCGTATAGATCATAACATTTGCTTCAGAGCTCAGAACAGTTTTCTCAGCAATAAGACATGAGTCCAGTGATTTTGTAGTTGTAAAGGCTCTTGTTTTGGTGTAAGTTTCCGATTCATGTAATTGAAAACGAACTTTCTTTTGTGATGATTGTTTAACCTCTTGTTTACCAGGGCTCTTCAGAATAGTTGTAGTTTTGGCGGTCGCTTTAATTTTTATACGATTTGTAGATTTTTCTTTATAACACAATTTATCATTTTCACTATAGTCAGTTACATTTAGGATTTCCGTGAATAGCCTAAATATTTTTATTGCCAACAAGATTATATCAATAATTAAGCCAATTATTTTAATACTTTGATTTTTTTCGCTTTTGGAGGTATTTCTTTTGACAATACTTTTCGAATCCATTATCGTTATTTCAAATAAAACTATTGAAAATTTAAGAATTTTGTTCTGGATGAGTTGTGCTTGACTCTGCGTTTGGACGGTAAATGCTGCTTGTCAACTACTTCCAAGCGTTTATATTTATATGCAAATTCTTAACAGGTAGTTTTTCTTTTTTTTAGACCAGGTACATCATATGTTCAATGAACTACTAATTGATCCGATTGTAAACTAATAAATTGTTTTTTTTTTAATCCCTGGAAGTAACTAGTTTATAAGAGTTTGTTTTGACTCTCTTTATGTGCATTTTCTAAGTTTCCTTTATTCTTGGAATGATTTAGGTAAAAGTCAATTTTATATTTTTGTCTTAAAATTTTGGAAATACTATTGGATATTTGAAAGAATTATTAAGATAAAATTGGAAAATCGATGCTTAAAGATGGGGAAATCCTAATTAAATGGATATTTTAAAGGATATTGATCATAAACTATTTTATGGTTGTTTAAAAAGTATGTAATTTTTGCATAATTCCAATATATCAAAATTCTATTGGAAGTCAGTAATGAGTAGCGTAAAATTTTTTGGGAAGTGATCATATAACAGGGTACTTTTTGAAAGGGATCATATAATTAAATTTAATGCAATTTTTCTGATTTTTATCAAGTGACTTCTCGTAAACTTTTTAAGAGAACTGCTCTATTTATGAAATTTATAATTTATGGATTTTAAAAACTAAAAATTTTCGACTTTTTGGAAAAATTTATGGAAATTTGTAATTTTGTGCCAACTTCTTCCTTTGTACCAGTAAATTGCCTTGTAATTAAGATTTTCATTTTCTATAGTAATTAAGAAATACCCAATTGTAAATAAGATCTTTCACTTTATATGTATTCAGAAAAGATCAATTGATAATGACCCATGAAAAACTTACATTGAAAAGTAATGAGTTAAAAAGCTAATAAAACCTCTTTTCACTACTTCTTCATTAGCATTTTAAGTCATTATTTTAACACGGTGATGTCATTGGAGGCAAGTACTTCTACACACGCTTACAAATAGGGAGTTAAAGAAGTACTTGCAATTTCTCTTACAAAACAGTTGTTGAGTAAGTTGTTTTGTTTTTTAATAATAAAGTGTTCTACACACTGCACCACTGCTTAGCTATTTTATTGCGCGTCAAATAATGGTTTTCACAGACAAAACTAATTTTGTTTTATTTTTTGTAAAATACAATTCTTAAAACGCAATTAAATAAAATGAGCAAACAAAATGACACAGCCGAAAATAAAGTACTTCTATATCAGATTATAAGAAAGTCATTACTAGAGTACTTCAAAGTAATGCAGACGGTAAGTAGTAGTCATTGAAAAGTAAGTGGTTATGGAAGTACAACACATTACCGAGTTTTTGCTGGGGAGATATTCGAAAAAGAATGACTGAAATTTGAGAGTATTTATTTCGAATTGCGAAAAACTGAAATTTATGTTATTGATTTTGAAGTCGTAAACATTTAGACATGAGATTCTGTATTCGAAATTCGGAAAATTCCCAATTTAAATTTAGATTTTTTTCATTTAGAATTCGGAAAGAACAATTGAAAATGAAATAGCTTTTTCGGCTTTTCAGAAATTCCCTGCAAAATTTGAGACTAGTCCTCACATGCGTGCAAAGTGTACTCCTCAAAAGACTAGGACTGGTCCAAAACTAATCCAAATATACAAACATATAATAAAAACATGTTCCATTTAATGTGGCGATATCATAGGTAAAGACCACGTAATCCACACATGCATTACATCAGACTAATCCCAAAACTACTCCTTTGCTAAAATTATGGAAGTACATGATCCACAGAATGGTCATATGTAAGTCAGATTATAGACTAAACGGATCATATATTCCAAAAATGTTTTCAGTGAAGTAGTTTTGTGATTACCTTATCTTATCTCATGTACTTCAATCATTTTCGAAGTGCTTAAATGATTTTTAAAATTTATGTATATTGGGCTTTTCGAAATTGGAAATAAGATACACTAATTTCATCTGTTTCAACTAGTTTTTACCTATTGAATAGTGCAGATAGTTCATATCTGCATCGGTTTACAAATGACATTAGTAGTATTTCAAAGGTTGCGCAAAGTTTAATAAGAAACTTGCAAATCATGAAGAATTGAATGAGAATTGCCTTAACTAGATCTAGAAATATTAAATTATTATATACTACCATTTATAGGTTTAGTAAGATGTGATCAGAGAAGTTTTCTGAGCAGCAAATTTGAGAATTTCTCCGGCACATTCGGTTTTAGAGATTTCAAAATGATTTTGCCATATAACAGCGCATATTGCCTGAAAGTCCTTTCCGATGGCTTCTCTGTTATATATTGTTCCTTCTTTGAGATATCCTAATATAAACGGACGATATCTCAGTAAATAGAAGAGATGTAAAAGCAATTCGAAACATATTTTTATGTTAAAAACTATGATAAGTTTAATTTCGGTCTTGCTAGTTTTTAATAATTTAATTAAAAATGTGAATTTTGTTTCATTTTATTTCAATACATTTATTTGTTTAACAAATTTATTTATTGTTTAACAATATCTTAACCTAAATACATTTCTTAAATGTAAAACTATTAATTAATTTAACTAAAACAATTCGAATATTTTTAATATTCTAAACGTCGGCGAGTTGAACCAAAACGTGGTGGAGTTGGCTTGGCCTGTCGATGATGCATGGTCAGCAAATAGTGCAATAATTCAATACGATAAAGTTCAACTTTGATTTTTGAAGATTCAGAATTTTTAATATGAATCTTATTAATTTTGCTTTGTTTAGAGCTGTAGTTTGAATGTAGATGTTCGGTATAGATCATTTTACAGGATTCGGAGCTGACAATAGTTGGGCTTGAGGGCGCCGATTTTGTAATTTGTTGCTTATGGCTGGTTTCCAATTCGTTTAATTGAAAATTAACTTTTTCCTTTTTAGATTTTGTTAGGGTTTCCAGTTGTTTGATTTCTTGTTTAGTTTTGGTTTCGGCAGCTGTAATTTGCTGTTCCACAGGTTTGTTGCTGGTTTCCGATACGTTTAATTGAAAATTAACTTCTTCCTTTTTTGATTTATTTAAGGTTTCTTGTTTCGTTTGACACTTTAGGATAGAGGATGTTTCGGTTTCGGCTGCTGTAATCTCTACATGCTCAAAGGTTTTGTTGCTGGTTTCCGATTTGATTAATTGAAAATTAACTTCTTCCTTTTTTGATTTATTTAAGGTTTCTAATTGTTTGTCATCTTGTTTAGTCTGGCACTTTAAAATAGAAGATGTTTCTGTTTTGACTGCTGTAATAGTTATATGACTTCTGGATTTTGTAGTTAGTTGCTCAACTGTTGTGCTGCTAGTTTCCGATTCTTGTAGTTGAAAACGTACTTTCTTCTGTTTGGGTTTATTTAACGTTTCCAACTGTACATCATCTGGTTTACTTTGATACTTTACGATAGTAGTGGATGTTTCAGTATTGGCTGCTGTAATTGTTATGCGACTCCTGGATTTATCTTTATAAGATAAATCAAGATTGTTATGAGCAGCTAGGTTAAGGATTTCCAGGAACATTTTAAATATTTTTATTAGCAACAGGATAATATCAATAATAAAAGCAATTGTGTTTACTGTTGCGTCTTTTTCTGGTGATAATTTTTTAACCAAAGTTTTCGCGTCTATAGGATTTTCTGATTCTACAGATGAGGAAGCTTTTTTAACAATAGTATTCATAACTTTGGATGCCGTAGACAACTACTACTCTTAAGTTTTGTAAGTGAATGATAGATGCCAGCTGTTTGATTTTCTTTATATTTATACAAATTCTTACTAGGTAGTCGTCTTCGTAGGTCTCAGGTATAAAAGTACTTCAATGAACAGATGATAGGTTGAATATTTTGAAAAATACTAATTGATCCGATTGTAAACTAATAAATTGATTTTATAAACCCGGGAAGTGTTGTAAAAAATGTGCATTGACTTTTTATTGTACTATTAGAAAATTTCCTTTTTTCGTGGAAAGATTTAGGTAAAAGTCAGTAAGAATATTTGAAAGTTTGAAATATTTAGCAATTTTTTTAAGTAGGGGAAATTCCTAATTAAGATTATTTAAGAGGATGTTAAACATATTTTTTAGAAAATTATATAATTTTTATTAATAATTTTTTATTCTTTCTTACAGTTGGACATGGAAGACGATCAAACAACTTGTCGACCGGTACCAGCACCACGTCGTCTTTATCCTGAACTACGTAAATCTGAATATGAAAATGTTAAAGTCGAATTAATTAATAAGAATCTAAATATCAATTCCGAAAATATACAAAATAATGCGAATAGTAATGAAAAAGTTCCGAATAATAAAGTATTTTTATTGTATCCCACATTGCCTGAAGATGTGGATAGATTGTCCATAAATTCCTTAACTACACAAAAATCTATACTAACCGAAACGAATGATTTATATGGACCAGATGCTAATGAAAATGTGCCAATATATAGTACACCCAGACCAGCACCTCGTCCCCGTAAACCACAAAATACAGATATACAAAATTATGAAAATACTGTAATAACACCACCACCAGTAACGGAGTCCGCAACAACACAAACCTCATCGCCTGAGACCTCAACTGGAGCAGTAAATAAAACTTTACGTAAAGCTCCTGAATTACCACCAAAAACCTATTTAAATTTTGAACGTGATAATGAGCGAAGACGTAGTAATTATTCCATATCAAGTGAATTTTCCACCACCAGTAGTATTCATAATACATCCTCACCATTCGATGCAAAAGATACAAATTTTAAACGTGATAAATTTAATAAATCCTATGCAAGTTATAAATCATCAAGTTCATCTTTAGCCGATTCCATTGAAAGTTCGGAAAATTCAAAATATAAATCACCATCACCCGGGTATGTAAAGGATCATAATGACACAGATTATCATGATGATGATGCTGACGACATTGATGATGATGATGCTTTTAATCATGTTAATAATGAGGATGAACATAATTTCACAACCTCTTCTCACAAGTAATATATTAATTACATTTTTGTTGTTTTTTTTAGTTAATTGGCATGTAGTATTGATTTGGTTTGATTTGGTATATAACTTACAACATTGGTCTAGGGTTTTTATTTTAATAATTTAATGTTATAAATAATTGACTAACTTTTTTGACTAATTATAATTAATTGGGTTTATAAATGTGTGTCAATATAATTGAAAATTTAAATATCGAGGGACTATATTCAAGAGGTTATATCGTAAATAACACAAGACTTTAATTTGTTATATTTTGATTTAATATAAATAAATATTATATTTTATGCAATTAAAAGTAAAAAATAAAAAATTATTAATAAGGCGCATATGATGAGCATGTCCAAATAAATAACAAAACTTATTTTGCAACAGAAAGTGATCCAAAATAATAGAGTTTAAAGTAAATTCTGGAAAAGATAGAGAGTTTTGTATTAAAAAAACAATATTTTGCCATTAACATCTCATTTTCATGAAAATGAGAGATAGCGACTATAGAATATAGTCTCTCGATATATAGATTGAAGAAATATGCATGTAGTAGACCAACTCTAATGTCAAGCCATATCAATTTTGTTTGATGCCAGTTTTTTGCATTTTCCAATTTCGAATGTATTCTATTTTAAAAATAGATTTTAAAGTATTTTTGATAAAGTTTCAGAAAATATATCCTTTTTAAATATGTATAAATCTACGCTTTGATAAATTGTTCACACAACTAAAAATCCAATTGGAAAATTATTAACCAATCTCAACTGCAACGGCATCTCCAAAAGTAAGCAGTAAATCATTTCACTGCATAAACTCTTAAGCCAAAGATTTTTTTTACAATTACCCCAACGCAACCATAAATTCATTAGATAAATGTGATGTGTTCATAAAATATGTGCAATCAAATATTTAAAAATATAACAGACACAAAAGCGGAAGCAGTAAAAGTGTCTTCCTACATACATATATAAACTAAAATAACTTCGAAAAAATAATCTAAAAATAAATGACAATTTCTTTACTGCAACTAGCAAACACACACAAACTTCTGGATAATATAAAACAGATGATGATCTTGAAATCTCATTTTCACTAAAAATTTGTTTACTAAGGGCACGCGATTTACGAAGCAACTGTTAGTCATTGACACTAAGATGTAACACTAGAAATATCATTGTAATGCTAAAGGAATATTCGTTTAAATGGGGATGTACTAAATTTAGATCGAGAAAAAATTTCTATAAGAACAAGCAAGAGTGTATGTGATATAGTTGCTGCATGCAATTAATTTAATTTTTTTGGGGAAGAAATGAAAACATTAATTAAATTGACTTTAAACAATAGTCGTATTGTAGTATTTTAGTTGAAGAACAGACAGAGGTTCTCAAACGGTGCCAAGAGTGTGTGTATTATTAGCAAATTGGACACTAGATAATATATTAGGCTATAGTTTAGTCTAGTCTATAGTCTAGTCTATAGTCTAGTTTATAGTCTAGTCTATAGTCTAGTCTATAGTCTAGTCTATAGTCTAGTCTATAGTCTAGTCTGTAATCTAGTCTATAGTCTAGTCTATAATCTAGTCTATAGTCTAGTCTATAGTCTAGTCTATAGTCTAGTCTATAGTCTAATCTATAGTCTAGTCTATAGTCTAGTCTATAGTCTAGTCTATAGTCTAGTCTATAGTCTAATCTATAGTCTAGTCTATAGTCTAGTCTATAGTCTAGTCTATAGTCTAATCTATAGTCTAGTCTATAGTCTAGTCTATAGTCTAATCTATAGTCTAGTCTATAGTCTAGTCTATAGTCTAGTCTATAGTCTAGTCTATAGTCTAGTCTATAGTCTAGTCTATAGTCTAGTCTATAGTCTAGTCTATAGTCTAGTCTATAGTCTAGTCTATAGTCTAGTCTATAGTCTAGTCTATAGTCTAGTCTATAGTCTAGTCTATAGTCTAGTCTATAGTCTAGTCTATAGTCTAGTCTATAGTCTAGTCTATAGTGTAGTCTATAGTCTAGTCTATAGTCTAGTCTATAGTCTAGTCTATAGTCTAGTCTATAGTCTAGTCTATAGTCTAGTCTATAGTCTAGTCTATAGTCTAGTCTATAGTCTAGTCTATAGTCTAGTCTATAGTCTAGTCTATAGTCTAGTCTATAGTCTAGTCTATAGTCTAGTCTATAGTCTAGTCTATAGTCTAGTCTATAGTCTAGTCTATAGTCTAGTCTATAGTCTAGTCTATAGTCTAGTCTATAGTCTAGTCTATAGTCTAGTCTATAGTCTAGTCTATAGTCTAGTCTATATTCTAGTCTATATTCTAGTCTATAGTCTAGTCTATAGTCTAGTCTATATTCTAGTCTATATTCTAGTCTATATTCTAGTCTATATTCTAGTCTATATTCTAGTCTATATTCTAGTCTATATTCTAGTCTATAGTCTAGTCTATAGTCTAGTCTATAGTCTAATCTATAGTCTAGTCTATAGTCTAATCTGTAGTCTAGTCTATAGTCTAGTCTATAGTCTAGTCTATAGTCTAGTCTATAGTCTAGTCTATTGTCTAGTCTATTGTCTAGTCTATAGTCTAGTCTATAGTCTAGTCTATAGTCTAATCTATAGTCTAGTCTATAGTCTAGTCTATAGTCTAGTCTATAGTCTAGTCTATAGTCTAGTCTATAGTCTAGTCTATAGTCTAGTCTATAGTCTAGTCTATAGTCTAGTCTATAGTCTAGTCTATAGTCTAGTCTATAGTCTAGTCTATAGTCTAGTCTATAGTCTAGTCTATAGTCTAGTCTATAGTCTAGTCTATAGTCTAGTCTATAGTCTAGTCTATAGTCTAGTCTATAGTCTAGTCTATAGTCTAGTCTATAGTCTAGTCTATAGTCTAGTCTATAGTCTAGTCTATAGTCTAGTCTATAGTCTAGTCTATAGTCTTGTCTATAGTCTTGTCTATAGTCTAGTCTATAGTCTAGTCTATAGTCTAGTCTATAGTCTAGTCTATAGTCTAGTCTATAGTCTAGTCTATAGTCTAGTCTATAGTCTAGTCTATAGTCTAGTCTATCTATCTAGTCTAGTCTATAGTCTAGTCTATAGTCTAGTCTATAGTCTAGTCTATAGTCTAGTCTATAGTCTAGTCTATAGTCTAGTCTAGTCTAGTCTATAGTCTAGTCTATAGTCTAGTCTATAGTCTAGTCTATAGTCTAGTCTATAGTCTAGTCTATAGTCTAGTCTATAGTCTAGTCTATAGTCTAGTCTATAGTCTAGTCTATAGTCTAGTCTATAGTCTAGTCTATAGTCTGTCTAGTCTATAGTCTAGTCTATAGTCTAGTCTATAGTCTAGTCTATAGTCTAGTCTATAGTCTAGTCTATAGTCTAGTCTATAGTCTAGTCTATAGTCTAGTCTATAGTCTAGTCTATCTAGTCTATAGTCTAGTCTATAGTCTAGTCTATAGTCTAGTCTATAGTCTAGTCTATAGTCTAGTCTATAGTCTAGTCTATAGTCTAGTCTATAGTCTAGTCTATAGTCTAGTCTATAGTCTAGTCTATAGTCTAGTCTATAGTCTAGTCTATAGTCTAGTCTATAGTCTAGTCTATAGTCTAGTCTATAGTCTAGTCTATAGTCTAGTCTATAGTCTAGTCTATAGTCTAGTCTATAGTCTAGTCTATAGTCTAGTCTATAGTCTAGTCTATAGTCTAGTCTATAGTCTAGTCTATAGTCTAGTCTATAGTCTAGTCTATAGTCTAGTCTATAGTCTAGTCTATAGTCTAGTCTATAGTCTAGTCTATAGTCTAGTCTATAGTCTAGTCTATAGTCTAGTCTATAGTCTAGTCTATAGTCTAGTCTATAGTCTAGTCTATAGTCTAGTCTATAGTCTAGTCTATAGTCTAGTCTATAGTCTAGTCTATAGTCTAGTCTATAGTCTAGTCTATAGTCTAGTCTATAGTCTAGTCTATAGTCTAGTCTATAGTCTAGTCTATAGTCTAGTCTATAGTCTAGTCTATAGTCTAGTCTATCCTAGTCTAGTCTATAGTCTAGTCTATAGTCTAGTCTATAGTCTAGTCTATAGTCTAGTCTATAGTCTAGTCTATAGTCTAGTCTATAGTCTAGTCTATAGTCTAGTCTATAGTCTAGTCTATAGTCTAGTCTATAGTCTAGTCTATAGTCTAGTCTATAGTCTAGTCTATAGTCTAGTCTATAGTCTAGTCTATAGTCTAGTCTATAGTCTAGTCTATAGTCTAGTCTATAGTCTAGTCTGTATCTTGTCTATAGTCTAGTCTATAGTCTAGTCTATAGTCTAGTCTATAGTCTAGTCTATAGTCTAGTCTATAGTCTAGTCTATAGTCTAGTCTATAGTCTAGTCTATAGTCTAGTCTATAGTCTAGTCTATAGTCTAGTCTATAGTCTAGTCTATAGTCTAGTCTATAGTCTAGTCTATAGTCTAGTCTATAGTCTAGTCTATAGTCTAGTCTATAGTCTAGTCTATAGTCTAGTCTATAGTCTAGTCTATAGTCTAGTCTAGTCTAGTCTATAGTCTAGTCTATAGTCTAGTCTATAGTCTAGTCTATAGTCTAGTCTATAGTCTAGTCTATATCATAGTTTATAATCTAGTCTACAGTCTCGTCTATAAATATACAATTGGAATACTCTGAGTGTTGAGATTATATGTTTTAAAAGCTTTTCTTTTAGAACCGCGTTTAGTATGGAATTTTAAATATCGTTTTAAAATGGAATTTATTCTAAAACAAATGATCAATTTTGGGAAATTATTAAATTCGATGTAGCATTTATAATTTGTATTTGGGAACCACTGTAGTGGGGGTATTTTTTTCCTTTATATTACAGAATTAAAGCGATAATACTCCATGGATACCCGTACAATGTAAATGACTCTGTTGTGCTGTGTCTAGAACACAAACTAAAGGGACTTTCATTCTTGATTTGTTAGTGGTGTAAACAACATCACATCATTATCATCAATGTACGTCGCAAGCGAGTACTAATGTAAAAATACAAAAAATATTTTCTGTGGTGTTGTGTATTTAAACTTAATATTGTATTATAATAAAATAAAAAAAATGTAATCATATTTTAACTATATAATATGTGATTCATAATTGGAATTAAATATTTACTGAAATGAAATAATTGTGTATTATCGTATTTATTATTTGTTGTTTTGTTCTCGCCAACTCTAGTGACCTCTTGAAATCGTTGGGTACTACATCAAAGTTATTAACCGAATCTATAGGAGAACGTATGGCCTTAAAAGCCAAGGGCGCCAAACATAAATTTGATAAAAATTTTAAAACCTCCTCCGAAGCTCTAACGAATATTGGCACTGAAACTACACAGCGTCTAAAGAAATTGGGCTCGAATTTTTCTTTAACTAAAAATCGTAATAAGGAAAACATGGCTACAGCACAATTTAATGTGGATAGACCGCAAACATTACCGCCAAATGATCAAGTCTTCAATGGCATAACATTTACCAGTCCTCTGAGTAATAAAGCAAGAGGTATGTATGACTTAAGATCACAAGAATTGGATAATTCTTATGAAGTACCTAAAAGTATAAAAATAACAAAAAGAAACGAAGAGCTGGGTGAACCACCCTCATATGAAGATGTTTTAAAAACGAATACAGAGGAAAAACCAAACATTAAAACCAATCCCTTGGCTTTGGAAGCAGCCAATAGGGTTTTACTCAAACAGCAGCAGAAAAGTAAACTGGCAGAAGGTTTAACTACCAACAGTTCTGAACGAAGTTCCATTAATTCTTTAGACTTACCCTCACCACCCATGCCCACCATACCAGCTCCTGCTTTGCCTAAAGAATTTGAGGATGAACCAGCTTATGGCAAAATAAATCTCATACAACCGCCAGCACGACAAAAAAGACGCAAAAATTATGAAGAAATTGAACTCAGAAAAGGATCACCAGCTATTGAAAACGAGGAGGAATCAAGCAAACCATTACGCATGAATGTGGACTCTGCTGAACTGCATGAATTAAATAAGGCGGCCGCATTGCAAGAGCGTGAAGAATCTTTAATTTTAAGAGAAAAAATTAAAGAGGAAGAAATGAAAACTTCCCAACCAGATCGTAGTGACTCTTGGGAATATCATGAAGAACGAGATAGTTCCTCCTCGATGGATGAACCTTTATATGCCAATCAGGAACAGACGTATGGCAACGTTTTCGAATTGGCTTCCGGCAATAAAGATATATTAACACCACGTAATGCTTTAATCAATATATCCGAAGAAGATGAGTCATTAGATGAATGCGATATGGGAGCAGTGGGCGGAGTACTAAGACCTCCTAAAGAGATTATAGAAGAATTTGATCCTTTATTAGCGAGGAAAACTTTAAATTTGAGTAAAACAGATAAAAGCAATCAACTTTTACTGCTGGAACATCTTCTCGAAGAAGATACCTATGGCAGTGTTAAAGGAGAACATTCCAAATCCGATGATGATATTAGTATGTGTACTTCAGAGGAAGATAATCTGCAAGCAGAACCTAAAACACCCAATGTTAAAGTACTGCCCACACCTTCTACACAAACATTAGAGCAGACCGCAACATCATCATCATTACCAACCTCCTCTTCTAAACCAATGCAAATTGTACATCAAAATGCCCAGCTATTGTCTGATAGTAAAGAAAATATCTTAGATAATGACTTTGAAGCCAGAGTCAAACCCTACTTAAGTCGCTTAGAAGAAAACCCCATTACATCATCTAACGTAGATTTAGCAAAACCCTCACAAACTCGCTCACAATGGTTTGTGAGTGAAGAAACACAGCCAGGAAATTCCGGCAAACGATATAATCCCTTTAATAAAGAACAAAACATTGAAGATGGCGAAAGTCCTCCCTCCTACCTGGAAGCTATTAGCGGTGCTAATGAAAAGTCAACGGATTGTGCACAAAAACAAAACACAAATACTCGCACGGGTACTTCCCGTTTTATGAATAATACAATGAACGTTTTTTCCAATGTTAAAATACGCATGGATGCTTTAAAACGCAAAGCGAGTTTTAAGAATCCATCAAAACCCAGCGAAGTCAAGGTCACCCTACAAATGATACCACGTCCTAGCCTCTCCCCGTTATTGGTACGCTATGAGGGTCCTCTTATACGTTTTCCCTCCGGTGTTGTAGAGGATATTCTAAAAGAAATGCAAAATCGTAAGGCCATCTTAAGGGATCGTCAATTTCAGACATACCTCGACCAGGAAATGAAAACACCTAAAGAAGCCATACCCTTGGAATATATCACCACCATACAATGTGTCAGCAATAGTAGAGTCACGGATAATTCAACACATTTCTATTGTTTTGAAATTACTACTGCAGTGCCGAAAAATGGCAATTCTTCCTCTAATCTACATTTGTCAAATCCCAATTTAATAATGACTTCAGGTTCATCGGGTAACGTTAAGCAGCAGAGAATTGCTCATTTGTATGGTGTGGGTAAGGAGTCGGAAAGGTGAGTTTTATTTAAATATTTGTATTGAATTTTTATATGGATTTTTTATATTTTCCAGGGGTATTTGGATGCAGAAAATATTAGAGAGTTTGACTAACGCCATACCTACCAAGTATACATGTCATTATTACAGAGCTGGTTGGTGTTATTTGAAGGTAAGGATTTAGAAAACTAAATAGGAATTTTAAAATAATATGAAGCAGTTTTTCTCAATGAGTTTTTTTTTTTTAATTCGAACTTGTATTCGAGTATTGTTAACCTCCATTCTTGTTTTTCATGATATTCCCAAGAAACAAAATTTCTTTTTATAGGCTTTTTGGATAAAATTCTGATAAATTTTGTATTTTTATAGAAAATTTTCGACAAATTTCTTTTTATAGGAAATTCTGGATAAAGTGTTTAATAAACTTTCAATGTTCCAGAATATAGTCTTTTTAAAATGTAAGCGAAATTAAGTCCCATTTATTGGCAAAATATGAATGTTTTCCACAAAATATTAAAATACTTAGGTCCTAAATTAAGGATTTTGAAAAACGAATTTAATTATCCAATTCTTAAATATTTCTGGAATTAATTTTTATATTTTTTCTAGAATTCTATAACTTCAGAATGGAGTGGCACTTGGTTGGTATTAAAGAAAACACAAAGACGTCTCATATTTGTAACTGAAGCAACTGGTAATGTGGAAAAAATGGATCTAAGAAAAGCCCGTTGTATAGGTAAAAATAAAATAGCAAGATCTAATTCAAACAGTCCTGTTTATGTTCAATATTTCTCCCCTAATAGTACTCAAAGATAGCGATGATAGTGTAAAGAATTTGCATGTCGAATCAGGACCTATGCTTATGATAGATGCCCCACCATTTACTGTCTACATGATAATGAGTTCTCCCCGAGAAACAAAAATATGGCGTCATATTATTCGTGAAGTAGCACACAATAACGGTTTCACTTTAGGCGATCAACAATTAACGAAATTCAATGTACCCGTTATTGTCGACAAATGTATAAATTTCGTTTACATACATGGTTCCATGTCAGAGGGTATTTATCGGAAATCGGGTTCTGAAAATTCCATACTTAAACTAATGTCCGCATTTCGTTCGGATGCTTTTAATGTGGAAATAACACGCAATGAATACAATGAACATGATGTGGCAAATGTTTTGAAACGTTTTATGCGTGATTTGCCTGAACGTTTAATGGGTAAATTATCGGAAAGTTTTATATGTGTATCGGAGCTAACAACGGCTGCCGAAAAGATAACTTTGTATAAAGAATTATTGGCACGTTTAAGTGTGATTGAACGTGAAACACTTAAGAAAATTGTGGGTCATTTGGCATTTATCAGTTCGCAAAAGACAAAAAATAAAATGAGCATACAAAACTTAACCATGATTTGGGGACCTACCTTAATGCAAAGTCACCAAACCGAGGAAATGGTTTACTCACAAAAAGAGGCGGATGTCCTGTGTGATTTAATAAATTTGTATAAGAATTTATTCCCCTTATCAGCAGATGAAATTGTAAGTAACAACCAATATAACTTCAGTTGAAAAATTTCATAAATTAAAACATTCTTTTAAATCTCTTCAGAAAAAAGAACAAGAAATGTTAATATGTTTGCAAAAGTACTATGCTGCCGCCGAAACCTTATCCGATACAGTTAAAAAGTCAGGGGATTTAAAAGTATGGATTACTCTTAATCCCAATCCCGAAAATACCACAGAGGTAGTTATTATTCTTTGACTTTTAAATCGTTAAGATTTGTCTAAAATATTTCGTTACATTTTCAGGAAAAGACTCAGATTAATGTCACTATTTCACCCACCAAAACGGCTTATGAAGTTTGCCAAGAGTTAGCACCTAAAATGAAACTCTCCACTCATCAGGTCACCTTACATGAAGTCATACTAAATGGTACTTTAGAACGACCCCTACACCATGACAGTAAAGTTTTCGAAGTTGTTCTCAATTGGTCATATTGGCCAGAAGATGATCGTAAGAATAATGTACTCGTCGCTAAACCTATCGAAATTCTCAATGAAGTACAGAGGGCAGTGAAAAATTTAGCCACCGTAACACCGGGTAAAGAATTGAAATTTGCCGATAATAAAACGAAATCGTTTAAGGCATATCAGTGTGAATTGCGTGATGGGAAGATTGTTATATCGAAAAAGGATAAAAACGATAAGACTACAATAATAAGAGAGATATTCTTGCATAATACGACAGCCTATTTGGGCTGTGAGAAGAAAAGAGATTTTCCCTGGAGTTGGGCCATTACGTTTGTGGAAAAAACAAAAACTCAGATTTTAAGGTGAGTGGTTGTTTTTGAAGAGTGAAAGATTGATTGATTACTTAAATAAGAGACCTGATTATAGTCTCAAATTTAGTTCAGACTAAACTATAGTCCAGACTATAGTCTAAACTATAGTCAAAGTTTAGTATAAACTACAGTCTAGAATAAATTCTAAACTATAGTGCATACTATAGTCTAAAATATAGTTCAGACTATATGGTCCAGACTATAGACCTTACTACACTAAAGTATAATTTAGGCAATGGTCAAAACTACAGTCCAGACTATAGTCAAAACTACAGTCCAGATTATAGTCAAAACTACAGTTCAGACTATTAAAGTTCGGGCTATAGCTCCAACTATTGTTTCAACTACAACAATCAGACTATAGTATAACCTTTAGAACTTACTATAGACAGGACCATATTCTAAGCAATAATCCAGACTATAGTCAAAAGTGTACAATGTCCAGACTATAGTCTAAACTCTACAATACTTTTAACTAAAGACCAGAATATATTTTGAAATCCAAAATTTAATCTATAGTACATGTTATAGTTTAAACATTAGTCCAGACAGTCTAAACCATAGTTTATATTAAAGACTAAACTCTTGCCCAGTTGTCTAATATATAATCTTGACAATAATCTAAACTATAGTCCATAATATAGTCTTAACTATAAGCCAGGCTATATTCTTAACTATAGTCCAGAGTATAGTCTTAATTATAGTTCAGAAAATTTATAGTCCAGACTATTACCTGAACTATAGTTCAGACTATAGTCTAAGCTATAGTCCAGACTGTAGTCTAAACTATAGCCTATAATATACTCTAGACTATAGTCCTGACTATAGTCTGAACTCTAGTTGAAAATAGGCGAGACAATAGTCTGAACTATAGTCTAAAGTTTAGACTCTAAACTATAGTCCTAACTTAAATCGAGACTTTTATTTCAATCATTAAACCATTTCATTTACATTTTACTTTAGATCCCGAGACTCACCCTACATAGGACATGTTTTAGCCGGTTGTGAATGGGTGGATCGTACTATTTGGTATTCTAGCATATGGTACTGTTTATATGGCGATAGTATATTGCCACCAGCAGAAATTATTATAAAATAAGTTTAAAATTTAATAACATCATTATTCATATACAGAACATGTCATTTAACTAAATGTAAGTAAAAATAAGTAGTATTTTTTATGTCTAAAAAGAACATTTTAAAATGTTTTAAATGAATGCATTTTTTAGCAATTTAAGGTGTTCAAATTAAATTTCCAATAATTATTTGAATTAAAAAATACAAAAAAAAGTCTGGAACTTACTATTCAAAATTGCTTTTGTATATATGTATATACAATGTTTTAGTATATTTTTAAAAACATGCTGAAGACTTTTTATTGAAAAAATTAGATTTTTTAAAATGTATTTTTGTTAAATTTTGTTTAAATTAAGTACTAAGTATATATTATTTTATAAATATCCTTTAAAATACAATTTATAAATTATAAATATAATTTTTTTTTAAATACAATTAAATTTTTATTAACTGAAAATCAATAAATATCAGAATTTTATTTAAAAATGGCCAAAACATACGTTAAATATCATTTGAATTTCAAAAAACTTGGCAGCACTGTTACAATGTGTTGAAAGCGCCATCTATTGTTAAAGTTAAAGTCATGTGAAAAATCAAAAAATCGATGTGGCAACATTTCTGCAATTTTGGTAGGCCACTATGAAAAACGATCTGGTAACACTGCAAAAATTTGCAGAATTTTGGTTCAGAGTTGCCACCCGGAGATAGTGGCCTAGCAAAATTGAAGGAATGTTGCCACATCGATTTTTTGATTTTTCACATGACTTTAACTTTAACAATAGATGGCGCTTTCAACACATTGTAACAGTGCTGCCAAGTTTTATGAAATTTTCAAATGTTTTTAACGGTTTTTAAAACAGTTTTTATTACAAATTTGATTATTTTAAAGAATAAAAGACAATTTTTCCAGTTTTTAGTGTAATATTTTATTTATTTATGTTTTGTTTATTAAAAAATTAATACAAATTTGATTTTTTTCTGTTAAAATACAATTTAATTGTTAAATTTATTTTCAATTAAGTACTAAAATAAAAACTTATATTTAAAACACCATTATAAAAACAAAATTATAAATATTAAAATCATTTCTGTTTTAAATTAAATTCAATTTTTGTAAAACTAAATTAATAATGTTTGTGTGTGTGTATGTCTGTGTTAAAATTAAACTTAAAAGGTACTTGTACGGACGGTTGTATAAATACGTTTCGAAGACTTTCGACAACAGGCTAATAAAATAATATAAGCTAAAGAAATAACAAAGCCCAAACAATTAAGTATAAAAGATAGACCCAATATAGAGGTCCAAGGTCCGGTAACTTCTTGGCAACTTAAGTCACTAAAATAGTAAACATGTTGTTTAAAAATAAGTTGCCTGTTTAAAGTGTGTGAAATTATGAAAATAATTCATTAACAAACTTACCGATATTCCACATTATAACTATTATCCGTTATTTCCTCTTCGTCATCTTCTTCGTAGGAAGTTTCGTTTAACAAGGGTTCTGTTGCATTTACTGTTGGCGTTGGGGCATTAAAAGTGCAAATACATGAACCATGTTCCAGTAAAAGATTCATACTTTTACATTTTGTATCCGCTGCAGTGAGGCGACAATAATGTATGGCGGCAAATATTAAAGCCACACAGCAGAGTAAAACGGACAGCAATGAAAGTACATAGGAATCCATACGTAAAAACATAAAGCAATGCTCTCGAGTTTTAGCTCGTTTAATACGTTGATAACGTATCACTATTAAGCCTATAATACCCGTTATTAACAACTGTAATAGAAAAGTAAATAATTTTTAATTTTCTTACAAAATATATACGATTCCTTTCACTTACCACTAAACCACACCAATAGGGGTTATCTTGTACTGGTGTATTTGGTGTTAGGAAAAATATCCATGTCGATAAACTTAACAATAAAATACCAATGATAATTTGTAATATTAATAACCAACGGGCAAGATTTGGCTGTTGAAAACCCATGGGATTGGGATGTTGTACTTCTGCTGGAAGAATGATATGTGTTGGTAAGTTTTCTTTAATTTGATTGTAAAATTCAGATATTTACCTTCATAACTTTTATTGTTTACCACCAGCATTCGACTATGTCGCAAACTGCTTCTTGTCGGTGTATGTCGTCCAGCGATTTTATTACCTTTAATATTTTGTGGTACTGTTGTGGCCATATAGACGGTCTGCAAAGAGAAAAATAAAAATTTATGAGATTTTTTAATTTATGTCCAGGAACAAAGAATATAAAGAAGATTACATAAATAAGAAATGATGATCGTTGTAGATTTGGATTTACTAAGATTTTTACCGACTTTGTCTACGATAACTGTAGAATCATCTCCTTATTACGAGTGTCATTGCTATAGTCGAAATCGTAATCGTTTCCTAAGTCACAGCTGCATATATGTATGTAACTTTCAGTCTATTGTAAACCTATTACCAAGACATTTCGTTTCTTTATAGAACAATGGAAGAAAATGTGTTGTAATATCTTTTAATCTTAAGAATTTTGTGGGTTTGGCCCACTTAAGCCCTGGATGTTTCACATTGGGTTTCATTCAATTAAAATACTTAAGGGTTAGTTAAAGAAACGATTTGCTTCTAATATGGGTTTCAACCCATGTTCGCTGAACTCAATTTTCACGTCTTGAGCCGAAAAACTAGAAATTTCGAGTTTCTAGGTTTTTTATCCTTCTAATACATAGACATTAGTCCTAATACTAAATTCCGACTTAGAACTCAATCTTGTAATTCAAGGGTTAGATGTATGTATGCATTTTTATAAATTTATTTTAATAAAAATTTCTAGAAACGTTCACATAAATTTTGTATTCAGTATTAAGTTCATACTATGAATAGTTTATATTTAAATAACACAGGCCAACAAAATTTGAACAAAAGTCAAAACCCAACGACCAATGTATGCTTTTCCAAATTGACTTGCGCTGATTCCAAATCTGGATTCAGATCAGGTTTTCATAAAGTTAAAAAAAGAACGTTTATGGACAATTTGAGATGTTTTAACAGAGTGAGGACACCTTTATTTATAAATTTTGTTATGTCATCTGAAAGTCTAATCCATCGACTTCAAAATATAACTTTAACCTCTGTAATATCTTCTTCCATCCTTGAGATATCCTAACCTACAAATATAAATTCCAAACAAATTTATTTTAATGGACAATATTGGCGAAAAAAGTATATGGCGAAAATTCTAAAAAAAATCTTCGTAAATGTTTGACAGATTAGACTTTTAGATGATAGAACAAAATTTATGAATAAAGGTCTCATCTTCATGTTATAAAATCTCAAATAAATATGGCCAAAAACGGGGATTTTAAAAATTAATGTCACGGTATCTAAAAAAACGTGATCTGATGGATAAATTATAAGGATTCAGATTCGGAAGACTACTCAATCCTTCAGACAAGTATACTTTGGTGTCTGGGTTAAAAATTTGTTTACCTGTGTAATTCTTAAACATTTTCTGCTTTCTGTGACTATCTAGAACGTTTTAATTTCAATTGCGCTACATAATAGGCGTGTTATCTATTTAGGAATCTTATGAAATCTGAATATATTGATATACTTTTAGGTATAAGACTAATATTTCTGAGCTATAAAAACACATTTAAAGCTCTCACTAGTTAATCGGTATAATAAGCAAGTAATAAAAATTGTAAAGATTTTAATTGTCTGCACTTTTCACCTTTGATTTATACAAACATATCGTTCATTAAGCACCAAAACGTCACAACTTAATGTTTGTAATTTAAAATTAAAACTAATTTGCATTTTTTTTAAACACAGAAATCTGTTGGAAAACTTTACATGTACAACAAATGAACGACATTCGCAAGACCTTTCATTTGATATACATTATGTTTACGAAGAAACTGTGTATGAGTTCTAGATTCATACATACATATGTATATCTGAAAATATGGGGTTTTGGGATTTATCTTATGTATATTTCAACCAATTATGCATTTTGTTGTAAATTAAAAAAATAATCAGAGTTTTTTTTTATTTAAGAAAACACTATCTCAATCTCCGGTTATAGCTTTACTTGTTAATGTCCATTTTGGTATTTTGTAATATCTGGTGCAGTGAGCGATATATAATGATTCGTATATAATAGTTATATAGAAACAATAATAATAATAATGTTTACTAACAATTGTTAATACTTTTCATTTTAATTACGACATTAAGTAAATAGTTTTTTTTTTTGCAATAATTTATAAATATGATTTTGTAATTGCTTTTAAATTATATACTCGTGTTACAAATAATATGTATTAATTTTGCTCAACATACATATCAAATTGATTTAAAAATTTATATCGATATATTTATTGATAAATACTTTGATTATTACTTAATAATTGCGCTCGCATGTTACCTAAAAAAATCATAGTGCTCATTTCCGCAAGCATGAGCATTTATAGTTCAAAACTGTAATTTTCATCTCATATGACGTTTTTATTTCATTATTTACTTTTTAATAAATTTGATCTTTGATAATTTTACAATAACCGGTTTTAAAAAATGACTTCGTGGTAAAATTAAAGAAAAAAAAAATTTTTTTCTACTATCAATTAAGGTTTATTATATCTATCTATCTATCTATCTATCTATCATCTATCTATCTATCTATCTATCTATCTATCTATCTATCTATCTATCTCTATCTATCTATCTATCTCTATCTATCTATCTATCTATCTCTATCTATCTATCTATCTATCTATCTATCTATCTATCTATCTATCTATCTATCTATCTATCTATCTATCTATCTATCTATCTATCTATCTATATCTATCTATCTATCTATCTATCTATCTATCTATCTATCTATCTATCTATCTATCTATCTATCTATCTATCTATCTATCTATCTATCTATCTATCTATCTATCTATCTATCTATCTATCTATCTATCTATCTATCTATCTATCTATCTATCTATCTATCTATCTATCTATCTATCTATCTATCTATCTATCTATCTATCTATCTATCTATCTATCTATCTATCTATCTATATCTATCTATCTATCTATCTATCTATCTATCAATCAATCTATCTATCTATCTATCTATCTATCTATCTATCTATCTATCTATCTATCTATCTATCTATCTACTATCTATCTATCTATTATCTATCTATCTATCTACCTATCTATCTATCTATCTATCATCTATCTATCTATCTATCTATCTATCTATCTATCTATCTATCTATCTATCTATCTATCTATCTATCTATCTATCTATCTATCTATCTATCTATCTATCTATCTATCTATCTATCTATCTATCTATCTATCTATCTATCTATCTACTATCTATCTATCTATCTATATCTATCTATCTCTATCTATCTCTATCTATCTATCTATCTATCTATCTATCTATCTATCTATCTATCTATCTATCTATCTATCTATCTATCTATCTATCTATCTATCTATCTATCTATCTATCTATCTATCTATCTATCTATCTATCTATCTATCTATCTATCTATCTATCTATCTATCTATCTACCTACCTATCTATCCACCAAATTTCAATTTATAACTTACCTGTGATCGGGAAGCTGAAGTATCTATATCGTTCAACGATATTTGATTATAGCTCGCGGTTCCAGCAGGCATTTTTCTAAAATGATCGGGTGTAGTGTGTAAACTTGTTGATGCTGTGGGCTGTTGTAGATTTTGATATTCAATGGGTTTTGGTGGCAGTTCTGGAGGAGGAGCAGCCGGTACTCCTGTACTTTGATTACGAAATATTGCACTATTTTCTGGTATGTTTTGATATTTTGGTTGGGGTTTTTGTACTTGTTGTTGATGATGTTGTTGCTGTTGAACTTGATGTGTGAACGGAATTGATTGTTGTTGATCATCCAATGGCAGTAATTGATGATTTGGAGATTCTTCAGCGTAGTTATCGTCGTCGTAATTATTATGTTGATGATCTTGTAACTGTGATGCGGCATAACCATTTAAGCCAAAGAATTTTGATTTAGCTTCATTTAGAGCTGCTTTCACTGCAGCAATGCTATGACTTGTATCGTTTAGTTCCGATTGTGAATGTTGACTAAGCGGTCGATTAAAACTATTGAATGTATCTGAGTTTATTATAGCTACTGTTGCTGATGTTGGTGGTGTTAATGTTGTTGTTGTTGCTGGTATTGTTGCATTCGTATGTAATAACGAAGGTGATGACGTTAAAGTATTTGTTATGGTTGTTGTTATTTCTGCTGGAGAGTGCTGTGTTTGTTGTTGTTGCTGTGCTGTTAGAGGTGTTGGTGATGCGGTGGTTATTACTGGCTTTATAGCAGCTGATGTTTTATATGGTGTCGCATATACAGCTGCATTATTACCTGTATTGGGAGGTATTTCATTCAAGTTCCGATTGCCATTTATTGGCAATTGTTGTTGTTGTTGTTGTTGCTGTAGTTTCAATTGCGGTATATTATTGTTTTCATTAAATTTAAATGTAATATCTGTAAAGGGCGTTGAATGTGCTGCTCCATTTGTTTTCGATGACGTTGATGGTGCTGGTGGTGGTGTTGCTGTTAATGTTGTTACCGTTGTTGCATTTGTGTTTGCCATTGTTGGCGCTTTTGTTATTTTAGGTGTGCTACTGTTTATCGCCGCCACCGCCGTCGTTGTTGTTGCATTCATATTTGTGGTCATATTATTTAGATTGTCATACATACTTATCGGTCTATCATCATATGTTTCCATTATGCCATTAATATTAATACTATTGGTATTAGGGGTATTAATCATGACGTTAAAAATATTTGTATTAATACTTTTGTAATTGTGTTTGCTTGGATTTTTTTTCTCACTCTCCCTCTCTCTCGGTAATTTTTATACAACCCGATTAAGTTGTAAGTGATGTAAAACTACGATTAATATTTTTATCTAAACAGTATAAGCTGTATTCACTGATTCATTGCCATTCATATTAAAACTGCTAAAAATAAATAAAAAAATAAAATATTTATTATTGTAATTTGATGAATGTTCTCAATTAGTTAAAATATCAAAATTAAACTTTAATAAAAGAAAGGAAAATAAGAAAATGTCTATGTTTACAGACAATTTTCGATAAATTTTCTATTTTTATAGAAAATTGTCAACATTTTTTATAGAAATTTTACGATAAATTTTCTTTTTTATAGAAAATATTCTATAAACATTAATTTTTATAAAAAATTCTCCAAAAATTTTATTTTTTTATAGAGAGTTTTTATAAATTTTCTAGTTTTATAGAAAATTTTCCATAAATTTCTCTTTTTTGAAAATATTTTCAATAATTTTCTATTTTCATAGAAATCGATAAATTTTATGTTATTTTTTGATTATTTTCTCTTTCTATAGAAAATTTTCTATAAATTATATTTTACAGAAAATTTCCAAAAAAATTTCTTTTCATGGAAAATTTCCGAGAAAAAGTAAAAAGATTTAAAAAACCCCTTATCTATCCTTAAATTGTGTGGGGGCCTGGTAAAAATTTCAAATTAAATTAAATAACACATAAAACTGTCAACAACAACTGAAGACATTTGATAAAAGACAACATAATAAAAACAAATATTTATAAAAAGAAATGACGTTTTATGCAAGCAAATAAATCTTCATGTGAAGTTGTTTGCTTGGCAATGCCCACTGACATACAAACACACACATATGGCCCCAAATTAAAAAAAATGTATCCAAACATCATTATCACAAGTTGGTAATAATAATTATAAGTATTTGTACGTAGGTAGGCTGCTGTTTCGAGTAGTTCTTAAAAAAATAACTAAAAACACATGCTTGTGTTTACATTAACCATAAACATTTAAAACGAACGAACAAAATATTAAAACAAAATCTTAATAAAATAGTTTGTTATACCCTACACCACTTCAGTGGGGAGGGTATATTGGGTTTGTGCTGATGTTTGTAACGCGCAATAATATTGGTCCTATACCCACCTTAAAGTATACCAATCGGCTCAGAATCATTTTCTGAGTCGATTTAGCTATGTCCGTCCGTCTGTCCGTCCGTCCGTCCGTCCATGTAAACCTTGTAATCAAACTACAGGTCGCAATTTTGAAGATAATTCAATGAAATTTGCTACATAATCATCTATTGTTCCAGGGACGAAGCCTTGAGATCGTTCCATTATTTCACCTAGCCCCCATACAACTGAACCCTCCAATAGAGCTTGTAAACCTTGTAATCAAACTACAAGTCGCAATTTTGGAGATAATTCAATGAAATTTGGCACATGATCTTTTATAGTACCGTAGACAAAGCCTATTGAAAATGGTTAACATCGGTCAATTTTTTCACCCAGCCCCCATTCAACTGAACCCCCAAATAGGGCCTTTAAACTTTGTAATCAAACTACAGGTCGCAATTTTGGAGATAATTCAATGAAATTTGGCACATGATCTTTCATGGTACTGTAGACATAGTCTTTAAAAAATGGTTAACATCGGTCCATCATTTCACCTAGCCCACATACAACTGAACCCCCGAATAGGGCTTTTAAACTTTGTAATCAAACTACAGGTCGCAATTTTGGAGATAATTCAATGAAATTTGGCACATGATCTTTCATGGTACCATAGACAAAGTCTATTAAAAATGGTTAACATCGGTCCATCATTTCACCTAGCCCCATACAACTGAACCCTCGAATAGGGCTTTTAAACTTTGTAATCAAACTACAGGTAGCAATTTTGGAGATAATTCAATGAAATTTGGCACATGATCTTTCATGGTACCGTAGACAAAGTCTATTAAAAATGGTTAACATCGGTCCATCATTTCACCTAGCCCCCATACAACTGAACCCCCGAATAGGGCTTTTAAACTTTGTAATCAAACTACAGGTAGCAATTTTTTAGATAATTCAATAAAATTTGGCACATGATCTTTTATGGTACCGTAAACGAAGCCAGTTGAAAATGGTTTACATCGGTCCATTATTTCACCTAGCCCCCATACAACTGAACCCGCCGAATAGGGCTTTTAAGTTCATAATTATGTTTAATATACTCATATCTAGAAAAAAAGCTGCAAAAACCAAGTTCTATACAAGATTTGATGACCCTCACGAATTCCATAATAATAGGTCCTCATATGACCCTAGCCGCTATGAAAAGCCCCCATCAAAATTTCACTTAAATGTCCACAATTTTATTCAACAATAAACGGCTTAAGTATGTATATCTGAGGCAAGGTACAATTCAATTTAAATGCTTTATTATGGCAAATAAATCACATTATATTTTTGTCAAAGGTGTAGGGTATTATATGGTCGGCCTCCCCCGACTATAATTTCTTACTTGTTTTTTTATGAATGAATAAAAGTGGTTTTTGTTTATGAAATATAAATAAAATAAAAAATTTAAATAAAAACCTCATTAAATCAAAATTTTCTATTTGAATAAAACTTAAGAGTGAGAGTGTATTTGTAACTGCAACATATTCTATTTATTGTTTTATCTATGCCAAGTAAATTTAGTTTTGTTTGAAAATACATTTTTTCTTACTTTAGTTTACTTTTGAAAACAAATAATGACAAAACAAAAGTGTTCTACTTTTAATTGTAATTGTACTCATGAACAATGAACCAACGCGTTAGTGTTTTTTGGCTTTATTTTTTGTTAGCCAAAAATACTTTGTTTTAAAACTAGACATGATGTACATACTTTGTATGCAAGTAATGAAAGTACCTTTAGTATCCAAGACATTTTTTTAGAACATTTTAAAAATACATTTAGTTTATTTCGGCCATTACCGGCTGTATTTAATACATAAAACTTTAAAATAACTAAATTTAATATTTTTACAAAATTTTGTTTATATAGCGTTAATGTCTTTTTTTGTGCTGATTTTTGCCTGTGGTTAATGAACTGCAACTACCACCGCATAGTATTACGAAAACAACAATAAATTTAACCACAAAAAATTATGATTTTGCATAAAATTAACTATATTTGTTTAGTATTTGTATATTATCTTTTAAAAATAATTTTTATAAAAATAAACTTTTAGGTGTGTTTCGTTTTATAGATAATACTTATTAAGACAGGTGTTTGTTTGCAACTGTAAAATTGTGTTTTTGTGTCTTTTTTTTAAGACAACAACAGGTTGCCAAAAAAGTTTTACCTCTACTACGCATTTTGCAAAAAAAAAGTGACTAATTCTTTTTTGTTTTATCGTTTAATTAATTTATTTAAACATTGCTCTAGTTTTTTTTTTAACGCAACAAGTTGTCAGCAACATTGTTTAGTTAGAAATCTGAAACATGTTTATAATATTAATTTTTTGTAAATTAAATGGGTTTTAAATTATATAGAAGTCACAGTATGCACTCATGGTATTACAACAATTTAATTTCCAATGTTGGTATTTAATTGAAGCGCTTAATGCTTAAACTTGATAAACCCTAACTTGAAAATAAGAATTTAAATTAAATGTTAATTTCCCAGAATTTAATTAAATTCAAATCAGGGCTTCAATTAGCTCTATAAACACTGTTCACGCTTTTAATGGACCTTTAAGTGGTCTCTGCGTGGGAAGAGAATGTTGGTTAAAAGACTGATGCATGGTGAAGTATATAATTCGGGTTAAGTTCGGTGCTGTTGCCGAGACAACAGATATCCCTCAGAGGAATAACTGTGGGACTATGCTTTAGCGTTCTATAGTTGAAACGAAAAGTCGACTTTTTTATTTAGTTAAAAGTCGACTTTTTGCATTTTATGAAAAGTCGATTTGTAGACTTTTCGACTTATTTTATTTAATTAAAAGTCGACTTTTAGACTTTTCGACTTTAAGTATTTTATAAATAGTCGACTTTTCGACTTTTTGACTATTTTCGACTTCTTTCGACTATTTTTTGACTTTTTTCGAGTTTTTCCGACTATTTTTTGACTTTTTTCCCACTTTTTAAAATTTTTCGACTATTTTTGACTTTTTTCTACTATTTTCGACTTTTTCCGAATTTTTTCGACTTTTTACCACTTTTCGACTTTCTTCGACTTTTTTCGACTTTTATTTACAAAGTCGACTTTTCGACTTTTTCCACAAACGATAGTCGAGTTATCGACTTTTTTGGAACAAAATAGTCGACTTCGACTTTTTTCGACAAAAAGTCGATTGTTCGATTATTCGAAAGTTGATTTATGGAACCCTACTAAGCTTTCGATATGTGTTGGTGTCAATTGTATATGGATATGGAATGAATGTATGAGGGCATCACTATCATATTTTTCTCAATAAATGTATCAGATAAATGAGAAGTTTGCTGGGTTGGATGGTGATTGATGTAAGGTATCTTATATACCTAAGGTATCTTATGGTAAGTGATAGCACTGAATTTTCCTTCCTTGTTAGGGTACTTTGTTCATATAAAATTTGGCACAGTGAGTTATCTATGAGTAAGAACAAGTCTTATTTGATGGATACCGATAACGTCTTTAGGTGTTGTTACAGAATCATCAGAGGCCATCCCATTTGCGTGGTTGTAAACGGGAGTGATGTTTTTATATCCACTATCAAAAAAGATGGGGGCGTATATTGATTTTGTCATTCTGTTTGTAACGCATCGAAATATTGATCATAAAATTATATATATTCTGGGTCCTTATGACGATTTAGTCATGCCTTTCCGTCTGTCTGTTGAAAGCACGATAGAGTCCGAACGGAAAGAGCTAGAGAGTTGACATTTTCTTATAGGTAAAGTTTGTTTGGTATTGAAAATAAGCACTTTCGGTCCATGTTTTCGCATAGCACCCATATAATTGGCGCCCCAAAAAACAGCTTTAACAGTCATAACTGTTTTAAAAATACGAGTATAGCGATGAAATTTGACATAAATAAGTTTCATATGAGCCAAATTCTCTCTACCACTTTCATGAGGATCGGCCCATATATGACCCTACCCCTCATATATGGTCCCCTCCAAAAAATGACTAACGCCCATTACTGGTTTAAAAATACGCGTCTAGCGCTGAAATTCGATATAAGTAAGTTTCTCACGATCAAAAATCTATCTACCGATAAGCACAACGTGGCAAGTTTTCACGTAGAGCACTTCGACTTATGTTCGAAAGTTGTCTGCTTTTAACGGGGCAAACTTTTTTTATTGATATTCTTACAGAGAAAGGTAAAGATAAAAAAGGAATTTCGGAAAAATCTGAATCTTAAACATTTGATTCGATTTCAGTAACAACTCACACCCCCTTTGATATCGGTAAGTTTATAGTTATGTATGTATATTGTAATTTCATAGACCAATCAGAGATTCCAAAGTAGGACACTTTGGTCATTTGAAACATTTCAGACGATTTGGATGATTTTGCTATAAATTGCACTGTTTAATCACAAACATAATAATGTATAGATTTAAAGTTTCGATTTTTGGTAACATGTTCCTAAAAACATTTTTCAATAGTAATTGTTGTTGTGTATTAATATTATTATTGTATGACAACATGTTGCTGTCCATATAAATTGGAAAATATTTTTTGACAAAAAAGATTAATTTTAACATGTAATTTGTTTTAAATTTTCTTATTATTTTGAAATAAATAGTTTGATATTAATATTGGGACATAAGTATAAGTATGTATTGCGGTTTAGCTCACCAACATGTTGCTAGAAACATGATTAACAATCGGGTGCTTTTGCCAAGGCAAAGGGAAGGCAATTTAATTGAATTGTTTTATCGTCTAGAATTTTTATTCATATTGGCAAAAAATAATTTAACTGGACAAAATCTATTAAAACCTTAACTCAATCAAAATAAACATGTTGCTGACAAAACTTATACATGTTGCAAAAAATGTTTTATTTTTTATTAAAGAAAAAAACACATATGACATAAAATATAAACAATTTATTTTACTTAAATAAATGTTTTATTATTTAAATTTCTGTTGTCTTACACACATGGTGCGTGCCGAATTTGTTTACATTGTTTAAATTTGGGGGTTTAGTAGGCGTTTTATTTTTTAAATAATGTATGTATATGAACTAAAACCTTGAGACTACATGTAGTCCATAAAAATATCAAAATAACATAAACAATCAATAGTAGTTTAAATGATGGTGTTTTGTTTTTCTGAAACAATTTTTTATAGTTTCCAACTATATTATCAATATAGGCATTTTTCAAAACACGCATAAACATAAAATAGTGTTTTGATTAAATGTAAACGAACGATAAGATATTAAAATACAATATTTAAAATTTTACTGAAGAAGTTTTCAAAAAAAATATTCATTAAAAAAAGAAAAAAAACCAAAACCTACGTATTTTTTAAAGGTTTAAGTTTAATTTTAAAAGCTGGAAAAAATAAAGTTCAACAACTTTTACAAAAGACCAGTTAGCAAAGTAAAAATTTTCAAAAAATAAAAGTGTAGGTGTTTTTATGATGTTGTGTTTTTGTTATTAAATTTTACTTTTTTTTCGTTGGATGATGAAGACTGACAGTCAGTAATATAAAAATGAATAAAACAACTAAATATCCGCCCATATAATATTGTTGTTTTTTTTTTAATTCTTTGATTTGTTTCAAGTTTATGAGAACTTTCAGTACTAATGACTGCAAAATTATACACGCTTATGTACATACATATGTTGTACTTAAATACATTCATTAAATGTATCTATTCAATTGCATTAAGGTGTTTTTATGTTTTTTTTTGTATTTATTACGTCTGCATTTGTAGTCTGTCAGACAGTCATAGAGTATTTGGCGGAAGTCAATCATAATATGAACAAAAGTTTCTATTTTTTGACATTAATTGTGCACGCACATAATTTAAACGAGTTTAGATGTTGTTGTTGCTTTATTAAATAAAAAACTATGTAGTTTAATGTGTTTTGCGCCGGCGCGCATTTGTTGTTTTAAAAATGCATTTAGGGTTGCCAAGTGTTTGGAAATATCGTCGTTGATCCGACCAAAACAGTAATGTGAACATTTTCGTATGAAAAACATATGGGCAATTACATGAAAAGGTAAACCACGACTGAAAAAATAAAACCCTTATAACTTCTGCATTTTTGAAGATAATTCAACAAAATTTAGTATATGATCTTTTGTAGCACCAAAGACGAAGACTGGTGAAAATTTTTGAAATCGGTCTATTTTTATACCTCGCCGCCATACAAACAGAACCGAAAATATTTTTATAATATTTTTAGCTCATAATTCAAAAATCGGCAGATCTAAAATGTTTATAAGCCTAAACCTTTGTGCCGATTTTCATAACGATTGGACCTATTTGACCCTAGTTTCATTCAAAGTTTAATTTCAGAAAAACACTTAAACGTCCGTAACTCACCTCTAATCACTAGTATTATGATAAAATTTGGCACAAATAAGTTTAATATGAATTAAAATCACACCCTAGAATTTTATAAGGATCGGTCCATATTTGACCCTAGTCGGCATATAACTCCAGTTTTTTATGTTTATCTATAAATTGCTTAAACATGTATATAGGTCGGTCATGTTCGACTGCACTTTCCTACTCCTTTTGATTTGTTGAAGTGTGTGTATGCATATATTTCCAATATATATATTTTATAACCTAAAAAAAATCAGGAGAAAAATCTGTCACATACAATGTGTCACGTACGATATTTAAATATGTTCATTATAAAATTATATTAATTTCTTTTTTTATTTAAAAATTATGGATTACTAATGAAAAATATTTCCCATAGTGTAAGAAATTAAAACAAAAAAGATACACCTACAGAATTCGCAGATTTTCGTAAATATTTACATGTACTTTAAAAACACTTCCGTTTTTTGTCACGTATGATATCGCCATATTTTAATCCATATTTTAGAAAACAAGGTTCCGAATGGGATGATTCCTTTTGCAAATATAGTATTCTTTAAATGGAACAGAATGACAAAATTGTTTTCCAAATACTCCTAATTTTACAAAATCTATACCACTCTGAAGGCGTGCGAATGTCCCATACAATCGTATGGAATTGCCCATATACAGTTTCTATAGTTTCACAGACAAGATTACTAATTAATTATAAAGTCTTTATATAACACATTATTAATAAGACGTTATTAGACTAATTCTATGTAATCAGGGCGATATGTAGTAGACATTTGAAAAGTATATTACTAGGTAAGCATTAGGACAACTTTGGAGAGTCGAGTCAATTATGGCCAAACTCTATTAAACCAGAGGGATTGATTGACTGATTTACTGTTAGAGGGGTTATATCATGTATTACATAATATTTTATTTGTAAGTCATAACAAGACTCCTTGCAAGTAATATAGACGGTTTCTATAGCTTCACAGACAAGATTACTAATGAATTGTGAAGTATTTAATTAACACATTATTAATAAGACGTTATTAGACTACTATGTAATCAGACATTTGAAATATATGTTACTAGGTTAGTGGTTACAATTATAAGACATTACCAAATTTATGCTGATTTGATATTAAATGAGCATTAGGACAACTTTGGAGACTCGGGTCAATTAAGGCCGAACTCTATTAAACATGAGGAATTGATTGACTGATTTACTGTTAGAGGGGTTATATCAGGTATTACATATTATTTTATTTGTAAGTCATAACAAGACTCCTTGTAAGTAATTCAGACAGTATGTAGTTGTCATTGAAAAGTAAGTTTTTGACTATGTACATTTATGCTGGGTACTTATATAAACTTAAAGCCTTTATATACTGCATTATAAAAGTTTGACGACATTAACTTGTATGTATCTAGTTAGAATTATCTAGTTAGAATCATATATGACACTTCTGCATGATTAAAATGACCCCATATGCGCTCATTTTCTGATCATAAATGATACTTTCGTTGGTAGAAAATAGTACCCTAGCCACGACTCTTCTAAAAGAGTCTTTTATGAGTACTTCTTTTGATTAGTTCCGACTCATTTATAAGTCTTTTTTGAGTTATTAGTGAGTCGACTTACTGGTTGTTTTAGAATATTTTTCGAATCATATTTTAGTAACTTTTGAGTCTTTTCTGAGTTATTTTTATATCTGTTAAAAACAAAAACTACTTTTGATCTTCCGACTGAGCGAAATATAATTACAAAAATAAATGTATAAACAATAAAATTTCGAACACCTGAATGATCTATTTATGATTGTTGTATATTTGTTATTGTTTTTCGAATAAAACACAATTTTTTGCCAACTCTTCTAAAAGAGTATTTTATGAGCCCCTTTTCTAATCAGTTTCGACTAAATTTTAAATCGATTTTGATTAATTTTTAAGTGTAAGTATTGCTGTTCCATACAAACAAAAATAATTACATAAGAAACAATTTTAGATCTTCCAAGTGCGTGAAATATGATCACCATATAATTTTGAAAACCATCTTATTTTAAACACAATGATGATTACTTTAAGATTGCTGTATATATTGTTATTGTGTGTTTCAAATAACCAGTTTTCATTCATATTAGGGATCATTTTCGAATAACGTTTTAAAAACTTTTAGGTCATCAAAAGGAGTTAAAAACTTTGTTCACTGATTGATCATCTAAATGTTAGTTGGGCAGTTTATTAACCCAGATGTAAAAATATCTTTAAACACTTGGCAACCATATCTTTACTAACAACTCGTTTTTTTAACATGTTTTTCAAACCAAAATTTTTGTGAAGCGGTAGTGTTGAATGAGCATTTTGTTGTATGAATGTTGTCTACTTAACTACTCATAACTTAATGCTTCATACACAATTTTTAAAAAGGCTCCCACACGCAAGTGCAATTTAAGTAAGTAGATTTTTTAGTTATTTTTCTTTACTATTTTTTCATTTTTTATTACGGAATAAATAAATTTTACGTTCATTTCAGACACCAAAAACAAACAAACGCAAATGAAGCTTAAATAGTTTTTTTTTTTTGCTGTAATCAATAAATTAAAACCAGAAATGAATACTTAATAGTGGAAGAAATAATACATAAAAACATAAACAAACAGCCAAGTTCAATTAAAAAGTTTTGAAGTTTATTCAAAAGCACTTCCCACACCGATAAAAACAAAATTATCGGTTGACCATAACAGTGTAACATGAAAATCAGCATTTTTGATTGTGGTATGTTAAGGTATAAAGTGTCTATAAATAAATATATTTAAATTATTGAACCATAACTATCTTAAAATATGCATGTATAAGTATTTTTTATGAGTTTAGCCAGCGGTGATTATTTTAAAACACACTTATACAACCGTTTCTTTCTGTTAATAATATTTAGGTCGTTAAATTTTTGTACAACTTTTTTTTTGTAATTCATTTCAATATCTTGTCTTAACTTAAATGCCTCTTTAATAATATCGTTTGCATTTGAAAACGGCTGATTTTGTTTTGTTGTTATGAACAGCCAAACAACATTCCTTTCCAGATTTTTTCTTGTTTTTTTTTTTTTTTCTTCATCACAATTGTTTTGTGCCAAATACTTGGGTCATTATTTTCATGGAAAATTTTGTACCTCTTTACCAAAGAACATTCGATGCATTTCAATAATAAACGTTGTTGGATAATTTGTTTTCTTTCTGTTCTGAGTACAATTTGCGGTTAAGTTAACTGTATGTTATTAAAATACCCTACCCTTAAGGTGTGGAGTCAGTTTAACACATCAGACAACGTTTACCGTGTTATTTAGAGTTTGAAAGGGCCTCACTGTTTTATGACTCTATTTGAAAGAATTTTTATTAGAGGATGTATTAAAAAAAAAGTAATAAGAGCAACAGCTGTCTACAATTAAATAGTTCCGGATAAACCCTTATTAAGCAACGGCTTAAAAGTTATTCAAGCTTTAAAAGCATTTTAAAATTACGTAAGCTTCTGGAAGTTATTTACTGTTTTATTTAATGTTTTGAAAGAGTTGTTCTAATTTGTCATTTTAATGATTCTTCAAGTTTTTATTTTATCAAAAACAATATAAAAATAATTTAAACAGATTTTGAGAATAAATAATTTTTATTTGCCTACATATTTCCATTGTCATTTAAAATTAAAGCTGCAAAATTATCACATTTGAATTAACACGGTCCATTATCTTAAAGATCATACGTTCTTATTTCGCTAGCTTCCACAATAAAATACGTTTAGTAAATTAATGATATCTAAGGGCCCAAGGATTTAAATATTGCAACGATGACGGTAGCTATTACTGGAGACGTCCTAAGATCGCAATCAATCCAATGTTTTCTCCATTTTCAGAATTATCGACCGTTTCAGAACAAGATTTTATAACTAAATATAATAAGAAACATTATGGAGATTACATGAACTTGATGCAACAAGACCATATGGTCGAAATTTTTCACAATCATTTAATTCTTGCTTTTGGATATTCGAAATTTAATTCATTAGATCCATGTTTTGATAAAAATTATCTTGTTAACGATCATATATTGATCATTATTAACAATCTTTGCAGATCTTTTAGAAGCATTGGTACCATTATGAAATAGAGGTCGATCCTATTTTGATATTGTAAAATATGACACCGTATAGGGACTTTCGACTTAAGTCGAATTTAAAATCATACCGATATTACTACTCGATGTATGATCTTTGGGAAAAATTCCTATTAGGGCCTTCAGTTTTCATAAGGCGGCTACGGTCAATTGCGGACCGATCATCATTTTCATAAAATTTTTATCTCGATGTTAATATCTGTAATAGATATGAACTTTTGAAATGAACTATATAATTTTAGGGTAAACTTATGAGCGTTTGAACTCTTGAAGAACCTTTGTATGGAGCAAGGTAAACCTAACGAAAACCAAAAGGGTTCGTTCCTAGGCCGAAAATGTGTTAATGTTTAAAATTTCTTCATTGATCGTTGGGATCAAACTACGGTCAATGTTGGACCGATCGTTTTTCATAGAGTGCATCCTCGATGTTAATAATAATAAGTCAGATATGAACGTATGAAATAATATGAACTGTATAATTAATTAGGATTAGTATCGAACGATATTCTTGAGAACCTTTGTATGGAGCATGGTGAACCTAAACAAAATCAAAAGGGTTTGTTCTTAGGCTGTGGTCTGTAGTTTGATTATCGATTGATATATAGTATAGATGCCCTCTAAATCTGGAGTTGTGAGAACTTTCTTTTAAGAAAATACAATGGCATAAGGAAATCAGTTGAATAATCTTTTTATTCAGACTTATTTTTCTTTATATTGATTTTCTCATCATATCAGTCAGTATTGATCACAATAAATATACATATATAGGTCTGTCACTTATATTTCGAACTGTCGATAATAGTGATCTCAGTGTTACTCAAAGTGTTGGCTCAGGCGCAAGGTATTCCAATATAAATCGAACAAGTTCTAAAGCTGATGTTACGACAAAACCTATCTTTATCGATTGGTACATTAAGTGAATGTATTTTTGACACCCTGTAAACCTAGAGTTGTGAGAACTTTCTTTTAAACAAATACAATGGCATTAAGAGATCCCATTTGAATGATCTTTGTAGTCAGGCTAGAGTATGAGTCCAGGAATAATTTCTGAATTGATCTTTACTATATACATATGTATGTAGGTTTGTCACTTATATTAAGATATATGTATTAATATTATTGACAATTTCGATCTGTCGATAACAGTGATCTCAGTGTTATTTAAAGTGTTGGCTCAGGAGTAAGGTATTCCCATATAAATTAAAAAGGTAATGTAATGAAATAGTTCATTAACTTGTTTATGGACTAGTCTATTGACTAGTCTTTTGACTAGAGTATGGGCTTTTATATTAAGTAGTCTATTTAGTAAAGTGTTGAGTAGTCTACGGAATAGCCTTTTGACAAACTGAAGTAGATATTTGAAGAAAATTCTTCAATATAGTAAAGTCTCAAACCTTTAATTTTAGTAAACCGAAAGAAAAATAGTTTTCTTTTCTTATTAATACTCCAGAATAGATTATTTATCTTTTGTTGAAATAAAGTTCATAAAGTATTTTAAATTCGTTGCAACCTAACTTATGCTAACCAACATTTTTACTCTGTGGTATTCTCTTTTGTTAACTAATTCGTAGAAAAAAATTGTTTAAAACTTGGCTTATACTCACAAAATACATATTTGCATAAATTTCAATATTATGCAGTAATTTTCAGAGAATTCTGAGAAATAATAAGTGAATATTCTCAATAAAAATAAATAATAAAAAAAACAGTTGAAATCGTGATGTCTAGTAAATGAAATAAAAAAAGCCAAATAAAAAAATCTCAGTTCAAAAACAAGTTCAACAAATAATGAGTCATTCAGGAATGTCTTGAAATAGATATAGAAATAAAATATTTTTAGAAAACTTAAAACAAATGATAAATAAGTTGGAGGTGTTAAATCTCAGTTGATATTATAAATCATTAAACATAAAAATGAATTTTGGAATAATTATTTCATTTTTTTATTAATTAATAGAAATAAAGTACTCTATAAAATTGTTAAATATACAATTATGACAATAAAATTATTTTAAAAAATTTGTTCCGCCACCTGACCTATATTGTAGTTTATATTCAATTGTTTGTTTAACTTAATTAACTTTTATTTTTTTGTTCGTACTTTTTTTACATTTTTTTCAATTGTTTATTTTCAACAATTATTATATAAAAAAAAGTAAAGTTTATAATCACATCATAATTATTTGTGGATTTCCTCTTTGGAATTTATTATGTTCATTTATGCGATAATTATTAAAAAAATATATATTTTTTATATTTATTTCTTATTTTTTCACTGCAAAAATGTGATAAACGATTTTACGTGATTTTAAGCAACAATTTAACCGACGAAGCGAACAAACAATTTGCAAAACATTTTGTAGACATTTGATTTCTTTAATGTTTTTTATGAGTTTTTTTCAAACTTTTTTTTGTTTCGTTTAATTCATAATGAGAGGCATTATTTTAGTGTGAAAATATTGTAAATTTTAAATATGTACATTTATTACTGTTTTTTAGTATTTATTTTTAAGAGTATGTATTTTTTTCTAATGTTGGGTGCAATTTTAGCAAACATGCAATATTTAAATGAAGATTAATGCAGGCGAGTCTTGAATATAAATTTAAAAAAATAATAGCAATAAATAATATAATGTTATTTTGATTTTGTAAACAAAATTTCAATGACAAATAAATCAAAATCTAAAATCTTAAGTTATAAAATTTTGATTGGTCCGACTAATTACTAATTAAGGGTTAATGAGTAATTTTATTAAAACATTATCATAAGATTATATTTTTTTAATGGTAAATCCCATTTGTATTGCCTTGTTATGGATAATATTCACTGTTGCCAATTTAGCTATTTTCTCGTCAAATCTAGCGATTTTTAATCCCATTTTGCGGGGAAAAATATGATTTAGCTATTAGCGGGAAAACTAGCGATTTTTCTTTAGATTTTAAGACATTTTTTATTCATTTATATTTTGATAATATCGCTTAAAAGTTGCTACGAATGACGATATTTACATATATGTATGTATATAAAAATATGCATTCAATGTAAATTATTTGAGTTTTAGCTGTGTGTATTATACTTATTTTGAATGTTCTGAAGAACATAATTAGGAGCACATATTTGTGCGTACAGGTAAAGTTATACGAAAAACTTTAAAAGGGGTATATTTTGTTGTACTCAATTAAAAAACGAATATTTAATTATTCTAGTCTTTTAGTAAATGAGTGATATGATAATAAAATTTACCATAATTCTAAAAATTAGTGAACATTAGAAATAAGTGACGAAAGGATCGATCCATAAAGTCCTAAAAATTTACAACATTTCTAAGGCGTATAGGGCCGCATATCGATATTGCAGATAAACTTCTCACAAAAGGAGTGTATAATAATAATCTTGGGTGCCCCGGTAGGCTAGTTGGTAGTGTGCTAGCCTGTCAGTCTGGGAGTTGTGGGTTCGATTCCCAGCAGAGATCCTGGTCTGCTACACTACAACGGTCGTATGGTTATCGTCACCCTGCTCGGTATATTAGGTTAGAATATAATTTGTAATTGTATTGTAATGGAAAAATAAATAATACTCTTATGCCGAAAATAAAGGATCGATCCATAAAGGCCAGCATTTCGAAATTCAATTTATCTTTACAACATTTCTAAAGCAATCTGTATAGGGTCGCATATCGAAATTAACCTCAACTTGACATTTTTCCTAACCCAAAGTGAAAATATTTAACATAAAAAAAGATTCTCTTATGTGTTTGTTATAAGATGTGTTTGTATCACCATCCCATTCCTACGAATGTATATAGATTTTAGCGATAAATCGCTGACTTTTTAGAATAATATACAAAATCTGAAAAATTTAGCTAGTTTTTTTAGCTATTTCTTTTCAGAATCATATAATAAATATTATTTTGACGATTTATCGCTAAATTTTTCAAAATGTCTTGAATTTAGCTATTTTCTAGCTATTTTTCAGTCGACTTTAGCGATATTTTTGGGAAAAAAGTTGGCAACAGTGATAATATTACTGGAAAAGTAGAAATCCCTAATTCACAATTAAATTTAAGGGAATCCCCAGAAAGACAAAAGAATCGTGAGTAATTTTACGCACAAAAATAACAACAAATTTTAAAGATTATATGAATTTTATATTTAGAGTTTCATCTGCCCAATAACTGATAGAATCCATCCCTACATCCACATAAATATCGGAACAACAAATTTAGAAATGCAGTGGTGGTTCTAAATCGGATTATCTGAAAATTTTGCATATGTAACGCTTATGACCATAATGGACACAATTTTTGCTTTTGAGGCACCTTATATCACTGACAGAGTGTGATCTGGATAAAATGTATGGGGGAGGCTAGACTATAGACTAGACTATAGACTAGACTATAGACTATACTATAGACTAGACTATAGACTAGACTAGACTATACTATAGACTAGACTATAGACTATACTATAGACTAGACTATAGACTATACTATAGACTAGACTATAGACTAGACTATAGACTAGACTATAGACTAGACTATAGACTAGACTATAGACTAGACTATAGACTAGACTATAGACTAGACTATAGACTAGACTATAGACTAGACTATAGACTAGACTATAGACTAGACTATAGACTAGACTATAGACTAGACTATAGACTAGACTATAGACTAGACTATAGACTAGACTATAGACTAGACTATAGACTAGACTATAGACTAGACTATAGACTAGACTATAGACTAGACTATAGACTAGACTATAGACTAGACTATAGACTAGACTATAGACTAGACTATAGACTAGACTATAGACTAGACTATGACTAGACTATAGACTATAGACTAGACTATAGACTAGACTATAGACTAGACTATAGACTAGACTATAGACTAGACTATAGACTAGACTATAGACTAGACTATAGACTAGACTATAGACTAGACTATAGACTAGACTATAGACTAGACTATACTAGACTAGACTATAGACTAGACTATAGACTAGACTATAGACTAACTAGCTAGACTAGACTAGACTAGACTAGACTATAGACTAGACTATAGACTAGACTATAGACTAGACTATAGACTAGACTATAGACTAGACTATAGACTAGACTATAGACTAGACTATAGACTAAGTTTTTCACTAAAAACTCAGTTTTTCACTAAAAACTCAGTTTTTCACTAAAAACTCAGTTTTTCCTTAAAAACTCAGTTTTTCACTAAAACTCAGTTTTTCACTAAAAACTCAGTTTTTCACTAAAAACTCAGTTTTTCACTAAAAACTCAGTTTTTCACTAAAAACTCAGTTTTTCACTAAAAACTCAGTTTTTCACTAAAAACTCAGTTTTTCACTAAAAACTCAGTTTTTCACTAAAAAACTAGTTTTCACTAAAAACCTAGTTTTTCACTAAAACCTAGTTTTTCACTAAAAACTCAGTTTTTCACTAAAAACTTAGTTTTTCACTAAAAACCTAGTTTTTCACTAAAAACTCAGTTTTTCACTAAAACCTCAGTTTTTCACTAAAAACTCAGTTTTTCACTAAAACCTCAGTTTTTCACTAAAAACTCAGTTTTTTACTAAAAACTCAGTTTTTTACTAAAAACTCAGTTTTTTACTAAAAACCTAGTTTTTTACTAAAAACCTAGTTTTTCACTAAAAACCTAGTTTTTCCACTAAAAACTCAGTTTTTCAATAAAAACCTTAATTTTCATCAAAAACTCCATCTTCTATGAAAATCTTAGTTTTTTACCAAAACCACTTTTAATCTAAAATTTTATATAAAATATAAATTTTCCGAATTATTCATAAATTATATTAAAAAAAATAAAACTAAATTTTATACATTTTTCCTACTCACTTTAAATAACAAAAGAAAAAAGTGTTTTTATTATTTTAATTAATAATTGTAATACTTTTCAATTTGCACACAATAAATTCAATAAATATACAAATAAAACATATTGATGACAATTCAAGGTTCTCTAAATTTAGAAGCCAACATGTGTAGACTGGCCCATTTATACATAAGGCCAATTTAAAAGGAGAGAGAGAAACAAAAACAAACAAAAATATGTTTTATTTGCAATTGTTTTTTTTTAGCTTTAAAATTCAAACGGAAACATCAAAGTGTTAAACCGGACATATTAAGAAAATATTTGTTAATTTATTTTTAAAATACAATAAAGCAACTAAACAAATAAACGAGCAGAGCAACCTGTATACCAAAAAGTGAAAGACGCCCAGAGAAATAATAAATAAAGACCTTTTAATGTAGAAATATGAAAAAGTATTGAATAAATCAGTCAGTCATGTAGCCACAAACAACAATTAACAAGTTATTGCAACTTGAAACTAATTAAAGTGTTCGAAGATTTTGAGGAAAATTATTTGCAGTTTAAAATATAATAAAATGTATTTCCCTCAAGTTTTCCATTCATTTAACAATTTGAAAAATAAATATAAACAACAAATGCGTAACTAAATATAGATTATGCGGCGTCATTGATATGCCACAGAACAATAAAAACAACTACAACGAATGAAAACCAATAAAATGCCAAACACTTGTTGTTTTGTTTTATTTTTTTAAAAAAACATCGAAAACATTTAAGAAAAAAATTATTTATTAGAGAAAATATTTTAGACATGGTATATAATGTGTACAACAGAAACCCCAGACCAAGAAGAAAAACGGGAAGAAAACTTTTTATTTTGTTTAAATAACCAAAACTAATGTGGGAACGTATACAATCGAGCAAACGTCTGACCACGTCTGGTTATTTAAAATTCACTTGTGTTGGGTGAAAAATAAAACATTTTTATTGAATATAAAAAATTGGAGCATGTAATCTATCAAATGTAAACAGATCTTAATTAATAAAAGACGGGAAATTTGAGTAGTGTCTTGTCAAGAAGATGCAGACGCACACATTTGCTTAGAGAAATTTTTGGAGAAAATGCATTAGTAAAATAAATGGTTAGACGTTTGATAATGATGTCGATGATCATGTGTTTTTTGTTTTAATGATGACAATGCCGGGTGAATATATGCATTTTTATGTATATATATTTTTTATGACTTTAATGTTGAAGAGAAAGAAGTTTTGATTTGATTTAAATATACCGGACTATGTTTTGACATCTAACATTTTTTAAGTTTCATTTTTTTATAGACAAGTCTTATAGTCCATATAATAGACTAGACTAAATACAAGGTTATAGAATAGATTCTAGCGCAAATTATTGACTATATAATAGTTCATACTATTGAATTGGATATAGTCCAGCCTAAAGACATAAACTACACTATAGATCAGACTATAAAGTAGACTACACTCCAGACTAAAGATTACATTTGAGTCCAGACTATAGACTACACTAGAGTCCACATTATAGACTACACTTCAGTTCACCTTATAGGCTATACTTTAGTTCAGACTATAGACTACACTATAGTCGAGACTATAGACTACACTATAGTCGAGACTATAGATTACACGATAGTCGAGACTATAGACTACACTAAAATCCAGACTAAAGTCTATACTATATATAGTGCAGACTATAGACTATGGACTATATTATAGTCCAGACTATAGAATACAGACTAAATGCTACACTATAGTCCATGCTATAGACTTTACTTTAGTCCAGTGTATAGACTACACTATAATTCAGACTATAACTGCATTATAGTTCAGACTTTAGGCTACACTATAGCCCAGACTATACTATAACCCAGACTATAGACTACACTATAGCCCAGATTATAGACTACACTATAGCCCAGACTATAGAATACACTATAGTCTAGACTAGACTACTATAGTCACACTATAGACTATACTATAGTCCACACTATAGACTATACTATAGTCCACACTATAGACTATACTATAGTCCACACTATAGACTATACTATAGTCCACACTATAGACTATACTATAGTCCACACTATAGACTATACTATAGTCCACACTATAGACTATACTATAGTCCACACTATAGACTATACTATAGTCCACACTATAGACTATACTATAGTCCACACTATAGACTATACTATAGTCCACACTATAGACTATACTATAGTCCACACTATAGACTATACTATAGTTCAGACTATAGACAATACTATAGTCCAGACTATATACTATACTATAGTCCAGACTATAGACTATACTATAGTCCAGACTATAGACTATACTATAGTCCATAATATAGACTACACTAAACTCCATAATATAGACTACACTATAGTCCAGACTATAGACCATACTAGACTTTATATATATCTATGCTACACTACAGTTCAGACTAAGGACTACAATATAATCCAGACTATAGACTAAACCATAGTCCAGACTATAGACTACACTACTGTCCACACTATAGGCTACATTATAGTCCAGATTATCGACTAGACGATAGTCCAGACTATACACCAGACAATAGTCCAGACTGTGGACTACATTTTATATACATATATCTACATAGTCCATACATATATCTACATAGTCCATATACATATATCTACATAGTCCAAATTATAGATTACACTATAGTGCAGACAACAGACTAGATTATAATCCTAGAACTATAATCTAGACTATAGACTGGACTATCACTCATACTATAGTCTTGTCTTTAGACTAGATAATATTACAGACTGTATACTAAACAATAATTCAGAATACAGACTGTAGTAGAAAATATGGACTAGACTATAGTCCAGCTAGATCTTAGTCAAGATTTTATACTAGATTGTAGTCTAAACTTTAGAATATACTATAGGCGAGATTATAGATGAAACTATAGTCGACACTATAGACGAAACTAAATACGAGATTATGGTCCAGATATTAAACGGGACTATATTATAGTTGAGACTACAGAATAGACTATCCAGACTATAAACAGAATATAATAAGTCTATATGCTGGACTATGGTCGATACTATTGACTTCATAGTGTAAATTTGATACATACTTATTACACTCGAAAAGTAAACGATGTGGAACTATAATTTTGGATACCGCTATAGTGGTGTACGGTTTCCAACCACACGGAACAGGTTTGTTCTAATTTTGCGTTTTAATTTATTGTTTAGATCTATTCATATATATGTATATCTGTAGAAAGTATTAAATGTATTTTTTAATCCGGAATGAATTAAAAAAAGAAATGGCAATAAAAAACTGTCAACCCGATAATTTTCCACAAACAAATTAAATTCAATTACACAGCATATTAAATAAATTACTAAAGATAATCTTGTAATTGATGGCCAATTAAAGTTAGAAACATTTTAATATAAATTCTTATTTAAATTGGTTCAATATTATGGAAGTATATCTAATAAGGCTTTTAACTACTTATATAGGTGAATAATAATCACATTGTTGAAATAATTTTGATTTAGTTTTGTAATTTTTTTATGCCACAAAAGTCAACTCGTAAAACTTTCAAATATTTGATCAATGTGAATTTATCTTAATACTTGAGAAAATCTTGAAGTCTGGTGTGAATATTATTAAAGGTGGAATTTTGTAATTTTCTAACAATATGTAAAATGTGTATTATTACAATACTAGTTCACTAGAGGTAAATCTGACGTACATATGCATACGTATATGAATCTATGTGTTATATGCAAATTTACAATTACTTCATTGCAATTAGATATTAATTTATTTTTCTTTGGAAATCTGAGCTATAAAATAAAAAAAATCCAAAAGAAGTACTACATGAAACTGGATAGTTGAATGAGTTCATGTTTGAGTGTTAACATTGTAATTTACAATAGTATGGACTCGAGTACAAAGTTACTGTTAACTGTTACACGTGGTTATTAAAGTTGATGGACAAAATTGTTAATGAAATATACAAAGTGAAAATATATTTTAGTATTTTTGCAAAAATGTTTATAACTTAATAAAACATAAAGAAAACCTTCAGACTGGTGCTTACAAGTAATTATATTTTTATTTTAACCATTAAACTTGTTATAACTGGTTCCTTCGTGTGCTTAAACAAATACTGAAAAGGCCTTGTCTGTACTTAAATTTATATTGCTGAATAAAATTTAAGGTATTATTATGATGGCATTACTTTATAGTTTGGTGATTTGGGTGATTTTCGCATAGTTTAAGAAGGAAAGTATTAAAATGCCAAAAATAGTTCGAAGTACAGTCTAGTTGATAGTTTCCTCTATAGTAAAGAGTCTAGTATATAGTTTAGACTAAAACTCTCGATTACAGTCTAGTCAATACTATTGACTATAGTCTAATCAACAGTGTGAAATATAGTCCAGTCAAGTCTATAGTTGGGATACTAGTCTGAACTGTAGTTTAGTCTGTTGTCTAGACTATAGTCAAGTGTATAATCTGAACTATATAAAGAACTATAAAAAGACTATATAAAGATTAAATCTTTAATCTGGACTATAGTCTAGTCATTAATCTGGATTACAGCCTAGTCTATATTCTGGATTATAGAATGGACTATAGTCTAGTCTACGGTCTGAACTACAGTCTACAGTCTGTGGTCTGGACCACCGGACCGGAGTATAATCTAGTCTATAATATGGACTATTGTCTAGTCTATAGTCTGGACTATTGTTTATTCTATTGTCTGGACTATAGTCTAGTCTATAGTCTAGTCTATAGTCTGGACTATAGTCTAGTCTATAGTCTGGACTATAGTCTAGTCTATAGTCTGGACTTTAGTCTAGTCTATATTCTGGACTATAGTCCTGACTATAGTCTAGTCTATAGTCTGAACTACAGTCTGAACTACAGTCTGGACTATAGTCTGGACTATAGTCTGGACTATAGTCTGGACTATAGTCTGGACTATAGTCTGGACTATAGTCTGGACTATAGTCTGGACTATAGTCTGGACTATAGTCTAGTCTATAGTCTGGACTATTATCTAGTCTATAGTCTGGACTATTGTCTAGTCTATAGTTTGGACTATAGTCTAGTCTATAGTCTGGACTATGGTCTTGTCTATAGTCTGGACTATAGTCTAGTCTATAGTCTGGACTATAGTCTAGTCTATAGTCTGGACTATAGTCTAGTCTATAGTCTGGACTATAGTCTAGTCTATAGTCTGGACTATAGTCTAGTCTATAGTCTGGACTATAGTCTAGTCTATAGTCTGGACTATAGTCTAGTCTATAGTCTGGACTATAGTCTAGTCTATAGTCTATAGTCTGGACTATAGTCTAGTCTATAGTCTGGACTATAGTCTAGCCGATAGTCTGAACTATAGTCTATAGTCTGGACTATAGTCTAGTCTATAGTCTGGACTATAGTCTAGTCTATAGTCTGGACTATAGTCTAGCCTATAGTCTGGACTATAGTCTAGCCTATAGCCTGGACTATAGTCTAGTCTATAGTCTGGACTATAGTCTATAGTCTGGACTATAGTCTATAGTCTGGACTATAGTCTAGTCTATAGTCTGGACTATAGTCTAGTCCATAGTCTGTACTACAGTCTAGTCTATAGTCTCGACTAGAGTCTAGTCAATAGTATGGACTATAGCCTAATCTATAGTTTGGACTATAGTATGGATTATAGTCAAGTCTGGACTGTAGTCTAGTATATAGTCTGGATTAAAGTTTAGTATATAATCTTTACTATAGTCTAGGCTATAATCTGGACTACAGTCTGGTTTATAGTCTGGAATATATTCTAGTCTATAGTCTGGATTATAGTATTGTCTATAGTTTGGCCTATAGACTAGTCTATAGTATAGTCTAGTCTAAAGTTGACTATAGTGTAGTCTATATGTTGAGCTATGGTTCAGAAATTTGAAAATATGTCTGGATTTCAATTCTTTTTTTATATCACTTATGTGCACTCACTTCTGGCACACACTTTTTGTATGAAAACATTTTTGTGCTTTTAAATGTGATGTTTTTATTTTCAAGTTTTATTTTATAGTTTTTTTCACATATTTTTCTCATTTTATACTTTTCATTTGTTATTGTAAATTTTAGTGTCAGCATGATAATTAACCAGCATAAACAGTTTATTAAATACAATTGTATAGAAGAAGAAAAGGCCAACCTTTAAGTTAATTATACTACATTAACGTTTCTAGTAAGAAAAAGTCATGTTTGTTACACTAAAGAAAAAAAAAAAATAAATGAATGATGACAACATAATTTGTAATGGTTTGTATTGTACGAACTAAGTATATAATCGAAGGTACTATTTGCACTGGTACTTTTTTTGTTTAGAAACTACATTTAATAGAAAATCCAAGAAGAAAAAATCTAATGACAGGTAACAATTGTGTATTACTTGGATGTAGTACGTTCACACTAATGAAATATTTGATAGAAAATGGGACCATTTGCTTGCTATTTTGATATGATTTACTATCTAAAAAATTGTTTGAAAAAACTTTTGGAACAAATGTTTGATTAATGTGAACATCGTAAAATTTCAAACAGAAATATGCAGATGTAAGTTAATTACTTTAAACATGGTACACTGTTTCTATATATGGGTACCAAAAAAGTCTCCTAATAATGTAACAAAAGCCAAATTATTATTTTGTTAAATAATGCTACGAGTAGGAATGCACGAATAGGTACTTAACAACATATTTGCTTTCTCAGCTTAAAAAAATCAAGACATAAAAAAACAATAAAAGAATTGTGAAATATTTCGAGAAACAGAAAATTGAAAAATAAACAATAAAAATATTCAAATTTACATAGGCTGTTCTGTAATTTTAAAGATGGCTATACATGTAACATTTTTACATTAATTGATTTTTAATATTTTTTTATTTCTACTTAAATTTTTTCCAAAATAATGTGTATAAGTATATAATTATTAGTTTAACACTCACACGCGATTTTATTTGCGCTCACGTTTTGTTTATGTGATGACGATCTGCCATACCTTCCCAAAAAAAAAGTAGGTATTTATGTAGAATAATAATCCAAGTGAGTAAGTTGTAGGAAAAAAACGTTTATTATTGTTAAAAAATATTTTTGTTATGAACGAAACAACAAAACTTGTTTTTACTCTTGTTTTTTCTATTTCTTCGTGTGATATTTTTCCAGTTGTTGTGTTTATTTTTTTTGGTTTGTTAATTTTTTCTTCTTCACTGTGTTTGTTTTTTATAATTTTCAAAAATTTTTTGTTTAAAATGCGATCTGAAAACTTTTTCACGAACTCACGCAACGAAAAGCTAAACAATAACTGAATGAAAAAGCGGCATCCATACAATACTTTTGCTATGTAGTGCTGCTGCTGTTGCTGTTTATGTTGATCACTTCTGCTGCTATTGTACACACTCCACTGATCATAAAGCTCCCCATTATTTTACGTTTAATTTTTATTGTTTTCTTGTGGTGGTTTTTGTTGTTGCTGCTGCAGCAACAGCTGCCATTGCTGATTTCATTTGTTTTGTGAGAGAGAATAGTTATAAAGGTGTGTTTGTTGTGCAATTTTGTTGTTGTTTGAATTTAAAGTTGTAATGAAATGAGAGAATCGTATGTAATAAACAAATTAATGGAGTAAGAGATTTCAGGTATGAAAATAATAATACTACACTGCAAAAATTAATTGTGATTTATGGGGGCACTTGTTTCAACAATATTTTAAGTTTTCTTTTTGTAATTTCGGCAGTTGTCGGAGGGGTCTTACATACTCTAAATTATTATAAAATCATAACCTCTATAGGAACTGGTTTAAAATTTAGTTACACATGTAGGTTAACATATTGAACTGAATTTTATGAAACTAACTTGCAAGTTAATAAACTGTTAATAAGAGGGTAATGAACTGTTAATCAAGGCCATTTAACCCATCGGATGTTTCTTGAAACAAAATTTCGAGAATAATGAATATCTTATCCAAGCCATTATTATTTCCAGAAACATTTACGCCATAAACCATTAACATTTTCTGTCAAAAACATATTTGAGAAAACAATAGAAGATGGCGCTATTATTATATTAGTAACGACAAGCTCCATAGCTCCATCCATGGAGTCCATCTGCTTGATCGAAATTTGATTTATTTTCTATAAAATAAATCGAAAATAAATTCAAACCAGAATCTTTGTATTATTCAGCACTGGATATTGGTAAGGAATTCCGATTTCCAATATAATTCACAGTATTGTAATTGGATTGCATAAGATATCGTATGTGAAGAAGGGTTCTATAAATCGACTTTCGAATAATCGAAGAATCGACTTTTTATCGAAAAAAGTCGGTAGTTCGACTATCGTCTATGAAAAAAGTCTCAAAGTCGACTTTGTAAATAAAAGTAAAAAAAGTCGATAAAAAACGAAAAGTTGAAAAAAGTCGAAAAAAGTGTAAAAGTCGACTTTTCATAAAACTAAAGAAAGTCGAAAAATGGACTTTTCATAAATCGCAAACAGTCGAAAAGTCGAAAAATCGACTTTTCATAAATCGTAGAAAGTCGAAAAGTCAACTTTTCATAAATCGTAAAAAGTCGACTTTTTGTTTCAACTACAGAACCCTAATATGAAGTCGACTTTGAAAAGTTGAAAAAAGTCGAAAAAAGTGTAAAAGTCGGAAAAAGTAGACTTTTCATAAAACTAAAGAAAGTCGAAAAATGGACTTTTCATAAATCGCAAACAGTCGAAAAATCGACTTTTCATAAATCGTAAAAAGTCGAAAAGTCAACTTTTCAGATATCGTAAAAAGTCGACTTTTTGTTTCAACTATAGAACCCTAATATGAAGTTCAGTCAAACTGCAAAGCCAAATATCCTTGACGGTAATGCAAATGCTCTATATTTGGTGCAACCAAGGTCTGCTGAAATCTGGACAGACCTTCACAAGGAACCTGTAGCGATTACAACTGGTTCGTGTGAAGTAGCATTGGCCCAAAATATGCAATACTTCTTCAAAACTATTTAGAAAGAAATACTTGGCAAGTTTAGCTTAGTCCATATTATAGTCCAGACCTTGCCCTTTCCACCTTTTTATGAATCTAATGTACTGAATAATAAAAAATTTGGAACGGTCCTCAGTTTCCTACCAGTGATTGAAAATACTGACCTCATTATAATTTGTGAAATCAAAATACATATCTACAAATTTTTTTCGAAAAGCGCCATTTTAAGCTGATTACGGGAAAAATAATATAAATTTTTTTTAGAAAATTTTTGGTCCATAAAATGATTTGTAGTGGTTTTAAGTTACTATTTTCGCCTTTTATCAAAATAGGTGTCAAAATTGTCGTAATTTTTTGGTCTCTGCGACATCCATCTTATTAACCTCCGACTATCGTTCAACCGGTAGATATTTTCCAGTTAAAATAATTTTGGTGTGAAAATTGGATAAAATAATAACTAGAAGTTAAGAATATGGGGGTGAAGAACTAGGTCAATACTTTCCATTAAGATAAATTTTAGAAAATTGGGATTTATAAATTTTCACGATTTTTTTATATGTATTTAGAATTAAAAGTCTTATTAATCTTTTACGATGAAAAAGCCACACAAGTTAAAATATGTTTCATTTGTCTGGCAACACACGAGAGGTGGATTTTAACAACTTTCAAACGATACCAGCAACAAATGTTAAAAAATCATAATGTTATCTACAGTTTAAAGTTTACATAACTTTTATAACATAAAGTTTGTCTCCACAAAAGCTTTTAGTTTATAAAGTTAAACATAATTCTACAAAAACTTTTACGAAGCTTTACCAAAATACAATGTATAAATATAGAGAGCGAGAGTAAAAAGCTTTTATACAATAAAAACAACAAAAACTAGCCCCACCAGTCTACAAAAACATCAATGGAGATCGTTTACGGATGCCAAAAAAAAAGAACAAAACATAGAGAAAATAAAATAAACAAACAACTCAACATGTTTGTCTTAGGTTAGTTTTTTTTGTGTCTGCATTTTTAGCATCCATCATCTAACCATTAACCACAATTGTTGTTGTTTTTAGCTTAAAAATGCAGTTGTTCTTTTTTCTCTATAAAAAGACATGTTAATGCTGCTGATCTTCTTTGTTGGCAATTTGCAATTTTCTACTTTTTTCTTGTTGTTGTTGCTGCTGCCAATGTTTGTACTAATTTTAAACAATAAACCATCAATTGCATTTCGTGCTTTGCCACGAGTGACCCATTTTCAGTTCCCAGTCATAAATACTAGACCATGCCATGCTTGCTTCTTCCAACCATTGTTATGGAGGTCTTTCAATTTAACTTTTGCTTGACAAGAATGATGATGCTCATTTTCACAACTTCTTTGATTAAAAGTTTATGACACTTGAAAACGTTTTTATGTTTAGTTTTTCTTACAAACGATTTATTTTTATTAAGGAAAATGTTTTGTTTTTCTTTTGTTTAACTTTTTTTTAAATAGAAAAATTTCCGCCTTATTGTAAAATTGAAATAATGTTGCAATTGTTAACGTTGTATTTTTTTCTTGAAATTAGTTGTATTTTTTATTTTAGCAGTAGCGGTTGTTTTAGTTGTACTTTTTTATTATTTTTGTTCTTAATTTTTTGCTCTTTTTTAATAAAACAAGTTCTTGTTCTTTTGAATGAAGTCTATGAGAATGTATGAAACAGTATGTTGAATGTCTGTACAATTGTACACTTATTAAGTTACTTTTTCTACTCTACCCTATTATTAGTTTTTTCTATATTTATGTCGCATATGTATGATATTGTTGTTTTTGTCGTACTTGTTATTTTTTTGTTGTTTTTTACATTATTTGTATGTTCGCATTTACTTGTTGTAAAATAAAGTAATTGTTATTCTGTATGTATGTTTTTGGCTTTTTAAAGTTTTGTCTTTTTAAAAAAACTGGTTTTTAACTGTCGCATTGCAAAAAACTCCCTTGAATTCGTTTATTATTATATTTTTTCGGTATATTGGATCATGACATGTACTGATACAATACGTATGCATATACCTGAGTATTAGAGGGGTTCAAATTTGTAATCGCTAATCTTTACAAAAAATTATTAGAAAGGGTAAAGCAAACTAACTCACTAACTAACTAACTAACTAACTAACTAACTAACTAACTAACTAACTAACTAACTAACTAACTAACTAACTAACTAACTAACTAACTAACTAACTAACTAACTAACTAACTAACTAACTAACTAACTAACTAACTAACTAACTAACTAACTAACTAACTAACTAACTACTAACTAACTAACTAACTAACTAACTAACTAACTAACTAACTAACTAACTAACTAACTAACTAACTAACTAACTAACTAACTAACTAACTAACTAACTAACTAACTAACTAACTAACTAACTAACTAACTAACTAACTAACTAACTAACTAACTAACTAACTAACTAACTAACTAACTAACTAACTAACTAACTAACTAACTAACTACTAACTAACTAACTAACTAACTAACTAACTAACTAACTACTAACTAACTAACTAACTAACTAACTAACTAACTAACTAACTAACTACTAACTAACTAACTAACTACTAACTAACTAACTAACTAACTAACTAACTAACTAACTAACTAACTAACTAACTAACTACTAACTAACTAACTAACTAACTAACTAACTAACTAACTAACTAACTAACTAACTAACTAACTAACTAACTAACTAACTAACTAACTAACTAACTAACTACTAACTAACTAACTAACTAACTAACTAACTAACTACTAACTAACTAACTAACTAACTACTAACTAACTAACTAACTAACTAACTAACTAACTAACTAACTAACTAACTAACTAACTAACTAACTACTAACTAACTACTAACTAACTAACTAACTAACTAACTAACTAACTACTAACTAACTAACTAACTAACTAACTAACTAACTACTAACTAACTAACTAACTAACTACTAACTAACTAACTAACTAACTAACTAACTAACTAACTAACTAACTAACTAACTAACTAACTAACTAACTAACTAACTAACTAACTAACTAACTAACTAACTACTAACTAACTAACTAACTAACTAACTAACTAACTAACTAACTAACTAACTAACTAACTAACTAACTAACTAACTAACTAACTAACTAACTAACTAACTAACTAACTAACTAACTAACTAACTAACTAACTACTAACTAACTACTAACTAACTAACTAACTAACTAACTAACTAACTAACTAACTAACTAACTAACTAACTAACTAACTAACTAACTAACTACTAACTAACTAACTAACTAACTAACTAACTAACTAACTAACTAACTAACTAACTAACTAACTAACTAACTAACTAACTAACTAACTACTAACTAACTAACTAACTAACTAACTAACTAACTAACTAACTAACTAACTAACTAACTAACTAACTAACTAACTAACTAACTAACTAACTAACTAACTAACTAACTAACTAACTAACTAACTAACTAACTAACTAACTAACTAACTAACTAACTAACTAACTAACTAACTAACTAACTAACTAACTAACTAACTAACTAACTAACTAACTAACTACTAACTAACTAACTAACTAACTAACTAACTAACTAACTAACTAACTAACTAACTAACTAACTAACTACTAACTAACTAACTAACTAACTAACTAACTAACTAACTAACTAACTAACTAACTAACTAACTAACTAACTACTAACTAACTAACTACTAACTAACTAACTAACTAACTAACTAACTAACTAACTAACTAACTAACTAACTAACTAACTAACTAACTAACTAACTAACTAACTAACTAACTAACTAACTAACTAACTAACTAACTAACTAACTAACTAACTAACTAACTAACTAACTAACTAACTAACTAACTAACTACTAACTAACTAACTAACTACTAACTAACTAACTAACTAACTAACTAACTAACTAACTAACTAACTAACTAACTAACTAACTAACTAACTAACTACTAACTAACTAACTAACTAACTAACTAACTAACTAACTAACTACTAACTAACTAACTAACTAACTAACTAACTAACTAACTAACTAACTAACTAACTAACTAACTAACTAACTAACTAACTAACTAACTAACTAACTAACTAACTAACTAACTAACTAACTAACTAACTAACTAACTAACTAACTAACTAACTAACTAACTAACTAACTAACTAACTAACTAACTACTACTAACTAACTAACTAACTAACTAACTAACTAACTAACTAACTAACTAACTAACTAACTAACTAACTAACTAACTAACTAACTAACTACTAACTAACTAACTAACTAACTAACTAACTAACTAACTAACTAACTAACTAACTACTAACTAACTAACTAACTAACTAACTAACTAACTAACTAACTAACTAACTAACTAACTAACTACTAACTAACTACTAACTAACTAACTAACTACTACTAACTAACTAACTAACTAACTAACTAACTAACTAACTAACTAACTAACTAACTAACTAACTAACTAACTAACTAACTAACTACTAACTAACTAACTACTAACTAACTAACTAACTAACTAACTAACTAACTAACTAACTAACTAACTAACTAACTACTAACTAACTAACTAACTAACTAACTACTAACTAACTAACTAACTAACTAACTAACTAACTAACTAACTAACTAACTAACTAACTAACTAACTAACTAACTAACTAACTAACTAACTAACTAACTAACTAACTAACTAACTAACTAACTAACTAACTAACTAACTAACTAACTAACTAACTAACTAACTAACTACTAACTAACTAACTAACTAACTAACTAACTACTAACTAACTAACTAACTAACTAACTAACTAACTACTAACTAACTAACTACTACTAACTAACTAACTACTAACTAACTAACTAACTAACTACTAACTAACTAACTAACTAACTAACTAACTAACTAACTAACTAACTAACTAACTAACTAACTAACTAACTAACTAACTAACTAACTAACTAACTAACTAACTACTAACTAACTAACTAACTACTAACTAACTAACTAACTAACTAACTACTAACTAACTAACTAACTACTAACTAACTAACTAACTAACTAACTAACTAACTACTCTAACTACTAACTAACTAACTAACTACTAACTAACTACTAACTAACTAACTAACTAACTAACTAACTACTACTACCTAACTAACTACTAACTAACTAACTAACTAACTAACTAACTACTCACTAACTAACTAACTAACTAACTAACTAACTACTAACTAACTAACTAACTAACTAACTACTAACTAACTAACTAACTAACTAACTACTAACTAACTAACTAACTACTAACTAACTAACTAACTACTAACTAACTAACTAACTACTAACTAACTAACTAACTAACTAACTACTAACTACTAACTACTACAACTAACTAACTAACTACTACTAACTAACTACCTAACTAACTACTAACTAACTAACTACTAACTAACACTAACTAACTAACTAACTAAACTAACTAACTACTAACTAACTAACTAACTAACTACTAACTAACTAACTACTACTAACTAACTAACTAACTAACTAACTACACTAACTAACTAACTAACTAACTACTAACTAACTAACTACTACTAACTAACTAACTAACTACTACTAACTAACTAACTAACTAACTAACTAACTAACTAACTACTAACTACTAACTAACTAACTACCTACTAACTAACTAACTAACTAACTAACTAACTAACTACTAACTACTAACTAACTAACTAACTAACTAACTAACTAACTAACTAACTAACTACTACTAACTACTAACTATAACTAACTAACTAACTACTAACTAACTAACTACTAACTAACTAACTAACTAACTAACTAACTACTAACTAACTGTTGCTAAGATACTACTCTATTAAAATTTCTGACCACAAAAATCGTAATCGGGGTTCAGTTATATGGGGGCTGGGTGAAACATTGGACTGATTTTCAATAGGCTTCGTAGAAGATCATGCACCAATTTCATTGAATTTTCAAAATTGTATTTTGATACAAAGTTTACATGAACGGACGGTCAGACGACGGACATTGCTAAATCGACTCACAAAATTGTTCTATGCTGATTAGTATACTTCAAAAAGGGAGTAATATTATTGTGCGTTACAAGTATCAGCACAAACCCAATATGCGGTGGGAATCAGTTCTTTGTAGGATTAAATTATATAACAATATTACCATATGATGAACATCTCTAATGTTTGTATGAATGTATGTACGTATGCATGTAATTGATGGACGTGTGTGTTGGTGTATAGAATTACAGTTGACAGAAGAAGGGGCTTTTAAGAAGTTAAGTAATTACAAACATAGATATGTACGAATGTATCTTTCTTTTTCATTCAATTATTTTCTTTTCAGTAGAAAATAAATGATTAAATGGTATTAAATATCATTGATGTAAAGACTGTAAAATAGTTGATTGTTTTTTTTTTTGCAAAAAATAATATTAGTTACAAATACATAGGGTTACCAAGGTATTCAAATATTTGTTATACAATGACTACCAACACATTAAGAAAATAAAAAATATTTTATTAAAAAACAACTTAAAAAATAAATTTTTTATTTTTATTTTAATAATCTTTAATTAAAAATTATAACATTAGATGGTTTTGTTATTATACAAATCAAAAATAAAATACTGAAAAAGAATAAAATTTTAATTTTTCAAAGTTTTTATTTTGAATTTATAGCACACAGATAAGATATAAATAAGACAAATAAATCTGCCAACAGTCGCCCAGAAAAAACATTGTTGCATTCTCAAATGAAACCGTTACAAATGTATAGAAAAATAATTTCTTAACAAAAATAGTGCGTGTACATTTTCACAACTTCACTATTGTTCCCATCGTTTATTATGCCAAAACTGTAACACGACATGAATAACATAATTTCAGAAAACTAATTTACAACATATAGAATGATATAGTACTTATTTTATTTATAAGCGTCAAGTTCTTTAACGGTAAAAAATAAACAAAATCATATTAAAAGTTCTTAAGTTCGTTCTGTTTTTAATTAACAGTAGATACTGGCAACCTTGTTTTTGTATTGTTGCTGTTATTATTGTCGTTATTTTTACACAATAACCCTACAAAAGTTTATACTCATACTCGTATTATGGGAAATTTAAACCAATTAAAACTGTAAAACAAAAATCAACTCCTGCTGCCAGTATTTAACACTAGATTTTACAGAAATATACTATCAACAAAAGTTTTACGTACAAAAAGTGATGTCAAATGATTGTGGGATAAAAGCACCAGACTATAGACTAGACTATGACTAGACTATAGACTAGACTATAGACTAGACTATAGACTAGACTATAGACTAGACTATAGACTAGACTATAGACTAGACTATAGACTAGACTATAGACTAGACTATAGACTAGACTATAGAATAGACTATAGACTAGACTATAGACTAGACTATAGACTAGACTATAGACTAGGACTATAGACTAGACTATAGACTAGACTATAGACTAGACTATAGACTAGACTATAGACTAGACTATAGACTAGACATAGACTAGACTATAGACTAGACTATAGACTAGACTATAGACTAGACTATAGACTAGACTATAGACTAGACTATAGACTAGACTATAGACTAGACTATAGACTAGACTATAGACTAGACTATAGACTAGACTATAGACTAGACTATAGACTAGACTATAGACTAGACTATAGACTAGACTATAGACTAGACTATAGACTAGACTATAGACTAGACTATAGACTAGACTATAGACTAGACTATAGACTAGACTATAGACTAGACTATAGACTAGACTATAGACTAGACTATAGACTAGACTATAGACTAGACTATAGACTAGACTATAGACTAGACTATAGACTAGACTATAGACTAGACTATAGACTAGACTATAGACTAGACTATAGACTAGACTATAGACTAGACTATAGACTAGACTATAGACTAGACTATAGACTAGACTATAGACTAGACTATAGACTAGACTATAGACTAGACTATAGACTAGACTATAGACTAGACTATAGACTAGACTATAGACTAGACTATAGACTAGACTATAGACTAGACTATAGACGAGACTATAGACGGACTATAGAACTAGACGATATACTAGACATAGACTAGACTCTAGCCTAGACTATGACTAGACTATAGACTAGACTAATACCTAGACTATAGACTAAGACTATAGACTAGACATAGACTAGACTCTAGACAACTATATACTAACATAGACTAGACATAAGACTAGACATAGACAGCTATAGACTAACTATAGAATAGACTATAGACTAGACTATAGACTAGACTATAGACTAGACTATAGACTATACTATCGACTAGACTATAGACTAGACTATAGACTAGACACAGGGGTCGGCAAACTTTTGAGTCCGGAAGAGGCCAAGAATTTACAGTTTACAAAACATATGTTTTAAAAAAGAGCACAACAGATTGGTTGTTTATTAAAAACTTTACAAATCTTTATGAAAATCACTTCAAAAAAAACATAATAAATAAATAAATACAATCAATAAATAAATAAAATTCTGCAAGGAATCTTTCTTATAGATTTTTGACTACAAATATCTTTTGAATGTTTATTGGGTCATTCGAATGCATTTTTTAACACTCGTTATATAAAAATATAGAAGTTTATTAGAGTAGGGCGACAGTGTTATCATTTAAAAGGCATTTGGAAACATATCAGGAAATGTAAAAATCACGAAAATTGATGACGCAGCTAATACAGTATAAAGTAATATATTAATTTGGCGGCAATCGAGATAAGTATTTTACCAACCCCAATATTAGGTCCTTTTCAGAAAATGACTAACGATCATAATTGACTTAACAGTAGCAATATAGCGGCGAAATTCAAAATATACAACTTTTATAACAACAAAAATCAATCTTCCAAATTTGATTTTAACGTTCATAACTGTCTTAATAATAGCAGTATTATGACAAAATTCAACACAAACATAACATAAACATAATTGACAACAAACATAATTGACAACAAACATAATTGACAATCCCCTTTTAAAAGGTCTACTTCGGAAAATAACTTTAACGTTCATAACTGATTTAATAATACATATTAGTATAGCGACGCAATTCGACACAAACAAGTATTATAGGAACGAAAATCTCTCTCCAAAATTTTGTAAGGATCAGTTCATTGTTGACCATACCCCCATATAAATTCCTCTTCAGGAAATGACTTTAACGCTCATAACATGCTTAATAATACCATCATAGTGTTGAAATTCGTCATAAACAAGTTTATAGGAACAAAAATATATGTACCAAATTCAATAAGGATGGATTCAGAATTGTATACCCACCCATATAGTGTCCACTTTCGAAAACGACGAAAAATACAAGTACAGTGAAAAACATTTCTAAAACGAGCAATATTTAAATATTAAATAGAACAAGTTTTTAGTATTTACCCAGCAAAAACTCGGTAATGGGTTGTACTTCTATAACACTTACTTTTCAATGACTACTACTTACCGTCTGCATTACTTAGAAGTACTCTAGTAATGACTTTCTTATTATCTGATATAGAAGTACTTTATTTTCGGCTTTGTCATTTTGTTTGCACATTTTATTTAATTGCATTTTAAGAATTGTGTTTTACAAAAAATAAAACAAAATTAATTTTGATTGTGAAAACCATTATTTGATGCGCAATAAAATAGCTAAGCAGTGGTACAGTGTGTAGAACATTTTACTAAAAAATCGAAGTCCCTGGTTCGTACTCTAGTTGGCTCTTCGGAATGTATGATCATGTTTTACATTTTATCTAATGGCACATCGTAGGAGCGCTCATGATACCCCATCGTTTATAGGGAACTTTTCAACTAAAAATTTAAAGAATTAAACATTTTCTTACAATACTAACTTGTACATGAAACAAATTCAATAGGAGAGATAGGTTTGTATAGCTTTAGAAAGTTTGGATCATAACGTGTTGTTTAAAGTTTCACAAACGACTCTAAACTTTCATTTGTTAGTTGTCTCACATACAGAACGATTAAACAAAGTTGAAATGTTGTGTATATTGTAGAAACGTTTGCGAATTGTTTTGTTAGTTTTAACAAACACTGCTCGTTAATCTATTCAGAAAGATTTATATTTTTTTATAAAATAAAAAAATTGCGTATGAAACTAAAGAGCCATAGCTCCACATCGAAAGAGCCGCATTTGGCTCGCGAGCCGTAGTTTGCCGACCCCTGGACTAGACTATAGACTAGACTATAGACTAGACTATAGACTAGACTATAGACTAGACTATAGACTAGACTATAGACTAGACTATAGACTAGACTATAGACTAGACTATAGACTAGACTATAGACTAGACTATAGACTAGACTATAGACTAGACTATAGACTAGACTATAGACTAGACTATAGACTAGACTAGACTAGACTATAGACTAGACTATAGACTAGACTATAGACTAGACTATAGACTAGACTATAGACTAGACTATAGACTAGACTATAGACTAGACTATAGACTAGACTATAGACTAGACTATAGACTAGACTATAGACTAGACTATAGACTAGACTATAGACTAGACTATAGACTAGACTATAGACTAGACTATAGACTAGACTATAGACTAGACTATAGACTAGACTATAGACTAGACTATAGACTAGACTATAGACTAGACTATAGACTAGACTATAGACTAGACTATAGACTAGACTATAGAGTAGACTATAGAGTAGACTATAGAGTAGACTATAGTACTATAGACTATAGACTAGACTATAGACTAGACTATAGACTAGACTATGGACTGGTCTATATAGTCAGCTATTTATTAAATTTGACGTTTTCTAGCGCCTCTGCAAAAATTTAAATCTAACTGTTTTAGCGGTTTTTATGAACATTGACAACACTGCATACTTGTTTGAAACAAAGTTCGCTATAAAAAGAACAAAAAGGAAGAACAAACTGATATAAAGTATAAAAATATGCTCAAAATATTTAGTCTAAAAATACTGCGAAACACTAAGGTTAAAATTCCAAATTTTCTTCTAAAACACGCTACATGAGCAATATCCTCATACGTATGAATATGTGAACAAGTCCAAAAAAACGACTTAAAATGTATCGACAAAATACACAAAAGCAACTAAAACTTTTGCGATTGCGCTGTGTTTGTGTGTGGAAAATCTACAAAGAAATAATAATGAATAAGCTCTCGTCGACGGAGCCACAATGAACAAACATGCGCAAAACTTAAACCAGTTATGAGACAACTTTCATTACGTGCTGACGTTTCGAACGAACAACAACTGAACGCGTCGAGAAGCGGTTAAAGTTTGAATATTTTTCTTTTTTTTTTTTTCTTCAGCGAGTTTTACGTCGTGTTATTGTGTCGGTTGTTTTTTTTAAATTTGAAAAATAAAATGTTTAAAAACACTTTGGCATTTAAAAGAAATTTGTTAAATAAATAAAAAGTAAAATCTAAAGAGGTGATGACAGTGACAGTGTTTTTTATCTACGAAATAAGAAAAGAAAGGTGTGAATAATTAAACAACAAAAAAAAATTATATATTGTTTAGAGAAAGAATTAAAAAAGTAACTAGTTATTTCAAATGAAAGATATAATTGGTATTGAATATACTAATTCTAAAACAAATCTAAAGTTTAGTCTAGTTAATAATGTTGGTTAAATAAAAAAAAATATATATATAAAAATACTAAAAAAAATAAAAATAAAAACAAAGCGAGGTCAGCCAGTTGTATACCGAGCTGTTGTGACTTGCTAGTGTTATTTATTAACTTTGTTGTTACTAGCTGGTTATCGGTTTTAAGCTATCAACTTGGTCGTTTCTACAATTGTTTTTAATTCACTTTTTTTTTGGGCTAATAAGAAAAAAACAACAAGACTTTAAACGCCAGCTAGTGGCTAACATGTTTATAGCCACCATATGCCAGCAGTCAAAAGTCTATGGCTGTCTGTAGTAAAACAGCAAAAGCAAATTAATGCAATAAAGTAAAGAGAAAGGATTTTGTGTTGTTGTTATTATTACTATTTAAAGCTATTACGTTAAAAAGCGAATTTATTGAATAAAGAATATAATGAATGTACTAAAAAATTAAAAACACAATAAATAAGTAAATACAAAACTGCCTTTAATTTAAGTGCTATAATCGTGGGTTTTAAACTGCCTTTAAAAAAAAAGTGTTCTAGAAGTTATATAAAAAGTGTTAAAAATTTGTTTAATTAAATTCCGGTTTAAACTAATTTGCAATAAATTTACAAAAAAAAAAACAAAATATAACAAAATATAAGAAAAAAACTTGAAAAAAGTTCTTGAATTGCGAAATGTGTTAAAAAAACGAAAGACTTAAAAAACAAACTTGTTTATTTTGAAATGTTAAAATATGAATTTTTTGTTGTTATTTTAATTTTTATTATTGTGGTTGTTGTTATTATTGTTGTTTGAAATACTCAATTGTTTTTGTTTTTACAAGTTATTATCCAAACTTTTTGCGGTTTGTGTTTATTCTGAGGAAATTTGAAGGGTTTGTTTTAAATAAGTTTTAAAGTAAATTGTTGTTTGTTCTTAAAAACGAGGATTTTTTCTTATAAAGTTCTAAATTTTACAAAAATGTTAAACATTTTTAAGTAATTCTTTAGAATAAACTATAAAATTTGTGTAAAAGCTAAAAAAAAACTTAGGAATCTTGTAAAGATTCAGAATCTATACATCATATTCTAGTTTATTAGCATTCGAACTGTTCGAATATTATATGTCTCAAAAGTGAAGCAGTATTAATTTTGCAAAATCTACATTAAATTTAAATCAAATTTAAAATATTCATTTTGTGTGCTTTTTCAATTAACACTAAAATAAACTAATATTCATTTTAAAGATCAATAAAATTTCCATAGAAATTTGGTTTAGTTCGTTAGATGATTTTATAAGTTTTTGCTTTATTTGGCGTAAAATGATAAAATTAATTTCAATAAGATTTGAATTTTGGGCGTTAATAGGTTAAGGGTAAACAAAAATAATAATTAAAATGTTAAAAATCACGAAACGAAATGTTTAATACCCTATAGCAATGGATTTTCCCTTTCTGAGAATCTTTCGAAAATATCTGTATCAATAAGAAAACAAGTAAGATCATGGCTGACCATATGATACCCTACACCAGTGAGTAGTAGGTAAACTATTTAAGTTATTTTAAATAATAAAACATTTAATTCACAAAAGAGTGAATTTCTGAAACAGGGATTATACGGGGTCAAGGGAAAATATGGGCCTATCCCTCTACCAAGAATCTACATTAAAGATTATTTATTTTATTTATTTGTTCATTACAATACAATTACAAATTATATTCTAACCTAATTTACCGAGGGTGACAATGACCATACGCCCGTTGTAGTGTAGCAGACCAGAGTCTTTGGTGGGAATCGAACCCATAACCCCAGACTGACCAGTCAGCACACTACCAACTAGCCTACCGTCGCACCCAATATTACCTTTGACCTTTAAGTCATTTTCTGAAGGAGTATTTACATAAAACTAAGTCTTGCTAATTTTTTTTAGATATAGAAGAACATTTAACATAATTATGAGCTCAAAAGCCCTATTCGGCCCTATAATAGACCGATTTTAACTATTTTCAATAGTCTCTTCAAAAGAAGAGTATGTGCCAAATTTCTTCAAATTATTTTGAAAATTGCGAACTGTAGCGTGCGCACAAGGTTTACATGGACATACAGACGGGTATACGGATGAACGGACGGACAGACCTAAATCGATTCAGAAAGAGATTCTGAGCCAATTGTTATACTTAAAGGTGTCTTTAGGAACAATATTTTTGAGTGTTAAACACATCAGCACAGACGCATAATACCCTCCCCTCTATTGAGGAGTATAATTTTTCCGTTATCGTATTTTTCGATAATATTTTCATGGGTTGTTTCGAAATTTTGACCATATCTCCATTATTTATGGATTTTACAGATTTCAGAAGGGGCAAGGTCTGCACTATAAGCCGGGCGTGGAAAACTTTCTATTAACTTCTTTCTTAATAGTTTTTATAGGTATTGGTCGTTGTCAAATAGAGATGGCTATTTGACTTTGTTGTCGATTCGACTGATTGACATGTTATGATTCGGTACAAAAAAGGATTTCCTTTATAGAGTTCAAGCAGCAGTTCGGACATGCAAAATCGTGTTTTCTTTTTTTCTTTTGAAATTATTGCCTGAGTAGCAATAATTTCATGAATTTTAAATATTTTTTTTAATTTTCGAAAATTAATTATGTTCGAAATTTATGTTTATTTGAAACCAATTTTATATATGTTTCTATTTTGAAATAAAAAATTAAAAACAAATTTTTACGTATTTTAAATTTCAGAGTTTAAGCTTTCTTATTAAATTAAAATAAACTTTTAAAATAATTTCTATATAATTAGATTTTTTGGAGGCAAATTTCATATATTTTCCAATTTCGAACTTAAATAATGTGACAATAATTTGAAAATTTTCATAAATTTGAAAGTGAACAGTTTTTTATTGAAATTTTGAATTAATTTTCGAAAAAAAAAAATAAATTCCATTACAAAAATCTATTTATCAAAGTTTTCATAAAACTATAAATTTCTTACATTTCCAATTTCGAAATTAAATTTCTTTAAATAATTTTTAAAAATTTTTAAGTTAAAAGCTGGCTATTAGAAATGCTATTAATTAATGTAAACCAATTAAATCGAATCCTGAATATTTATTTAAAAAACTAATTAAGACATTGTATGTTTTAATTATGTTATTTTTTAAACTTTCCCTTTAAACGCATATATTTAGTAGCTTTAAACGCTTTAATTAAATTATAAAATTATTTTAACTAAAGTTAAGCTTTTATTTTGTAAACAACAATATGGTATAAAAGCGAATATTTGACAAAACAAAAACTGAAAATTATGCAACTCACCCTCCCCAAAAACAAAAAAGACCAACACACACACAAAAACGAAAGACTTAAGACCTAAACTTTAAACAAAATTTCCTAAAACAGCTGCAAAACTTAAAAAGTATAATAAATTAAAAGAAATATACAGAAATGACATAAATAAAAAAAAAAAAAAACGTGAGAAAGAATAGCCTTCATACAAAATACGTTTTTTTTACAGATTTCCAACGATGATTTAAACATTTTTTACGCGTTTTTTTTTCTTTATGTGATTAATTACTAGACAATCATATGCAATTGAATTAACAATAAAAATGCATAAAATAACTACAATGAGTAGAGAAGAAAAAAATGTTTAAACATAAATTTTAGCATAACTAAAAAAAAAACTTAAGTGAGTCTAACAGCAATTGAAAACCGCAAAGAAAAACACATGCGAACAACAACAACAACAATAACAACATAATCAACACCACAGTTTATTCTCATGCATATTTTTTTGAAAAATTGAAATGAATTGTAATTGAAGAGCATAGAAAAACAAGAAAAATCCATCATTATTTAACAACAAAAAAAAATTTTTTTCAAAAATTTATAAAAATCTATTAAAATCACGAATCCATCAACTTGTTTGAAAAGATAAAAAGAAAATTTATCTTTAAAAAAAAAAAATAAATAAATCTAAAAAAAAACTATATTTGCCAACTGTTGGTAAGCATTAAGCAACCAACAGCTGCTGCCTTAGTTCAACAACATTTGTGTCGTGTTTTACAGCAATATGCAACAAATGTTTTTCAAATAAACGAATTTACATAATTTATAAATTTATATATATTTTTGTTGTTGTTTTTTTAAATTTATTTATAGTGAAAATTTTCACTGGAAATTATAAATAATAATATTAAACCAATAATCATACAAGTATAACATAAAATAAAAATTGTATCTTTATATACAAGATATAATAATGTTAACAGCCTTACCTACTATAACAGCAACAACAAGATCGTCAACAACAACAAGAGCAGCAGCAACTTTAATAACAACATCAAAATTAACACCAACTGGTGGTGGGCATAAAAGAAAAATGTTTGTTAACAAAAAACTGTCACAGTCTATAACGGCAACAACAGCAACAGCAGTAGCGGCTAAAACAGCAACTGTGAAATCGAAAAAGTTTAAAAATATAAGCGCAGTTTGGCTGTGGTCGCTGTTAATAATTTGTACATTGCGTGTAACTTACAGTCAAGGTAAGTGTTATTTTGTTACAATAAGTTTTTTTGTTTCTTATTTTATTTTATGTTTTTTATTTTTTCAAATTTTAATTTTGTTTGCAAAGTTTGAATAAATTAAATTATTATTTTTATTGCATAAAAAAAATATTTTACAATAAATTAATTTTTATGTTATTACTTAACCAAAAAAACTGGTAAAATTATAAAAATATTTAAAACAATTATTATTAATTGTTGGTGGTTAAATTGTACAAAATTTCTTAATGATTTGTTTTTTGGTTAAAGAAATAATTAAAAGACAGAGGCGTATTGTATTAACAAATAATAGCTAAAGTTCTAATAAATGATGTCTAGAGTCTTTTGAAATTAAGTTTTTAGATTTAATTCTGTTTTATTGTCTTCATTATACATAAGTGGGAGCTAAATTGGAATACAAGTGGAATAAAGTGCTTGTTTTTGAAGAGATTAGTAATAGATCGAGTTTTAGGAAGAATAACTGCTTATTTGTAAAAGCTTTTATTGTACTTGTAAAGATATGTTAGTTCAAAATGTTAATTGAATTTTGAACCATCTTCCGTAGCCTTAATTGACAGGAATTTTACTTTATGAACATATTTGATAGCAATTTCGAGTTTCCACAGCAAAGCATAACATTAAAAATTAATGAGTAAAACAGATAATTAAACGACTTTTCAGTATTTACTTATTGGCATTTTAACTCATTACTTTAACACCGCTATTTCATTGGAGGCAAGTACTTAATACGTTCGCTTACAAACAAGAACATAAATAAGTCATTACAATAAAACAAAATAGCTTTAAAAGCTCTTTTGTTTTACGTACAAACAAAATTGCTATACAGAATACGAACCAGGGTCTTGATTTCGTTTTATCAAGTTAATTGTACTAGATAAAGTGACCAAATAATAGTTAAAACTCAAAATAAGTACTTGTGTATATTATTATAAGTCATTATTAAAGTACTTAAAAGTAATGTGAACGGTATGTAGTGGTCATTGAAAAGTAATTTTCTTGTATGTGTACAAGTCATTATCAAGTTTGTTTTACTAGGTCACTTTTTGACACTAATGATCCGTATTCTTTGACAAAGTAAGTACTTACGTATATGATTATATGTAAGTCATTATTAGTGTTCTTATAAATATTGCAGAAGTAGTGTAGTAAGTAGTGAAAGTAAAGAATAGTAAGTACAACTCATTACAAAGTTGTTGCTGTATAAACTGAAAATCAGCCATCGATGTTTTTTTTTTGCAAAATTGTGATCAGATTCTCATTTTTCGAATATTATTGGGCGATCAAACAGACGAATATCAGCAGGTGTTGTAGAAGCATACTAAATGCTCACCGAAGCTTAGGGTGAATGTATGTATTTCACAGTTTTTAACATGCACGTGATAGTTTGAGGACAAAGAATTGGAGGCAAATCTGGTATGACTTGTATAAGATACCTTACATACATAACCATTCAATCCAGTACACTTCTCATTCATCCAACATACTCAATCTAGATATACGGATGGACTTTATTGTGTATAAGTCTTTCAACGAACAATATATTTCCGAGAGTTTGAGTTTTATATCACAGCTAGCACATGCACTCCGAAGGGACATCTCCAATAACCGGGACAAGACAAAGTCCGAAACTATGGCCTGTGCGCTATCAGTTCACGTGGTGACAGATTATAAGGCTCCCTGGTTCTACCCCAGGTCAAATCACTCCAAGGTAATGGTAGGTCCTCTATTCCCCCGAATTGAAATTACACGATGATGGGGAGGATCATTAAGGTAGCCTGCGCCGTTGGGTCATTACTTGCGATGAATACTGCGAAGCAAATGTGTGAGAAGCCCAAAAATCGAGCCGAATTGACAGCAAAACCGCGTTTCCACGACAATAGTATCTCCGCTATTACAACAACACCAAATATTCTTGGCTATAAGACGATGCTCTGTATTTGGGGGATCCTTTCTATTATGAGCTGAAATCAGGCCAGACCATCACAGGGAACTTTTACTGAATGCACCATACTAACAGAATATGCGGCCTGGCTTAAAAGTATATTGTTTTATCATGACAAAACTCGGTTATTTGTTGCAATGCATATTGAAACAATTTTGAAAGAAGTTGAATTCTCTTAAGTCGTGCTTGGTATCAAAAGATGAATAGTTGTTTTGGCGTGGAATCCATATGTTCCCAGAAAGAGGGGAAAGGGTCATATATCGGCTACATGTTGCAATACATATTAAAACTATCTTAAGTCGTGCTTGTCCTCAAAATATGAATATGTCTTTTGGCATGGAATTCACATGTTTCCACAAAGAAGGGAAAGGGCCATACCTAACAATGTCCAAAAAATCAGTTTTAGTTGAAAACATGCTTAATATTGATCAAACAAATAAAATTATAGAAAAATGTTTTACTGACCTAGAATAATATGAAGATCAAACTAACACCACTAAAAAACATATAAATATTTAACTGACCTAGAAGAGATCAAACTATTCTCACTCAAATATGAGTTTTCAATCTAAATTAAATTACAGATTTAAACCATAAAATATCTTTTTAGATGTCTGGTTTATGAAAGATTTGATGAGTTAGCTACTAGTTAAAAAAACTAGCTAAATACATATCTCAACTTAATACCCCTACATCCGGCCTACAGTAACACCCATTTTCACGCAATTTATCGCACAACACTGCATAATTCGTTTCAAGTTTTTGCGTGTTTAATATTTTTGCAAAAAAAAAAAAATGAAGAAAAAATTGTAACGAAATAAAAAAAATCAAACGGAAGTATTAACTTGTCTGATTATTTGAAATAATTGTCTAATAGACAGCAACCAAAAATGAATCATAACAAAAATAAATATTACAATATAATTAATTAATGGTTAAAAAAAATCAAAAATAAGTAAATAACAATTAAATTGAAATTAATTTTTAATAATATAAAAAAATGTTAATGCATTAAAATTATTTCTTATAAATAATTCAATTAGCAATCATTAATAAAAAGATTTCTTAAGAAGAAAATTTATTTAGAGAAGCTTGTAAAATTAAAAAAAAATCTCTCACACAATGGTTTTTTTTATCATTAATGACCTTCATGGTTAGTTAGTTTTGTTTCATTTATAATATATTTTTTATTAGATCTCTTAGTCTTCTTTAAGCTTTAATATATTTTAGTTTTTTCTTTTAATTTTATCTAAGAACTAAAACGGAAATACTCTATCTTAATATTTTGTTTATTGAAATTTTGTATGAAACCCAAAATATGATTTAAACTGTTATGGTTTGCGCAAATATGGTTAACAAAATTGCCAATTTAAAAATCCATGTATTTTACTGTTTTTTTGTTTAAATTATGGGAATTTTTATTTGAGAAAACATTTGTTTTGTTAAATTTTTTTTTAAAATATGTAATGCTTAAGGCGAATTTTATAAACCCTACACAGAACTCCCTACTGAACTATTCCAAAAATGAGTTGCAGTGAATACACAGAAGGACAGACAGGCAGATAGACAGATAGACAGACAGACAGACAGACAGACAGACAGACAGACAGACAGACAGACACACAGACAGACAGACGGACCGACGTATGGATATAGCATAATCGACTCAGAAAATGATTCTGAGCCGATTGGTACACTTTAAGTCCAATATTTTTAATTTCTGAACGAATGGTCCTATGGTCCTAAAAGGAAAGTGTTGTAATTTTAATGTTTGGAATTTAGACCTCATGGATTTACGGAGCGGGCGGAGCTGAGGTTTCTAATACAGAATACCTCGGGTATGTAAATTATAGAGAACGATCCTAACTTTTTGTTTTTGATTCAATTTATAAAATAGTACTAAATATAATGATTCTGATAAAGATTACAATAAATTTCATCTAAATTATAAAGCTTGGAATCCATGGGCCCCAGAGGAGCGGGACTTTGAGACACTTCAAGTATGTAAAATATTGAAAACGGTACATTCATTAGCATTTTGCTTAAGTACTTGAGCTATCTAATCTCTGACCATTACTGTTGCTTAACATGCAAGATGCAAATACATCACTTCCGTTTAAAATCACGCAGGGTGTCTGTTGATTAGACAACAGCATCTACATACTCATTCCTAACTTTTAGTCCCAAACTCACTCCTCTGTGAGTCAACCGCACCGAACTTATCTGAAAATATAGATTTCATCTTTTTAACCAACATTTTCTTCTCGCGAGTTTGGGTTAAAACATAGTCACCACGTGAACTCTAAAGTAATCTCGCCATTAAACGGGACAAGACAAAGTCCGAAACTCTGTCCCGTTCGCTACAGATTCCCAAGGTAACAGATTACATGGCTCTCTGGTTCGACCACAGCTCAAATCATTCGAAGTAAAGGCCGAGGATACATTTGACATTGCTAGTTTACAGTCCCGGCAGACTAGAGGTAATGGTAACACTTCTATCCCCGGTTTGATTATATGGCTCTCTGGTTCGACCACAGCTCAAAACATTCCAAGTAAAGCCGAGGATACTTTTGACATTGCTACTTTATAGTCCCGGCAGATTAGAGGTAATGGAAACACCCCTTTTCGCCGGTTTTCAATCACACCAAGATGGAGGAAGTTTATTACGGTAATATGGGACAAAAAACTAAACTGTATATGAAATCTGCTAGGCAATTCCATACGTATTTGAAATCTAAATTCCTCAACCTTATTTTCTGTTACATACCACCACCAGTAAAATATTGTGTAACCTTTTACATAAATCTTTCGTTCTTATTCAATAAAAAGCGCTCTTTAGGAATAATTGACTCTGTTTCTGATGCAGCCAATATATGATTTTGTATTGAATTGAGTATTTTTTTTCCAAAGCACAACACAATGACGACAGCAATAAAAACAATAAACCAAAACATGTTAAAACCAGTTTAAAAATGTCAAAAAGTCTTCAGCCAATATATTTCATAATATTTATTTATACGGCATATTCAATATTAACAACTTTTAACTTTAGCAACGTATCTTAACTGTATTTGTAAGCTGACTTTTGGTTATCAGACAAAATTTAGTAATTTATTTAAATTTATAACTTTTATTTTCAGTTTTTTTTTGCAACGTCAAAAACAGACAATAACTAACTTACTCTTTTATAATCGAAAAAAAAAGATAAATTAACCTGCTAAATCAAAACATGTTAATCAACTTAAATATTATGATGCCAAAATTTCTTTATAGTTTTTTGGGAAAGAGAAAAAAAAACTCAGTGGCCAAAAGATGCAAAAAAAATAATAAATTATTCATTATATAGTTAAAAAAAAAACAAAACATAAAAGTAAATGTTAACAAATTTACAATGACTTGTCTATTATTTTTTCCAAATATGAATGAATCAATATCCAATAGCAAAAAGTAAAAATAGTCTAGAATTTAGTTTCTAGATTACGTTGTTTTTTGCTATGACTTTTATTTCGAAATTGTGGAGGTTTTATGTGTTTTTTTGGTGGTTTTTGTATGAGTGTTTCGTGTTCATAATTGCCTACAAAAGGATTGTTAAATGCTTTAAGTGGTTTAACCTGTTTTTTTGTTATTATTTTTTTCAGTCTGTTTTCTTTTGTTGACTTGATTTTAATAACGGTTTTTGTGAGAGATCTGTAAGAAAATTTAAATTCAAAAACTTAATTTTATTTTAAACGAAAGCGAAACTAGTTGTTGTGATTTGGTTTTGACGTAGTTTTTATTGTTTTGTATGTTGATTGTAATCGATTTTATGGAAAAATTTCAATTGTTATTGAAATATGAAAGCAAGTGGTTTAAGGTTTTTTAAATGAACTTGTTCATAATTGCAGGAAAAGTAATTTATTTAAATTTATTATTATTTAATTCTCAATTTTAATTTTTGTAACGCCACGCCCACATACAAATACGTAATAAAAGTCGCATATCTCGGAAACTGCAAGTTTTAAAATTTTGTACGGACAACTTTGACATCCATATGAACATTTGGAGATAAATAGCGGGACTGGCACCTTCCATAAATAATTCCCCTTGGTTCTCAATTACCCCGGGCTCTACACCTTAATTTTATGTTTTTAGGTTCGTTATTATAGCAAATTCAAAAAGTACTTTTTGAAGAACAGAAAAAGGTCATTTTATATGTTCTCATATACTCCGGGCTCTACATGCTTAATTTCATGTTTCTAGGTTCAATATTATAGAAAATTAAAAAAGTACCTCTTGAAGAACAAAAAAGTACGAAAAATTCCCCTTTTATAGGTTCTCACTTAATCCTGGCTCTACATTCTGTTTCTAGGTTGAATATTAAAGAAAATTCAAAAAGTAACTTTTGAACAACGAAAAAGTACCAAAAAGTCCACTTTTATAGAAAAAACAAAAAGTACCTTTTGAAGAACGAAAAAGTTCCAAAAAGTCCCTTTTTATATGTTCTCACTTAATCCTGGCTCTACATGCTTAATTTCATGTTCCAAGGTTCAATATTATAGAAAATTCAAAAAGTCGCCTTTTATAGGTTCTCACTTAATCCGGACTCCAAATACTTAATTTCATGTTTCTAGGCAATAAGATTTGGGTCCCGAAAATATCTGAGGTCTTCAGAAAATTGATTTCAACAAACATACAGACGGACGGACAGACAGACAGACGGACGGACAGACAGACGGACGGAGACACAGACAGACATGAAGACGGACATAGCTTAATCGACTCCGCTATATATAGGCAATAAGATTTGGGTCCCGAAAATATCTGGGGTCTTCAGAAAATTGATTTCAACAAACATACAGACGAACAGACAGACGGACGGACACACAGACAGACAGACAGACAGACAGGAAGATGGACATAGCTTAATCGACCCCGCTAGGACTTAAAGGACTCGAAATATACATATATAGAAGCAAGTAAGAATTTATAGCCGGGCATGGCCGACCATATGATACCCTACACCAGTGATTAAGTTACAAATTTTGATTATTTTTTTAACAATAAAGTATTTAATTTCATTTTTACCTTAATTCAGAAATATACAGTTTGTTGACAAAAGAAGGGCAATAAGGAGGCAGGGGGTTAATATGGTCCTATCCTTATAAGTTTTGTTGGAGGGATTTACGCCTACATCAGTTATTTATGCAGATTATGTGATATTAGTGTTTATAAGTAAGTGAATTTTGACCATCAAGTCATTTTCTGAAGGGGACTTAGAGGCCCGATCATTACGAAAATCAGCAATATCATTAGGACTTATATAAAACAAATTTTTTGCCGATTTTTGGAGTGATACAAGAATATTTAACATATTTATGAGCTTAAAAGCCCCATTCGGGAGTACGGTTGCATGTAAGCTATACGAAATAATGGACCGATTTTAACCATTTTCAATAGTCTTCGTCCTTAGGACAAAAGAAGAGTATGTATGGTTTACATAGACACACAGACAGACAGACAGACAGACAGACAGACGGACGGACGGACATAGCTAAATCGATTCTGTGCCGGTTGGTATACTTTAATGTAGGGCGTAGGACCTATATTTTTGGGTGTTAAAAACATCAGCACAAATGCATAATACCCTCCTCACTATAGTGGTGTAGGGTATAAAAATTATATTATAGAAACTACTAAAAATTATATTATAAAAATGTAAAAATTAGAAATAGGAGGCGTGGCACCTCCCATATGAAATCAATAATAAAATCGAATATCTGAGAAACTATTAGAGATAGAATTATCAAATTTTGTACGAATAATTTTGACATTCATGTGAATAGTTAGACTAGCTGTAGTGGGCGTGTCTCCTCTCATATGAACTATATAGAAAAATTTATTTATCTAGGAAACTCTAACAGATACAATCCTTAAATTTTATACGAACAACTATGACATTCATGTGAACATTTGGGAAAATAAACGATCAATCAATAGCATTCCTCCTATTGATTGATCCCATATGAATTAAATACAAAGTTAGTTTTTTTGTTTATATTTTTTAGGGTAGCGAAGCATACTGGGTGTAGTTGATAATGTATAATATTTAAAGCTATTTGCAATAAAATTGTTTAATTAAAAACAATGTTATATTTGTATTTTACATTGAGAGGTTGTATTAAAAGATGTTCAGGTAAAAAATGTAAATTTGCTAATAAAATATCTAATATATTTAATAAATAAAAAATATATACATATATGTATTTATGAGCAGATTTTAATCTTTAAAGGTTTTTCGATAATTAATAAATTTTGGAGAAGTATATAAATTTTAAATTTAAGTAGATAAAATCATTGCTATAAATTCCAAATTTTATTATGCGATCTAATAAAATTTTAAATAATTAATTAAGTAAAGATATTACGCCTTGATTTCGAAATTTTCGTTAAGTGAGAACAAAGTTTAAATATTAGTTTCAAACGGATATTAGAAGTTTTTTTTAAGTAACGATTCGATATATGTATGTATGGTTTAAGCTATAACAATATTATAATCTTTATCGATCAACTAGATGTTAAAAAGTTTTGTTTCTTATAGAAAACTTTTGAAAATTTCTTAATTCTTTAGTAAAAAATAAAAAAAAGTTCAGGAACCGAATTACCGCCCCTGTGATCGAGTAAAACTGATTGTACTTTTTGAGATGATGGCATTCGATATCGAAAATCGAAATGGGTTTTCGATGCGACAGCTTTTTATGTCACGTATTCGTTATTTCGGTCCCTGGTCTTTCTTCGGGATAGTTCTAATACTTCATAGAGGATTGCTTGTTTGTTTTAACTAAATTAATTTGAAAGTAGTATAATAGTAATTACCGACTATTAGCCCCAGAGGGTAATATTCTTTTCATTTATTTTAAATTTAATTTTAAAATAATTAAAAAAAAACGGTATTGTTGCACCGGTTTAAGAGAGAACAGGAAACCGGTTTAAAAATGTATGCTACTTTTTGTATAGATCATTTTACTTTGTCTGAATCTGGTTTTGTGCATTTTTATTTATAATTTATGCAAAAATACAAACATAAAAAATATATAATAATAGTTTATAATAAAAATTAAAAATAAAACAACAAGAATAAACATTGCAAAAAATCACTTAGCACTTGAGTTAATTTACGTCATTTGATGCTTTTAAACTCAATTTTTAAAAATGTTTAATAAAAAAAAAATTTGCATAATGAAACAGCAAATGAACAAAACAAAAAAAAAAAGCAACGAGTACACGGCTACAAACAAACCAACTATGAATAGTTTTGTTTTTGGTTTGTCAATATGCACAGAACTTGATAACCTTTGAAATTTAACTTGAATTACATTTGAAATAAAAAAATACATATTTATACATATGAATATGAACATTAAAATATGAAGAAAAAAAGATTGCGATTAAATTTTATTAGATGCTTCTTAGGTATTTTGAATGTAGTAGACATTGACCAAGAAATTTATAACTAAAAAAATAAAATAAATATAAAAAGTGTAATAAAATTTATAAACTAAAAAATTAATAAATCAAAATATTATACAGTTTTTTTTTTAACTTTATATTGTAGAAGTTAAAATAAGATTTTGCAATCAATAATTTGAAACAAAGGGGAATTAAGAATAAATAACCTTTATATTCAAAATTAAGATTTATTTGGTAAAAGAGGAAATTTGTTAAATTTTTGATAAAATATTATTTCAAATGGTGTTAAGGTTCTTGCAAATTGTCTTAATGTTTGATGAAGAGAAGTGTGGTTCATCTAAAACTTTATCTGTTAAAATTGAATTTATAAGTAATTATAATGGGATATTAAAAAAAATATAAAAATTTCTAAAAATTATTTTTTTTTTCGAAATTTGTTGATTAAATTAAGCAATTTTATTAAATTTTGATATTTTATATATTAAAAATTAAAAAAATGGAAAATTTTGTTAGAATTTATTTATCAAATATTTTCTAACAAATCTTATCGAACATTTTTATTAAAAAAATTGTAAAAACGGAAAATTTACGAAAATTTAAAAAATTTTAAATTTGAAAATTTAACAAAAATCGTCTATAAATATAAAATTTTCTATAAATATGTATTTCATCGAAAATTTTGCTTAAAATTATCAACCATTTTCTATAAGAAGAATATTGAACGAAATTTTATATAAAGAACATTTTTGTAAAACAAAGAAAATTATTGAAAATTGTCTAAAAAATTAAAATTTATTTTAAAATTTTTGAGAAACATTTGTTGAAAATTTACTATAAAAAATAATCAAAATTTTTATATAAAAAGAAAATTAATTGAAATTTTTTTTATAAAAAGGATCGAAAATTTTCTATATGAAGAAAATGATCGTCAATCTATCTTCTATCTACTTCTGTCTTCTATAATTTGGTATGGACAACTTTGACATTCATATAAATACTTGGAAATGAAATGGGCAGCCTAGCTACAGTGGGCGTGGCACACCTTAAATTGATATATCTGAGGAAATATAACAGTTAGAGTCCTCATTTTTAGTATCATCATGAATGTTTAGTATAGAAAATGGGCAAACTAGAAAAAGGGGGCGTGTCACCTCATATATGAATTAAATTTTAAAATTCCTTTCACTCACAACCTATTTGAGATAGAAACTTAAAGTTTTCCACAAAAACTTTAAATATGGGCGGACTTTCATAAGGGGGTCTTGATACCTCCCATACAGATTGAATATTAAAATTCGTATATCTGGGCTAAAATGGAGGACTAAATTTTAGAGGCATGGTACCTCCCATATAAACTAAATTAAAAAATTCTTTTATCTAGGACACTATTGGAGCTAGATACTTAAAATTTTGTACGAAATTTTCTGAAATTTTCACAGTGTCTACCTGTATGTCTGGAAGGAACTACAGAATACTTCTTCCTTCAAAATTTCACGTGGGCGACACCACGCCCACTTACAAAATAATTATTAAGAGTCGCATATCTTATAAACTGCAAGAGCTAAAGTCCTAAAATTCCACCTACCATATAAAGAGAAAATATAACAGCTAGAGTTTTAATTTTTTTCAGAGCCACTTTAGTATCAACATGAATATTTAGGACAAAAAATGGGCAGATTATCAATAGTGGGCGTGGCACTTCCCATATGAATTAAACATTAAAACTCGTTTATATGGAAAACTATTGGAGATAGAATCTTAAACTTTTTCACACAGACCTTTAACATCTAATAAAATTGTTCAAAAAACTTCTATAAAAAGAAAACAATTTTAAAAATTTCCTAAAAATAGAAAATTTATAGAAAATTTTCTAAAAATAAAAAAATTTATAGAAAATGTTTTAAAAATAGAAAATTTAGAGAAAATGTTTTAAAATAGAAAATTTAAAAAAAATGTTCTAAAAATAGAAAATTTATAGGACATTTTCTAAGAAACATGAAAATTGATAGAAAATTTTATGTAAAAGGAACAATTTATCAAAAAATTTCTTTAAAAATATTTATCAAAAATTTTCTGTAGAATGGAAAATTTATCTAAAATTCTAAAAATTTAAAATTTATTGAACATTTTCTAAGAAACATGAAAATTTGTAGAAAGTTTTCTATAGAAAAAAAATTTATCAAAAATTTTCTATAAAAAGGAAATTTATCAAAAAAATTCTATAAAAATTTTATATTATAAATTTCTATAAAAAAGAAATTTGTAAAAAATTTATCAAAAATTTCTATAAAGAGAAAATTAAAAATTTTCTATAGGAAGAAAATCGATCAAAAATTTTCTATAAAAAGGAAATTTATGAAAAAATTTATATAAAAAGAAAAAGTTATCAAACATTTTCTATGAAAAGGAGAATTTTTCTAAAAATATAAAATTTATTGAACATTTTCTAAGAAACATAAAAATTGATAGAAAATTTTCTATAAATATAAAAATTTCTGTAAAAAGAAAAATTGATCAAAAAATTTTTATAAAAAAAAAATTATCCAAAAATTTCTATAAAAAATTTATTAAAAAATTTATGAAAAAATTTCTTTAAAAAATTTATCAAAAAATTTCTTTAAAAAAATTTATCAAAAAATTTCTATAAAAAAATATAATAATTTGTCTATAAAAAGAAAATTTTCTATAAAAAGAAATATTTATCGAAATTTTCTAAAAAAAGAACTTTTACGAAAATTTTGCAAAGATAAAAAATTTATTAAACAAAAGAAAATGTAAAAAAATTCATACTTCAAAAACTGGATTTTAATAATGTTTTTTAAAACTTCTTTTTAACAAATATCAACTGAACTAAAAACATTCTTTATATGGAATAAATCTGAAAAATTCTAAATATTTTCAAAAAAAGTCAATAATAAACTTTATAAACTACTTATTGTGTAAAAATGTTAATAGAAATTTGTTGCAGTTATTAAGTAGTGGCAGTATATTCTTGGAATTTGTTGAAAAAAAAAAAACGCAAAACAACTAACTTTTATACAAAGTGCAATTTTGTAATTACCCTGAGTAGCTAGTGTATTTGAACGCTTTAAAACCAGCATTTAATTAAAATTGCTGTTAAAGGTGTATTAACCTGCTTTAAGAACCTCGTTTTGACTTAAGTCATGAGAATTTTTGTTTGTTACGAAAATTGTTACTGCTGCTAACATTTACATACAGACCGTCTACTAACTAAACAAATGGAAAAATATAAATACAACTTATTTATAAACATTTTGTAATACTTGAGCTTTTGAGTTTTTTTTTTTAATTTCATATAACCGGTCAAATTTGTATCACAAACAAACTCTCACTAAGCCACTTTTAGCTAGCCAACCCCAAAAACGGTAGGAAAATGTTTAAATAATAAAAAAAATAAAATTTAAAGGAAATAGTAGTGGATAGAAAACAACAACAGAAAAAAAAACTATAAAAAATGAAAGTAATTTAATTATAGACATTTACATACTCATACATATTTACTTGCTTGCTTGCAACTAGTGCAGACAATTCTGCAATTATTTTTTTTAAATTATAAAAATAATCGAACTACGTAGTTAAATGTTTGAGTTTGATATTGCTTATTATATATGTATGTGTGGGTTTGAAATATGTGTTATAAAATTGCTATTGGTTAAATGTTAATAACACTTTGATATTTGTTATGTTTAGAGAAATGGTTTAAGTCTTTATTTGGATTTGAGATTTTTTTAAGTGACAAATGTTTTTTTAAAGGAATTAAAAGATAAATTAGAATTTATCAAAAATTTTCCATAAATAAGTTATCGTAAGCAGGAAATTCTATTCTAAATAGCAGGTTTGGTGAGTAATGATTACATAAAGTAATTCGGTACTCGATCAATAACAATTACTTGTAATGTGTAATTGAGCAATAACCATTTACAATTATTTGTAATGTGTAATTGAATAATAATCAATTATAATTATTCGTAATTGTTTATTTTCAATCACTTGAAATTGTAATTTAGGTATTAACATAACAATTAAATGTAATTATGAGGGGAAAATAACAATTACAAGTACTTTTACAACTACAAGTATGTGCTTTTAATTGGCAAAACTTCAACAGCAATTTTGAAAATTTTTCCTAGGACCAATAGGTGATAAGTCCAACTTTGACTCCCTCTAACGGCGTCAGTTCTTGACTGATACGAGTTGAAAACTTGTGTCTGACCAAGTCATTTTCTAGAGGGAGGTTGTATGGCGGCTAGGGTCAAATGAGTCCAGTATCATTTAGGCAGACAGATAGATAGATAGATAGATAGATAGATAGATAGATAGATAGATAGATAGATAGATAGATAGATAGATAGATAGATAGATAGATAGATAGATAGATAGATAGATAGATAGATAGATAGATAGATAGATAGATAGATAGATAGATAGATAGATAGATAGATAGATAGATAGATAGATAGATAGATAGATAGATAGATAGATAGATAGATAGATAGATAGATAGATAGATAGATAGATAGATAGATAGATAGATAGATAGATAGATAGATAGATAGATAGATAGATAGATAGATAGACAGACAGACGGGCAGACAGACAGACGGACGGATAGACGGACATAGCTAGATAGATCGATTGGTATACTTCAAGGTGGGTGTAGGACCAATATTTATGGGTGCTTCAAACATCAGTACAAACACTATAGTGGTGAAGGTTATAAAACGTTATACAACTTTATAACACCGATTATGAATTGGAAAAACGTTTTATTTAAAGGAAATTTGATAGATAGATAGACAGACAGACATACAGACATACGGACAGACGGACGGATAGAAGGACATAGCTAAATCGATTGGTATACTTTAAGGTGGGTCTAGGACCAATACATATATATGGGTGCTACAAACATCAGTACAAACACTATAGTGGTAAAAGTTATAAAAAGGTTATACAACTTTACAACACCGATTATGAAATGGACAAATGTTTTATTTAAAGGAAATTTAACCTAAAATTTTCTAAAAACAATTTATTGAAAATTTTCCCAACAAAACAAATTGATTAAAATTTTTCTGTAATTAGAAAATAGACCTAATATTTTTCTCTAAAAAAAATTCCGTAAATGAATCGAAAACTTATTAAACATTTTATAAAGATAACAAAAGAAGCTGCATAATCATGGTAAATAAACTTTTATGACAATTTTTCCTTTTAATAAAAGAAATGATTTTAATAATACCCAATGAATAAAACGAAATATGCATAACAATTACAATAAAAAATCCACACATTTAATGACATTTTTTAAATCTTTTGTAAAACTATATAAATGCACAAAAATTCCATAAAATTTTTATATTATTTAATCATAATTTTGTTTTTTATATAAAACACCAAATCAAAAAAACATACAAAACTTTAAAATGACTTAGTCAGCTGTCACCACGTGATTCATAAGGGAAACAAAAACATGACCAGACCAAAGCAAAGCAAAGCAAAGCAAACCATATTTCCATAAATAAAACGTCATTCCAAAGCTTATGTGGATATTGATATCCATATCTATGGTAAATAGAAATGAGCTAATAATTTCATAGATTCCCGCTGCCAAACTCAACACAATTAACATAATTAATGACAAGAATATTTTTTTTTAACTTTAAAACTGCTTTTATAAAATGTTTCTAACAGTAGTACGAGTAATATTTTCAATATGAGATCAACTTGAAAATAAAAGTGAATTTTTGTATGTGTTTGGAACATTAACAAAAACTGATTTTTTTCGTATCGTAAAAACCTGGTATTTAAGTTTCCATTTAGAGAAAGTTTTTTTTTTTTTTTTTTGTAAAATTAGTTTTAGTTGTAGTTGTTGTTGGTATAAGTACCAAAATATGTTGTGCTGTGTAAACGCACAAAAAAAGAGTCAATAATTTTTAAAACGCTTTAAGATATTCGTCATCTTTTACTAGCTGCGGTGTGTGTCTCAAGGTATGATTAAGAAACAAAAAAAAAAAAAAATAACGACAACCAGAAGAAGAAACTAAATTATAAACTATCATAAAGATGGTCAAATGTTGATAAATAATTATAATTTTTTTAAACAACAAAAGAAAAGAAAATTGAATTTAAAAAAAACTTAACTATAATTTGTATTAAATTCTCTACCACTGGCCGGCATTAACAATGAATGAATAGGTAAAGAGGGTCATTGCTTTTTTTCTTCACTTATATGGTGAGAAAAGATAAACAAGAGGAAGCTCATAAAATGTTTAAACAATTCAAACTTTTAGAAGCTACAAGCAAAAAAAGAAAGCTTAAATCATAATAAACTACTTTAAGTGACAAGTTTGATTTTGTTGAAATCTATTCTTTAACAAATTTCTCAACGTTTTGTTTTAAAAGAATTTATTAAATTACATCAAATACTACCACCAACTACTGTTAGAAAGTTAAACTAATTATAATAAAATGTAACAAATTTTTTTGGTTTTAGTTTATTTGGAGAATATTAATTGTAATCAAAAAAATAGGCTTTTGAATAAATTTGTTAAGCTTCAGCAAATATTTCACCATGTTTTCAGTTTTTCTAATTTAATAATAAATTCTTTGGTTTTATGTGTTGAGAATAGTCACAGTCATTTTGTTTGTGTTGTGAAAAGTCTAAAGTTTACAACAATTTACATAAAAATTTTAATATTTTTTTTTCTACATAAATCATGTGTTTAATGTTGTGTTCACGAATAAATTCTAAATTTGTTAATTAGTTTTTTATTTTATTTCTATTGCTGGGAAATTCGGAATAAACAAATGGATTTATTGTTTTGTGTGTAATATTTTTGTTTTTTTATTTCTGAAAATTAAAATAAAGTTTTTGTCTTAAGTCTTTCGTTTGGCGCGATTATTGTACACTGAAAATATATATTCAGTGTACGAATATCGAAAAGATTTCGTAACTACTTTTTTCCTAATATTTACGAAAATTTCATATATAATACGAAATTTTATTTAATCAAACTTTTTTCTAATTTTACGGAAGTACGAAAAGCCTTTTAATATTGTTTTCGTAACTTTAAGCGAAATTAAACATAATAGGATTGATTTTATTATATTTGGCAAAACTATATTTCGTACAATTTCGTATATGGGTATTTCCACCGAAAACTCTACTTTTGTCACATCACGTCACGCACCATTAACTGCCTATATCTAGGGAAAATATTTATATATATTTAAATTATTTATATTTTTATGTAGAGCTCTAATAGCTTTATACATAGGATAAAGTAAGGGCCAATCAAAAGGAATGGTCTTAAGATATTGTCAATTAATGTGTAATGCCCATATATTACGAAATAAAATCGTAGTGCGAAACAACGAAATATTTGTACAATGTACGATATTTATACCCTACGCCACTATAGTGGGGAGGGTATTATGCGTTTGTACTGATGTTTGTAACACCCAAAAATATTGGTCCAACATAAACCCTAAAGTATACCAATCGGCTCAGAATCACACTCTAAGCTATGTCTGTCTGTCCGTCCGTCCATTCGTCTGTTTGTTTGTCTGTGTGTCCATGTAAATCTTGTGCGCACGCTACAGGTCGCAATTTTCCATATAATTTCATGAAATTTGGCACATATTCTTCTTCGTTAGTTAGTTAGTTAGTTAGTTAGTTAGTCAGTTAGTGAGTTAGTTAGTTAGTTAGTTAGTTAGTTAGTTTTTGTTAGTTAGTTAGTTAGTTAGTTAGTTAGTTCGTGTTAGTTAGTTTTAGTTAGTTAGTTGTTAGTTCGTTAGTTAGTTAGTTAGTTTTCGTTAGTTCGTTAGTTAGTTAGTTTAGTTAGTTTAGTTCTTTTAGTTAGTTTCGTAGTTAGTTAGTTAGTTAGTTAGTTAGTTTTCGTTCGTTAGTTAGTTAGTTCGTTAGTTAGTTCGTTAGTTCGTTCGTTCGTTCGTTAGTTCGTTAGTTAGTTAGTTAGTTTCGTTTTAGTGTTTCGTTCGTTAGTTCGTTAGTTTTGTAGTTCGTTCGTTAGTTCGTTCGTTGTTAGTTCGTTTTCGTTCGTTCGTTCGTTCGTTCGTTCGTTCGTTCGTTCGTTCGTTTAGTTCGTTCGTTCGTTTTCGTTCGTTCGTTCGTTCGTTCGTTCGTTCGTTCGTTCGTTCGTTCGTTCGTTCGTTCGTTCGTTCGTTCGTTCGTTCGTTCGTTCGTTCGTTCGTTCGTTTTTCGTTCGTTCGTTCGTTCGTTCGTTCGTTCGTTCGTTCGTTCGTTTTCGTTTCGTTCGTTCGTTTCGTTCGTTTTTCGTTCGTTTTCGTTCGTTCGTTCGTTCGTTCGTGTTCGTTCGTTCGTTCGTTCGTTCGTTCGTTCGTTCGTTCGTTCGTTTCGTCGTTTTCGTTCGTTCGTTCGTTCGTTCGTTCGTTCGTCGTTCGTTCGTTCGTTCGTTCGTTCGTTCGTTCGTTCTTCGTTCGTTCGTTCGTTCGTTCGTCGTTCGTTCGTTCGTTCGTTCTTTTTCGTTCGTTCGTTCGTTCGTTCGTTCGTTTTCGTTCGTTCGTTCGTTTCGTTCGTTCGTTCGTTTCGTTCGTTGTTCGTTCGTTCGTTCGTTCGTTCGTTGTTTGTTCGTTCGTTTCGTTCGTTCGTTCGTTTCGTTCGTTCGTTCGTTCGTTCGTTCGTTCGTTCGTTCGTTCGTTCGTTCGTTCGTTCGTTCGTTGTCGTTTTTCGTTCGTTCGTTCGTTCGTTTGTTCGTTCGTTCGTTCGTTCGTTTCGTTCGTTCGTTCGTTCGTTCGTTCGTTTCGTTCGTTGTTCGTTCGTTCGTTCGTTCGTTCGTTCGTTCGTTCGTTCGTTCGTTCGTTCGTTGTTCGTTCGTTCGTTCGTTCGTTCGTTTCGTTCGTTCGTTCGTTCGTTCGTTCGTTCGTTCGTTCGTTCGTTTCGTTCGTTTTCGTTCGTTCGTTCGTTCGTTCGTTCGTTCGTTCGTTCGTTCGTTCGTTCCCCCTCCGTCCTTCCCTCCCCGCTCCCTCCCCCTTTGTCTCCTCCCCCCCCTTCTCCCTTGTCTGGTTCATCTTTCCTTGCGGGTTTTCCCCAAACATTATTTTAACCGGCAGGATGTCTACCGCTTAAACGATAAACTGAGCTGGTGTTAACGGGGGTACGTTTGTTCTATTAACATTTGATAAATTGTTATGAACAAGGCAGTAAATTTATATTAATATGTATTCCAAATATTTTACCAAAAATCACAAATCAGTGAAAAGCATTCACTTTTTGGCCACCACTTGTGTATAGAAATTAGTTGAAAATGATCTCCATATAAATAAACCACATCTCAGTAGTAACTATTAATGTATTATTTCAAAATTTTAATAAGTATGAAAAAATAAATATAATTAATCATACCTAATTTTAAACTGAAAAGAGAAAGATACAAAAATAGAGAAAAACAAAATAAAAATATGAAACAATTGCCCAATACTTTTAAAAGATATATTTCTCAAAACGCTTTAAGCCATTTACTTACCACAGTGGCATACATTTTGTTTTAATTTAATAACCAACTACAGATATAGACGTCTTAATAGTTGTTGTGCTATTAAATTCCATAAATATTAATAACAATAAATATAAATTGTTTAAAACAAACTCCACTTAACTATAAAAACAAAAGAAAAAAAAAACTGGTCTAAACGTGACATCATGTAAAAGTAGTTAACAAAAAATACATCAGTTTAAGTTTGTTTTGTTAATTTAATGGAACAATAATTTTAAGTAACAGTTGAATGATCTTATGACCTGTGCTACTACTACTGCCAACTGGAATTATTATTAAAAAACATTTAGATGACACACTTTATTTAGACAACAATACAGAGAATTTTGAAGAAAAATATACATCTTTAAACATATAATTTTGTAATTAACATAAAAATAAAAATTTCAAAATAAACTTTCCAAAAGAACAATTTCTTTTATTTAAACAAGATTTGTTTTTATCTCGAATACAAATTTCATTGAGCTGTTGAGTTTTTGTTTTCCTTAATTTTATACCAAAACTAGAGATCAAAAAGTTCACTACAAATTATATTGTAAAACTCAATGTGTTAGGTTTTTTTGAAGGTTTCTGTTTTTACATCTAAAGTGATTGGCGTTAGTTAAACTTTGAGGCTTTTTTTCTTATGTCTAAGCCCGAAATGATAAGGTTTAATTAAATTAATGACGAAATGAAAGTTTTTTTTTTTTTTTTTGTGTTCAATAATATGTATTGAATATTTTTGTTGTTGTTGTGTGTATTGGTAAATATTGTTAAGACCTGCATACAAATGCAGGTCTTTTAACAATCAAATATTTCTATAACAAATACATAGTGTTCCAATGTTTCAATTTAACTTTGCACTTGACTTGATGTGTGTTCAAGGTACATTGTTAGAATTACAATTAGGTTTTTTTTTGTTTTCTTTGAAATATTGTATAAACAAGCCCCACAAATGGTTTATTAGTCTACAGGTATTTCTGAAGAGGTCATCATAACAAAGCTATAAATTAATTTGAATTTATTAATAATTATATTGTTTGTTTATTAATTAAACTAGGCAACAAGTAGAGAATAATTATCTATAGTTTAAAGTATAGATATTTGGTTTAGAAAAAAAAAAAAAATGTTTTTATGCTTTAGAATAAATTGTTATATGGCAAGACTTTCTCGAGATATCGTAGAAAGCCTAATTGTGTTGAAATTTTAATTTATAGAAATTTTATGTAACATAAAAACGTGTTAATATTTTAAAATTTTTTATTAAATTATCGAATGTCTTGGTTTGAATAATTTAGAAACCTATTAATCATATTGTAGTGTTTCAATGTTAGATTTATGAATAATTTATAAATTTGTTTAGATTTTTTCGAAATATCACAATTTTTTTATTAAGAGAAACTTTAAGGGTACATCTGTCAATCAAACGAAAAGGAATAATATTATGGTGTATAAGTAAGAGTACTCCGAATCATTTATACCCTTCATCACTGTATATTTTAAAAAAATTTAATTTTTGTTTCGACTCTAAATTGTCCGTCCGTATGTTGGACATAAATTTTCTGAAGATCCAGCATATATTGGGAATCCAAATCATCAACAATTCTTTCAAACATTCTTTCAAGAAGTTTACTATTAAAAATAAAATTAGTTGTGTTCTATAATACTACAATTTCACTTGCAAATAACTTCCAAAAAAAGAACACAAAAATTAATTCTTGAGAATGACTTCAGAAGTTGTGAATTTGGAATCAAATAAAAAGAACATCCCTTCTATGACAAGGCTGTGTTAAAACTATAAAAAACTATAGAGTAAATTCTACATCTTTTTCGCTTCTTCGGAAGTTTTTTTTTTCATGGGAAATTATATGTTTTTAATGTTTTGTTTATACCCTACACCACTATAGTGGGTAGGTTCTTATGATTTAGTGGTGATGTTTGTAACGTCCAAAAATATTGGTGCTAAACCCACCCAGAATCATTTTCTGAGTCGATTTAACTATGTCCGTCCATCGTTGTGTCTATGTAAACCTTGTGCGCACGCTACGGGTCTCAATTTTTAAGATAATTTGACTAAATTTTGCACGTCAGCCTCTTTTGGTCTATGGGCGAACGCTATTGAAAATGGTTGAAATTGGTCAATAGGTCGGACACCCAGAATAGTGCATTTGTACATAAAAATCGGAAAAACATAGTTTTATAAAAGTCCAAATGATACTGTAATGATCGGGCCTCATTTTTTCTTCCTTGATGAAAGAACCTCATCTAGGTGTATTGCAATCCCGGGGTAAAGAGGTGCTACCTGTACCTCTAGCTTGCCGGGACTATAAACTGATGATGTTAATTTACACCTCGGCTAGTCATTGGAATAATTTGACATGTGGTCGAATCAGAGAACCACATAATCTAGTACTACAAGTGGCTAGTTGCCCGCAGGACTTGGCTAATCAGTTGGTTGAGATTCTTCGGAATCCATGTAGTGGCTGTAGTTTAAAACAAATTCGCGGGAAGTGTAAGTTGCGGTTAAAAGTCTGATGCACGGTGAAATCTATATTTCGGGATAAGTTCAGTGCTGTTGTATAAGCGTTGGACATGAGTTGGTGTTAATTGTATATACGGAACTCATCCTCCCATATACCTAGAATGAGCCCGCGTATGTTGTTATGAGTGTGTCGTATAAATGAGAAGTGTGCTGGGTTAAATCGTGATATATGAAAGATATCTTATACATGTGATACCATTGAATTTTCCTTCCTTGTCCAGGTATGTTCAGAGTAAACTCTGTTCATATCAGATTTACCACAGTGTGTCACTGTGAGTAACAACACAGTTTCGGCTTATTTGATGGATTCGTACTTCGGTCTACTGGTTATGTCTCTAGGCGGTGTTGCCGACTCAACAGAGGCCATCCCATCTGTGGGGTTGTAAACGGAAGTGATGTTTTTGCATCTCGGAAGTTAAGCCGAGATGCAAGTACTTGAGCAAAATGCACGTCACTGTGAGTAAGAACAAAGTCTCGGCTTATTTGATGGATTCGGAATTAAGACAATAAACAATTCAAATTATTTATTATTTTAAATAATTGACATTTTTTACTTACTACACACTGGTGTAGGGTATCATATGGTCGGCCATGCCTAACAAAATTAAATAGACTTTAAAATCTATAAGATGGTCTAAAAATATAAATCTAAAAAAAGAGTTCCCCTTAAAGAGATCTGCCATTTTTACATAGTGCATAGTACTTGATCAAGTATGATATCAAAATAATTTAAAATGTAAAGAACTAATTCAATATGTTAAGAACTATTACTGAATATTTTAAGTGAGATGTAATTAAAACAAACCCAAGTAATTCACAGCAACAAAAATTAAACAAAATTAATTTAAAATCACTTAATATGTCAGCAAGTCCATTTTTTACTGTCAATCGAATATGCTTAAAGAACTATATATATTGAAAACAAAATAACAATAAAACTTAATGTAAATTACTTCAACATAAAAAAGCAACACATTCTTTACCCACACTTTTAGGTAAACAGAAATATTTTGAGACATTCCCTAAGACGACACACTTGCATAGTATATTCGTACCGTCATGTTGGGCCCAAGAAGAGGCATAAATAGTGTTAGCATCACTATGAATACTAAATAACTAATAATTCATTTATATAGTAGTTGCTAGAGTCTCTAGCTTTTGATGTCTTGAATATTTGTTTAACACACCAAACGTTTTTTGACTTCAAATGATGACACAATTTCATCAACAATAAAACAAAAATACATATACAAAAACTACTACAACAACAACAATAACTTTTTCTATATAAAATGTATGACACTAATTGAATTGTCACGTTTTCTTGAGAATAAACCTGAAACTATCATACAAACTCAATTTTGCATTTTGTTTTCCTTATGTTTTTGGGACAGAGATGCAAAACAGTTTTTGATGGTAAGAAATTATGTGAATATGTAAAATTACAAACTGATTGACATTATCCGTAATACCAGAGAGAAAAAACTTCCTTATTTTCACTTTTTGTTTATCTGCTGTGTATTACCACCAGCCACCGCACTTAAAATATGTAATTTCCCTAACATGTAACCACTTCCTTGGAAAATTGCATCTATATGTACGTACATGAGTAGTAAGATACAAAGATACTTCATTGTATAGTAAATATTAAATTACAGTTTGTAACATTTGTCTTATTTTATATTTACACAGAAAAAAAAAGTTTCAAAATATTATGAACTGTTTTCATTGACTAAAGTTAATAATATTTGAAGAATAATTTCTTAAATAGTATGAATTTTTTCATATTTAGTTTTTTCCAGCATTTCTATTGTTTCATATTTATCTAAAAGATTCGCTTATATATAGATGAACTATAGATTCAGATTAATATATAATGACTAATCATTATATTTTTTAATAAAATATTAAAGAAATTTATGAACTCTTATTCTTATCCTGAACGAAAATTATTTGCGTTTCATATTATTTATTACAAAATTCATTCCAGCTATGAATTATTTTTTTCTCTGTATGTTCATATGAGATGTGTTTTTCTGTTAGTTAATTTATTTATAAAATTAGTAAAAAGACAACAAAATACCAAAAGACAATGACTGTTATGTGTACAACCTTTGTACTGAACTTTAGTCAGATTTTGTTGGTACCCCCATATAGTGACATTTTATCAGTTGAACATCAAACATGTAACTATTTTTTGTATATACGACTATAAATTTGTTTAAAATTTGTTGTTGATTTTTAACCCAGAATTGTGAAAGTTTAGGTGCGTCAAGGATTTCAATGAAATGTTTATACGCTACACCATGTATTATGTTCTTTGTTAATGTTTGTTAGTAATCGATAAACTCAAGGTGAAAAGTTACATTAATGTGATAAAAACTCTGTATGAACCAAATGTCCAAATTTGACCCCTCTTACGCTAATAGTACTAACCTTGTTGCAAATTTCATCAAAATCGATTTTTTGAGTATTGAAGAGGTCGTGAGGAGCGATTTTGTTAAGTTTTGAAACTATCCGTTAGATGGTATTAAATTTTAGCCAATTACACTTAAACCGGCGAGCTGATTATTGAGTGGTATATAGATCTTTACCTGGAGAGTACACATGTCCAATCAAAGGTCTGCAAAGCGGGCTGATCTCCTCTAGTTGAAATACTTGTCTGAAGTTGCCAGATATCTTAGGGATCTAAGACTTTTATAATTTTAGTAGAAATGCTTTCGAGAAACTTGCCATATGAAACTAGCAAAATCGGCTTATAAATAACGGAGATATAAATTAAAAATCAAATAAACGCATTTCAAAGATCATGGACATAGTGTCTTGGAGAAGAACTATGTATTCGAGGTGTATCAAAATATATATTACAAAATGGCGATTTTAACAATTTAAGATTTTTTCTTGGGAAGAGTTAAAAAAAATAAAAAAATCTCTTTTAAATAGACTTTTTGATCTAAAAAATATTTATTTAAGAGGTCCTTCAAATTTTTCAACTGAGAGGTCTGCATTTATAAACTAGCGCCATCTAGCGTTTGGTAGTTATTGTTTTGTAGACAAATTTTATAAAAATTTGGGAAATTTCTTAACTTAATACATATTGTTGAAACCAATATTTAATTGTTTTTTATATATATTAATCAATGAATTATTATTAAAATTAGTATTAAGTTATGAATTGTATTTTGAATTTGAATTAAAGCATTATTAGTAGATTAAGTTTAATTGTATTAACTGAATTGTAAAATTGAATTATACAAAATTAAGTACTATTTGAATTTTATATATTAGTAAATTAATGGTTAGTATCTAATATAAAATGAATTGAAAATAAGTACTACCTTAATATAATTAATATAAATTATAATGATCATTAACTAAAAGATGTTAATAATTAAGTAGATAACAAATAATGTTGCTAACGGTTTTTTTTAAGAAGATAAAAGATTTCCAACCAACTGTTCGGGTTTTGGAAAAGAAGTTAGGTGTAATTATAAAAATAGAATTTGTAATCTGTCACTTCTTGCTTGGCAACAGAACTATTCAGTTCATTTCATCCACAACAACCCAATAAACTTGAAACATTTATAACGTTTTTAGAAAAAAAGAACTTTTAAACTCTTTTCCTCAAATTGGTAAATACAAAATCACACATACAACAAGGTAAAGTAAAAAGAAAAAAAGCGAACACATACTCCTCTAAACCATAAATATATATCGATACCCTATATTCAAAAAGTGCTAAATCAAAAAAGTCTAGTTTTCAGGAAAGTAAAAAAACTATTTAATTCGTGAAATATTGCACTAAAATACAATATTTCTTCCAGAATACGTTTTTAACATCCTTACTAATTCTTACCTATGAAAAAATTTTAATATTTTGCACATTTTAGCGACTTATTTAAGATAGCACTTTTTGGTCGACAAAAAAACAAATATTTGTTCTAAGTTAGCATGTTTTGTTCAAAGAATAGAACAAAAATTTCTTCTAATAATATGCGTTATTTTATAATTTTATGAAATGTTTTTTTTTTTTTAAGGATATAAGTCAAACCAGTAAGTCCAATAAGATGCATTTACACCATTTAAGTAGAAAAACTCATGGCATATCTGCTTGTTTACTATTCCTTAGTCTCAGTACAAATATTTTAAATTATAAAATGTTTTTGAATATAAAAAGTAACAATATTTTTTGAATAATACTCCATAATTTGCACATTTAAAGACTTTTTTATAATCAAAATTCTAAATTGGAACCATAGAATATTATAGATCTTAGTGTTATAAAGGATTTCTGAAATAACTTTAAATTTTTCGGAAAAACATAATTTAAAGTCTAAAACTGGCTTTATATACAAATATATAAATGATCATATCTTAAAAACTATACATTCAATTTATTAATCTTCACCTGTTTTGTGTTCAGCATGTTTATCTTGTTAATATACAAAATAAATTTTAAATAAATTTGAAGTTTTAAAAAATGTTGTAAAATTTGTATGGAAGTTAGCACTTATTTTCTTCTATAAAAATTTAACTTTAAGATAGACTATTAACAAAAATTGTTGTTTAAAGTGCAACAATTACTTTTTTGGTTTCAAATTTATACCAGACGTGGATCATGCATTGAGGAATCCTTTTGCATCAAAAACTCACTTTGCCCAAAATTGAGTTCGCACTTTTTGAATATAGGGTCACGATATATTTGTCTAATAACACTATCTCTTATTTCCCTCATAATTAACTCCAATAATTAAAATCACTTTCTGAGTGATTAAAATTATTCATTTTCTCCCAAAAAACCAAGGGTTCCTCATCCTCAAAAGGAGAAAATTTATTAATAATTTGTTTTATCTTTCATACAAATTATTTCACATATCTTCAATATCTAAAAATTTAAATAAAAAATCTGTGCGATCTTTCTTAAGTTAGTTTTGAAAATTGTAATATTATATTTCCACTTCATACTGAGAGAATTTTAAAATTAGTTTTAATAAAAAAGTTAATTACTTTATATACAGATAGATGGCAGTATTAAAAGTCGAATATCTCAGAAACTGAAAAATCTAGTGTCTCAAATTTTTTATAGACAACTTTGACATCCATGTGAATACATAATGTATCTGAGGAAATATTACTTAGTATCAGCTTTAGTATCAACATGTATATTTAGGGCAAAAAATGGGCGGACTAGCAATAGAGGGCGTGGCACCAACATCCATGTGAACATTTTCCGGAAGAATGGGCGGACTTTCATTAGGGGGGCTTGGTACCTCCCATATGAATTAAATACAAAAATTCGTATATCGGGGAATCTGTTAGAGCTAGAATCTTCAAAAAGCGTAAAATGGGGTTTTTATTTATATTGACTAGGGTAGCAAAGCACACTGGGTATAGCTAGTTACTTACATTATCGAATTTTTGTTCGCATCTCTTCAATTCCTTGTTTTTGATTTATGTTAATAATTTTATAATTAATATTTTAAATATTTAAGTAGAAATGAGTAAAGATAGCATCAAAGGCCCCCTGCATTTTTAAATGTTTGACATTTTCCTTTAAACATAATTTTCAAATCGCAAATGTTACAGTTGATTGGCTGATATGGTGAATTACTGGAACTTTTTTCTCTCTATTTGTTACAATTTCTATAGAAATTTAAACATTTGTTTTATTTTTATTTTTTTTTAAGCAAAATGTTATTTGTAACTCTTTAATCTCTGAAGAAATGCTAAAAATGAAAGTGAATTATTGTATGAATTAATTTATTATGTCGGTACAACAATAATTGCTGTAAATTGTCATATTATTAACATGATTAAATAAAATGAATGCATGAATGAAATTATGTATTTGTCAATATTTATTGGAAAGAAAAAAAAATAGTAAATAACATAGAGAAAAAAAAAACTTCCTGTCTATTAGACGTTTAAGATTACATGTCGCAGTGGTTAGATAAATATTTGACTTCATTTATGTATTAATATCAGTTTGTTAGTTTTTTTCTTTAATTTTGCTTGAGAAAATTATAGGTTTTTGACATGAAACAACAATAATAGATAATTAGTTAATCAATTGTTTAACAATTTGTATGCCGTTAAATAAGAAAATAAACTATTTTATATTGTTGTTGTTTTTTTTTTCTGTCTGTTATCTTGTCAAATGCTGTCTTAAGTAGGTGTAATGGTTTATGAAAGTTGTTTGTTGGATGGTGATTTTGTTTTTCTGGTATGATGTAAAATATTAATATAAAAAAAAACCAGAGTGATTAGAGTAAAAATATTATTTCCGTTTTGGTTAGTGTTAAATTATTATGTTTTTTTTCATGAAAAAATAATTTACATTAAATTAGCTTGTTTAGGCGTTTTTGTGCAGATTTAAATGAAAATCATTAAAGTTGTAGGATCCGCTTTTAAACTTTCCTGAGATCAAAATCAATATCGGCATAGATTTAGCTGTGTCCGTCTGTCCGACTTCATATTCAAGTAAACCTTATGAGCAAGATAATTTTATGAAATTTAGCTAATAAGTTCTTTTACCTAAAAAGACGCGAAAGGAAAGGTGTATGAAATGTCTTTCTTTTGATATACATATTTCTAATATAAAGAACAAAATGTTTCAAATATGTATACAATATATAGAATGATCCAAAGTTTTGATCTCCAAGATATTTGGAGATTGCAAAAAGTTTATTTCAGTAAACATACAGACGAATAGATGGATGGACGGACGGATATCCTTATCAGTTGTATGAGGGGGTGGTATAGGCGTTTTTGTGCATATTTAAATGAAAACTATTAAAGTCCTAGATCCGCCATTAAACCTTAGTTGTAATCAAAATCGGCTCAGATTTAGCTGTGTCTGTCTGTCCGACCTCATATTGTAGTAAACCTTATGCACAAGATAATTTTTTTGGAATTTAGCTAATAAGTTCTTTTTGGGCACAAGGACGAAACCTATTAAATATTTTTTCAATTATATTTATTTAATTATTAAAAATATTTCAAATTCTGTAAATAAATGTTTGAAATAAGAGTAAAATATTTAAAAAGACATATTTTTAGACACATTTCTTTTCCTATAGACTTGTATATGAAAGGAAGGGTGTTCGAAATGTCTTTCTTTTGATATACATATTCCTTATATATGTATACAATATATATATAATGATACAATGTTTAGATTTCCAAGATATTTGGAATTTACAAAAAGTTTATTTCAGCAAACATACAGACGGACAGATGGATAGATGCACAAGATAATTTTTTTGGAATTTAGCTAATAAGTTCTTTTTGGGCACAAGGACGAAACCTATTAAATATTTTTTCAATTATATTTATTTAATTATTAAAAATATTTCAAATTCTGTAAATAAATGTTTGAAATAAGAGTAAAATATTTAAAAAGACATATTTTTAGACACATTTCTTTTCCTATAGACTTGTATATGAAAGGAAGGGTGTTCGAAATGTCTTTCTTTTGATATACATATTCCTTATATATGTATACAATATATATATAATGATACAATGTTTAGATTTCCAAGATATTTGGAATTTACAAAAAGTTTATTTCAGCAAACATACAGACGGACAGATGGATAGTCGGACGGACGGACGGATATCGTTATCTGTGTAGCTAAATGTTGGGATGTCAAATGAATCTGGGATATGAAAGGCTTAATCAGTTGTACAAAAGGGTGGTTATGGCTCATCTTTAGCTCTCCCTGTGGTTCAAAAATTCCAACGTGTAGTAAGGGCGACAAACCCTTCTCCCAAAGGAAAAGGGTATAAAACATATCTTAAGCCTAAAAAGTTAGAGAGATTTTTGTTATTAACTAAGTTGCAATCAACCTCAAAATAACTCCTATAGAGCGCGTGCAAATATTTCAAAATATTTTTTTTTTTCAATATTTCATTAACTCCCAAATAACAACCGTGCTTGTGTCTTAAGTCTTTTGTTTTTTAATTCAAAACATTTAATTTAGTATGAGTGCAAACAAATCCCATTTAAATTGATATTGTTAAACAAACGTTTAATAAACATATTATTAAATTTAAGATTAAAACAAACTAAACTACATCTAATGGTGTTGTGAATTTATGTTTGTTAGGAGAAAAAAAAAAAAAAAACACTAAAATATGAAAGTGCAACAAGGCGTAAAATATTTACAAGAAATATTAAAAAAGTTGAAAGAAAAAAACATATAAAAAACTCAAGCATGTAAATATGTATGAAAATACCTTTCATAAAGAAACATTAAAGAAATAAGTTAAACAAATCTTTAAAAACATATAAAGAAAAGGTGTAAGACTTATAGTCAGTTAGACAGTCATTCAGTCACTCACGTGTTTTGACGTCAGATTATATAGTATTTGTTTTTGTACACAAACATAAAGTAATTTTTCTTCATTAATCTATCTATATAAGGTTAGAGTTATTATTACCATAAAAGTGTTACACATTACTAACATCATTACCATTGCTATTGCTATTACTATTACATCATTTCTTTTAGTTTTTGGTGTATTTGGGCAAAACAAAATATGTAATTATGACATACAAAGTCATAAGAGGAGAAAAATAAAACAATTTGTGTTTTTAATTTTAATGAAAAATATTTGAAATTCATGCATAAATTAGACCAAATAAGAGAAAAACTTTTAAATAACTTATTTAAAAGATGTTATGGCTAGAATAAATAAATATTATTGTTAATTTCTTTAAATTGCATTTGTTTATTTTTGTTAAATTGATGTATTATTTACTACAATAACTGCATTTATTTATTTTATAAACCACACCTAATTGCTTTGTACTAGTTTCTTTATTTGTGTATTTTATTATTCGGTTTTTAATGTTTTTTTGCATAATAACAATACCATAAACATTTTATTTGAAATTGAAAAAAAAAATAGTAAAAAAGAGAACAATGACCCCACCTGCTTGTAATATTTAAGTTAAATTTATATATAAATAAAATAAATATTTAAAAAAAAATGTTTAACATGAAAACGTGTTTAAAATTGGAATTCAATAAATTGGTTAATAGAAAAATAAATAAAAACCCCATTCAAACACCGTCATCCATTCCATCCATCCATCCATCCAACCAACCAACAAACTATCTATCTAATGTTTTAACGGTTTCGTTATTTAACACCAAAGCCTTGATAAGAGTTAGAAAAAACTGTGTATTTGAATTGCAATACAGTAAATTTTGTATGTATATATGTATGTTTATATAGGGTTTTGAAAAAATAATATCATATTTTGGTTCAAGTCAGTCTATAAGACACTCTACAATGTTATACTTATAACAGGTGGCGTAAAAGTAATCCTCCTATCATAATGCTATAAATTTTGCGAGGCCCCTAATGTCAGTTCTGTTTTGACATTTGTGTAGTAAACTGGCATTAGGGGCCTCGCAAAATTTATAGAATTTTCTGATAGGAAGTTTACTTTTGCGCCACCTGTTAGTACTTTTAAAAGACATCATTATATCTGGCGCTTGAAGGAATAATTAGAAACATCAAACTAAGTCCAGTTCGTGCAGCACTCTTCACGTAAGGAGCTAAATCCTGAAACTATAAAATGTAATGGTTTGAAATTAAAAATGACCTGACGGGCAAATTTAAAACTCTGCAGGAACACTTCGCACTTTTACTGTACTATAATGGGAGATTTTATTACTAAGCGATCGAAAAGCACTTAAATGGACCAAATTGGAAACAAGTTTTAATTTTGCAAAAAAAAAAAAAAATCAAATTTTTTTTTTTAATTTTTTGGAACATATTTTTCATAAATGTTTGTGCAGGTTACAAGATACATAGATAAAAGATTGGCAATAATGTCAAACTGTTACTCAGAAAGTCTTTGACCGATTTTGTTGAAAAACTCTTGGGTTAAAAGTTCGGCCATTTGATATGAAATCTCTCAAATATACGAATTTCATGATCTTATTAGGAACATGTTTTACTTCTTTTTATACCCTTCACCTCACAGATAGTGGAGTCGATTAAGCTATGTCATCTATCTATCTGACAGTTTGTCGGCCTATCTGTCTATCTGTTGAAAACAATTATCCCAAGAACTTACATTTCAGTGATAACTAGATACATATATACCGCCTGCATTACTTAGAATGTGTCAATTAATGACTTACAAATAACTATTTATGTAAGCACTTACTTTATAGCCTTGATATTGTGTATTTACAAAAACGAAAAACAATTAAATTAGTTTGTCAATACTAATAGTAGACGTAGTAAATGTATCCTAGGCTATTTACTCAAACTTACTTACTTGTAGGTGATCATAGTAAGCACTTAAATAACCCCTTACTTGTAAACGAGCGTAACAATTAAGTCTTGGCCGGGTCTCAAAATACAATAAAATCAATACTAATAGTAGACGTAGTGATTGTATCCTAGGCTATTTACTCGAACTTACTTATTTGTAGGCGATCATAGTAAGCACTTCAATAACGCCTTACTTGTGAGGAGAGAAACAATTAAGTCTTGGCCGGGTCTCAAAATACAATAAAAACAACAACAACTATAGTAAACATTTTGATTGTTTTAATTATGAGCAAGATTTTCCGCAATTACCGGCTGAAATCAGGAATGGAAATAATTTATGAATAAATTATTATATAATTTGGAAAATTTTAAAATAAAATTTTTTAAAAATCTAATAATTTTGGAAATTTAAAAAAGAATCATTAAAAATATTTAAAAATTTAAGAAAAAATATTTTTTTATGAAAAATAAAATGTTCACTGAATGTATTATTATTTTTCGGTGTTCAGAAATTCAGTTTTCTGAAAGTAATTCCTAAGAATTTTCCAATCAGTATTAGTCAGTAATATTATTTCCGGAATAATATCACTTGCAAGATACTTGGATCTAACTTCTACGAATGCCTGACAGTGTCAAAGAAAGTCCTCCAGACTTTTACTGTCCTCTTCATATGCTCTTTTGTTCGGTTAACTACCTCGAGCTCCCGTCTCTTTAAAACTATTACATTCGCCCTATCGTTGCCGACTATTAACGAGTGGACTGTTACCCATATGATGCAAATCTTACCTCTGGAAGAATATTCAGTTAAAGCTTTCTTACAATCCAATACGTTATTAGATCAGCGTTAGATCAGGCACGTCCGATGATTATGTATAACCTTCCAATGTGACGTGCCCTATAACCGTGCCCTATTGATGACGTGCCCTATAACCGCTTTTAGCCAGTTTGCCTAAAGTAAAGAGCCGTTCGGCTGTAAGCTCCTCCTCATATCTTAAATATGTTTCAATGGGTGGAATATCTAGCAACGTTTCCAGAGCCTTGGTTAAATTAGCACCAGATTATTGAAGAATAAGCTAGAATTGGTCTTATTACACTTTTATAAAGCCAATTTGTCATTGAAGGACTAAGGACCTCCTATATATCACCCAGCACCGATGTGCCTTATTGATCCTATCCTGTCTCCACTTTAATTTCCAGTCAAGGATTACACCTAAGTACTTCAATTTGTCAGTCACCGGTATCTTCTTGCCCAGGAAGCAGGCGGTTCAGTATAAAAAAAACCTAAGTCTTTTAAGATTTTTATAATTAAGAAATGTTGAAATAATCATTAAATATTATTACAAATATTTATTTTTTTAATTTGCAATATTAAACTATATATTTTTTAATAAATATGCATTTCAATGTGTTACAAATGGAAGACAAAATCAATACACCACTCAAGTTTTTAATATAGGACTTTCAAACATGTATAGCAGAGGGAATTTTCTAATGAATCATACACAATAAATTCGTTTATAAATGTAAACTTTATAAATCTATCAAATAGATAACTAAAAGTTTTTGAATAAATTTATATAACTGAAAATGTTAAAAATAAATCTAATATAAATTGCTTTATAAAACCCACAATTACACAAAAATGATTGACTTGAAGAAAAGCTCTATATACAAAACGGTTCAATATAAAGCTTAATATGTTGTAATATGTAAACTGTATTTCCTTATGGGTTTAATAAAATCGACTTTAATAAATTTTATAAATGTAGGCATATATTAAAGCTAAAAAAAATGAAAATCCACCAAAAAATTAAACACCAACACTTGTTGCTTAATACACTCAAAGGATAATGAATAATTTATAAAAATGTCTTTAATATTTATAATAAATATGAAATGAAAATTTAATGCAAATTAAATGCAGGTGTATTCTATTTATTTCAAGGCGTGGAAAAAACTATTAAAAAATATAAACATTATAATAAACATAAAAAAGCATAAAAAATTCTAAAAACTACATTTAAAACTATATAATGCAAAAATGAAATAATAAAATTTTAATTGTCCATAACCACAAAAAGTCATCTGTAATAACATAAAAACTATTTTCTCTTTTTTTTTCTTTCGTAAATAAAGTTAAATACAAATCTCTGTTAATATTTATAAAAAAAAAACTTACTTAATGTAGTAAATTTATCTCATAAAACTATTATAATGTTTTATATGAAAATTATATACTTTAAATGTAAATTGTTTGGAATTTACAATTATTATTAACATTAATTAAATATTTCTCATAATTATACATTGTTTGTTTTTTTTTAAGAACCTCTACTAAATAAATGCAAATTATATACGAAAGCAATTACAAATAAATACTAGTCGTAGATTGTTTTTGAAATATGAGAACTCATGAGAATTCTGTGTTAAGTTTAAGAGATTTTGAAAATAAAAAATAATAAAATATAAGAAATAACTAAATATGTTGTACTTAATATGGAAATTACAACAATTAGTTTTTTTTAGCAATTATATTAAATATAAAAAACTTTATAGAGTTTACTTAAAAAAAAAAAATAGGTGAAATTTTGTTAAGGAGACAGTGCTCTTATTTAGTTCAGCAGTAAAAGTTTGAGTCAAAATTTGATTTCTTAAATAATGTATAATATTAATACTTTTTGTATTAACAGGTGAAGAAACATTTTGTTTTATTTTTGTCTTTAAAATTTTTCAATATTTTAAAAAAGTCGAATCTGTTTTAAGAAATTAGTAATCAAATTACACTCAGATAGTAGTGCCCAGCAAAAACTTACATTGAAAAATAAGGGGTTCAAATGTAAGTCATTTTGATGGCATTGAAGTCAAGTACTAACTACGTTCGCTTACGAATAGGGAGTTATGATAGTACTTAAAACGATCGCCTGCAAATAAGGTGTTAAGTAGTTTTGTTTCTAAAAAACTTGTCTACAAGGATACGTCTACTGTGTCTACTATTAGTTTTCGGAGTTTTGTTTACAATTTCGTTATTAAATAGCCGATTTTGGTGCTTTTAAATAAAACTCTTTCGAGAAGATGCCTGATAGAATTATTGAAAATTTTTTTTGCTGAAGATATCTGGAGTCTTCGTATAATTGATTGTATCATATATAAAGATAAAGATGGATAGACAGACATAGCTCCGATTCTGCGACATATTCGGAAGAGAGATAAACCGCAGTTTCTTACGTTACTTATACTCCTTATATAATTCGTGGGTCAAAAAACGATCTCTTCCGATTTGGAAACAATGAAAAAATAACTATCTGAACTCCTTTGAACAATTTTTTTCTAGGTCCAATAGGCGAAAAGTAACACTTATTTGAATAAAACCCGGTATGACCAAAATGTCCAACTTTGACCCCTACTATCCAATAGTACTAACCTTGGTGCAAATTTTATCCAAATTGATTTTTAGAGTTGGGTCTCTTGACACGAAATTGCCCATAAATAAATTTTAAAATTTAGTTTAGTCTAAATATCATAAACTTAAAAGCTTTTGCCGCGGAAGCTTTTTTAGTGTTAGGGAAAAAGTGATACACTTTTTTTATACTAGCTATACCCAGTGTGCTTTGCTACCCTAAAAGAAAAAAAAAACCCACGTACACATGGGATATGCCACTCAAATTATTGCAAGTTCGCCAATTTTTCCGAACGCTAATAAGGATTTTAATGTAAGCTATGAAAAATGTAAATAATATTGTATTGTATTTAATTCATATGGGAGGGGCCAATCCCCCCATTGAAAGTCCGCCCATTTTTCTCTAAATGTTCACATGAATGTCAAAGCTCTTCATGTAAAATTTGAAGATTCTAGCTTCTACAGTATCTCAGATATACAATTTGTTCTATATAATTCATATGGGTGTTCCAAGCCACCCCCTGATGAAAGTCCTCTTTTTTTCCCCAAAATGTTTAGATGAATATGAAAGTTTTTTTTTTTTTCAAAATTTTAGGAATCTGTTTCAATTAGTTTCTTAGATAAAATATTTTATTGTATTTAATTCATATGGATGGTGCCGCACCCCCATTGGTAGTCCGCCAATTTATTACCCAAGATATTTACATGAATGCTAAAGTTCTTCGTGCAAAATTTAAAGCTTTTAACTCTAATAGTTTCCAAGATAAACGAATTTGTGTATTTAATTAATATGGGAGGTGCCACGCCCCCTGCTGCTAGTCCGTCCACTTTTTATCCTAACTAATCATATTGAGACTTTTATATATATAGAATAAGATGTGGAATGGATAGGGTCAATTTTAAATTTTTAAAAATTGTATAAATGTTATAACCCTATTGTACAAATAGCCCATTTACTACAAGACTAGCATAATCCATTAATACCGGATATATGATCAAAATCCCGGAAAACCAAATGAATTTTTGATAAAATTAAAATTTCGTACTTAACATACATCGGAATATAACAATAAATAACAAGTTCCTTGAAAACTCTTTAGAAGATACCCCAATAGTTCCTTGAGACCTTTAAGATTGATTTTCTAAATCTAACACTCTTTAAATAAACACCCTATATTTAATAGATTCTCACAACTATTTAAAGATTAATGACATTTTGGCAAAAAAAATAAATTAAACTAAATAATTTATTTAAAATTTATATGTGGGTTATGCACTGAATCAATTTTTAGAGCAAATAACAGTACCACACGAAAATGATGATGCATACGTCAACTACGGCGACGACACTTTAGTTGTCGCTGATTTTCAATTTATTTAAAGAAATGATGCTAAGATGCTTTACCGTATTGGGATTTGAGTACATATGTATGTATGTACCATATATGTATAAATAGTTTGTTTGTCTCAACAATAATTAAGTTCAATAAACTTTAAGATACATAAATGCGGAATCTTTATTTTTTTCAAACAATATGAAAAGAAAAATAACGAAGAAAATAGGCGTTATTGTGGTAAAATAAATAGATAAATAAAATGCTAGTAATTGTTTGCAATTAACACTTTGTTTTGTTATTGTTAAATTGTGAAATAGACAAATTTATTATTTTATTTGTCAAGTCATAGTTAGTGGTTAGTGTTAATATTGATGAATTTATAAAATTAAATTTATAACTAAAATGATTTAAAATTTATATAATTGGTTAATATGGGTAGTTAAAAAAATTAATAATTTAATTTCAAATTAATTAATCAGTTAATTTAAAATATATTAAAATAGAACAGTTTTAGTTTAATTTAATATTAATTTGTATAATTTTCTTTTCATTTCCAGTTTGTGGTCCTCCCGCAGTTCCTTTAAATGCTAAAGTGCAAACAGTATCAGATGGTACCTCGATTTTAGAAGCAAAATATGAATGTGATTCAGGTTATGAGCTATTCGGGCCGACATCTATTAAATGTGATTCCCGTACAGGTTGGGAAAAAGAATTACCTTTCTGTGGCACAAATGTGGCTTATCGAAAGCCCGTTAATCAAAGCTCCTATACAAGGGCTGGTCCCGCCCATTATGCCAATGATGGTCAACCGGGTAATAAAAATCCTGATGGCCAACAATGCTCCGAAACACAAAAAGAACCCTCTCCCTGGTGGCGAGTAGATCTTTTAACTCCACAAGCTGTAAGAGTGGTTCGCATTACTACCAGAGGCTGTTGTGGTCATCAACCTTTACAAGATTTGGAAATAAGAGTGGGCAATAGTAGTGCCGATTTACAGAGAAATCCTTTGTGTGCCTGGTATCCAGGCACTTTAGATGAGGGCATTACCAAGACCTTTACTTGTGCTCGTCCCTTGGTGGGTCAATATGTGGCCATACAATTAGTGGGTGTCGAAGGCAGTCTTAGCTTGTGTGAAGTGGAGGTTTTTACCAACGATGAATTCTCTGTAGATCGTTGTTTAAGCTCAAACTTGGCAGTGGACACTGTTTTAACGACTTTCTCTAAGACGTGTTATGAGTTTCACGTAACAAAGGGAGAGAATTTCGAAAAGGCTCAACAGATGTGTGAGACGACGGGTAAGTGACTTAAGTTTTAAATATATCAATTTATTTATTTTATTTTAAATCTTGTGAAATATGTCAAATAGTTTTAGCGACCTTGAAGTCAAATAGTTTTGTTTCTTTTCGTTCAACAAATAATCTGCAAGTGAACTTTTTTGCACAATAGAATTATTATTTTGTATATTTGTTAACTTAACTTAATAAGAATTTTTTAATACAATTGTAGTCTTTGGCTGTTGTGGCATTAGAAAAATCGTTTGCAAACATTTGTAGAAAATAATTCTAAACATTTTGAAAAGACCTTGAGCAAATGGGTTAATAAACTATTCATAAGATAAAAAGCTTTTTAATTCTTTATAACGGAAACATTTCTTTTTGGTTCCCAATATTTATTTTGGGAATAGTTTTGACTTCCATGTTAAAACCAGGTTTATTGATAATGATCATTAACGGCTAATTGTAGATCGTTACTAAATACTTAGCTTTTTATAGTTTAGATCAAGGTTTTTTATTTTTGTGTATTAAGCATATCATTAAATAGGTTTTAGTTTAATTGCTAAAGTGCAATGTTAAATTAAGTTTTAATTAACACAGTTTTAAAATAATTTAACTAATTCGATTAGTTTCAGGGTTTATTCAAACATAACCTTCTATATACAATCTGTATGAGATCTTTAGGAAACCGAAAGTCAATAAAACTTTAGTAAACACTATTTTAATACTTATTTTGCATATTTCCTATGAATGAAGAGTACTATAGGCACGATAGTGGCCTAGGTGTATTCCTTCGATAATGAGATCAAATAATCTCCCTTATTACGAGTGCCGTTGTTGTAGGTAAAGTCGTTGTCGTAGACGTTTTTTATTTAAAATTTCGAAAATTCCGATTGTCTCTACACCCACCTTAAAGTGTATCAATCGGCTCATAATCATTTTCTGAATTCATCCGTCCATATAAATCTTGTAATCAAAGTCAATTTAATGTAGGTATCGGCAAAGAACTCTCTCATCAGCTTTATTATTCTCTTGTTTTCACAAGTACGTAAGTTCAAGTGTGTGTTAGACACTATCAGAGAGAGAGAGAGAGTTTCGCTTTGCGTGTTTTAACTGATACCAGCAGATCAGACTTTGCCAGTCAGAGAGAGAGCTCAGTTTCTACTTTCTACTGATATCAAATCTGAAGTAAATATAGAGCAGATTTCAGATTCTGCGGAATTATCTACCAAGGACAGACAAAGCTTTATATGTATAACCGGCGATCAAACGTTTCACTACTTTGTTGCTACAAACTCGTAGGGGCCAGTAGATATGAAAATCGTTGTAGTAACTTAAAGTCGATCTGATCATTGGAACTAGTCAAACTCTATGAAAATTAGAATTTTTTCACATTATGCTTATGTTTGTAATGGATGAAATGCTGATTAAATGGATTCCCAATTACATTCTACCTATGTCCATTTATAAATCTTGTGTTCATAGTTATAATATTGAAGATAATTTTTTTTTTGGACCAGCACTCCTCAGGGGATGACCCTTACTCATGCAGTTCATTGTGCTGGAACTAGGAAAATCACTTCTGCAGGAAGTTTGATTCACATATGAACATATGAATGGCTGACAAATAGAAGGATTTCCATTATAGCATTTCTACTTATTCCACAGTTAGAACAAATGATGAACATTTTTATATATGTACATCTCCAATTTAGATAACCTTGAGATTATTAGAAGCAGTTTTTCAACAAAATTTTGTTAAGAAGATACCTTATCTGATCATTAGGTGTTCCAAGCAACAGCTTTCTCCCATTAGAGAAACAATTTGGAAAGTAAATGTATAGCAGATAGTTTATGAACTATATGATAAATTCTTTATATAAGTAATAAGGATCTTAATAAGGTTTTATCGAAGATTTATAAAACAAATATTCATTCAAAATTTATTTTACAAACCGTTTATAAATAATTATGTATAATGCCTTCAAATAAGAATGCATTGATAGCAGTTACTTGCAACGTATTCGTATTTTGATTGCATGATAAGCCGATTATTTTTCGAGCCCTGGAGCTGTTTTTGGTTCTCATTGCTTTATAGCTAAATTAAAATTTAAACAAAGCCCATGAATTATATTTTTATAAAACTAATATTCAAACAGTGATTTATATCTCTCTTAAAACTATGAAGTTCTGCAATTTAAAATTACATTTTATTTACATAAAAAAATTAATCCACATTAAAATTGTGGTCAATTTACTCACTTTAAACAATTTGACTTTAAATTCAAGAAATAAAGTTAAAGTTCATTGTAACCGAATGGTGTCGCCTAAGAATTAACAACATTAATGCAATATTTATTTGCATTTTTTTGTAAAATTTTTATTTATTATTAAACAAATATTTTCGAACTCATTTAAGGTGGCAATTTGGTGCACGATTTTCGTGGAGCTGCCAACGATTATATACTTGCTGAATTGGAACGACGTAAATCGGAATTGAAAACACAACTGGTATGGATAGGTGCACAAAAGGAACCGGGAATAACATCACGCACATGGAAATGGGTGAATGGTGAGTTATTTTTATGAAAAATTGTTGAAGTAAATAAATAAACTCGTGCAATTTAATTTGTGAAAAAAATAATTAAATGTTTCAAAACAATTTTCTACTTCAATTAACAAGTGTTAAAAGTTAAAATTAAGTAGTCTGGTTAAAAGTGACTAAAAATTTTTCATACAATAATATTTTAAATTCTAATTTGAATGTTCAGGTCTAATGCAAATTTTAAAGCAAAACCTTCAAACTATTGCCAAAATAATTTGCTGGGTTTTTTTTTGTCTACCAAAACATAATTTAAATAACTGGCCAAAATGTCATAATTAAAACAAGTTTATTATTTATTCGATAATAAAAACTTGATTTAACTATTATTAAGGCAATTTTTTAATAACCCTGAAATTTTAATGTCGAAAAAAGAAAGTATTTAATGAGTGTTGAATGTTTTTTTTACAAAAAACTAACACCGTCTTTATAGTAATTTACCATTGAAAGGTTCACTAACAAATTAATAATGCTAGAAACATACAATATTTAATAAATAATTATCAATACCATTGGCCATATTTGTTTCTTTTTAATCAATATTGGAATTTTTTTTAAATTCATATTTTTTCTTTTGAGTGCTGGTGGTAGCCAAATATGGTTGTAGACTGGGTTTCAATTCAAAAAAAACATTCTTTTTGTTTGAAAAATGAAAGTTATTTTAAGTATTACGAGTTTTTTATTATTATTTTTTTTAATATTATTTTTAATTGTTTAACATTTTTTAATATTAATGATTTTCTTATTGTGTTTTGTTTACAGGTGAAATAGTACAGAAACCAGCTTGGGGTAAAGATCAACCTAATAATTATAATGGTGAACAAAATTGCGTGGTTTTAGATGGTGGCCGCAATTGGCTGTGGAATGATGTGGGTTGTAATCTGGATTATTTGCATTTCATATGTCAACATGGTGAGTTTTGCTTAGTTTATAGTAAATATTTATAAATACTTTAAAGAAGAATTTTATTAAATAATTAACTAAAATTATATTTGATTGAACATATATTTAAAAGTTTGACCAACTCGAATAAAAGACAAATTTTTATGAATCCTTAAGATGGATTATTTAAGTAGTTTTGGGCCTTATGTTTGAGTTTTCGAAAAATTCTCAAATACCTATTTTAAGTTCAAAATTCATGGCTTTAAAATTATTTCAACAACTATTGACAATAATGTTGAAAAAAAACTTATTGGAATTTAGAGTCCAATTTTCAAAAATACATATTCTGAAACTTCTTGAAAGGCCATGAAAATATTAAAATTATTTGCGAAACATTTTCAAATAAAACTAAAACTATTTTTATACCCACCATCAAAAAAGATGGGGGGTATATTGATTTTTTCATTCCATTTGTAACACATCGATTGATCATAGACCCACAAAAGTGTATATATTCTGGATCTGTCTGGATTCTGTCCGTTCGTCCGTCTGTCTTTCTGTTAAAAGCACGATAGAGCTAGAGAGTTTCCACAAATATTTCTTAAAGGTAAGGTTTGTTTGACATTGAAAATGGGCAATATTGGTTCACGTTTTCGTATAGCTCCCATACAAGTGGCCCACCGAAAAACAGCTTAAACAGTCATAACTGTTTTAAAAATGCGAGTATAGCCATGACATTCGACATAAATAAGTTTCATATGAAACAAATTATCTCTATCAAATTTTATGAGGAACGGTTCATAAATGACCCTACCCCTCATATATGGTCCCATCCAAAAAAATTACTTTAATGACCATTACTGACTTAAAAATACCAGTCTAGCGTTGAAAATCGATATAAATAAGTTTCTCAAGATCAAAAATCTATCTAATGAATTTTATAAGGATCGATCCCTAATTTACCCTACCCCCATATAAGGTCCCCTTAACGTTCATTACTTCCTTAATAATAAGATTATAACGATGAAATTCTTCATAGCTTTATGTTTCTGTCTGATTTGTATTACCTATGTCCTTTACAGTCTGGAGTGTTATTTGCCATATAGTTCCTGTATGACATATTGATTGGTTCTGTGAGTTCATTTTTGGGATTGTTTATGATTTCTACATATACTTTTCTTTATTTTAACCTGTTTTGCTTCTTTGAATTACATTTGTTTGATTGCAAATTATGTAGGAATTTATTTATGATCAATGCGGTACATTTTAATTGCCCTATCGTTATTTTATATAGTATATTATCTTTTAAAAAAAAATTAGGTGTAATTTTATTTATATATAATTATGTATTTTGTATTGGAGGAATTATTGTGAAGTAGAAATTTGTAACCGCTTATGGCCTATAGGCTAGGTTATTGAATATTGTTAAATAAAATAAAAAAAAAAAAAATTCGACATAGGCAAGTTTTTTATGAATTAAAATGTCTCTACTAAATTTTATTAGGATCAGTCCACAATTGACTCTACTCCCCATATAAGACCCCCCTCAGAAAATGACTTTAACGCTCACTATTGGCTTAAAAATACGAGTATAGTGCTGAAATTAGACGTAAGTAAGTTTCTTACGATCAAAAATCTCTTTTATTATAATTGTTCCATAATTGACCCTATCCCCCATATAAAAAACCCTCAGAAAATGAGTTTAATGCACATTATTGGCTTAAAAATGCGAGTATAGCTATAAAAATCGATCTACAGAAGTAAGTTTCTTACAAGCCAAAATCTCAGGTTTAAACGTTGGATAAAAATATTTTGTTTTTAAAAATTTATATTGTGGTAATCCGAAAGGAATGTGTCCATAATTGACTTAAGTCCTATTTCAAATATCAACCTAATGTTTATAGGGGAGCATTCCATATGGTTTGATGGTGGGTATATAAGATTCTGCAAAGTGAGATATAACACTCTTACTTGTTTTTGGATTGCTACGATTTAGAGATTATTTTAAAAATTGAAAATTTTTTCGAACATAAGTTATTCGAACTTATATAAAAAATTTATATTTCGAATCTACATTGAAAATATTACAATATTCATAAAAATTTTGATATTTTATAAAAAAAGTTCGAAATTGAAATCACCGTGACTTAGAAATGCAATGTTTCGAATTTGGAAGAATATTATGAAAAACAAACATATAATGAAAATGTTATACATATTCTGAATCTTAAATTTCATTAAAATTTTAAAATTACATATATTCAAAAGATTTAAGTTCGAAAATGGGTTAAGTTAAAAATTTTTCAAATAAGATTAAAATTGCATTTATATGAAGGAATTATTCTAAATGATTTAAAAAATTTTCGAACATATGATCGAATCATCAAAATTTTTTCAAACTGCCTTAAAGGACTTACATATACATATGTACATGTATTTTGATTTTTTTTAAATTTTTATGAATCCTTAGGATTTAGAGATTATTTAAACAATTCTAAAAATTTTTCGAATATAAGTTGGAATTTTCGAATTTTGTTTGGAAACATTGAAAAGAGTATAAAATTCATGAAATTAAAAAATACACAATCTTAAACCTGCGCTAGGTGAGGTACTTTAATAAGAGTTCATAATCGATGTGGACTGACAGCGAAGTACCTAACTGGTTACAGTATAAAAAGTAGAGAACTTGAATGTCAGATATAAATGTGTGATCAATGAATAATACTTTGGAGTGCATAATAGTTTGCACTTTAAAGTACTATTCATTAATCACATGTTAACGATTGTTTTAAATTGTTATGGTTTAATATTTAAACCCTTTTTGTTAACAAAAGTATAACTAATAACTAATTCAACCTAGTAATACATATTTTTTTCAATTTGTTCAACAAAGTGTTAATCTTTCTAAACACTACACAAGTATTTTTTCAACCAACTTCCTCTAAAAAACTCATGCTACTTAATATATTTATTAAAAAAACAAAAAAAAAAAATTGTTGCAGCTCCACTATCTTGCGGCTCACCAGATTCCCAACAAAATACAACAATTGTTGGTAAAAACTATACAATTGACAGTACGATACAATACCAATGCCCCAAGGGTCATTCATTAATTGGTGATGCAGAACGTACATGTCGCACCGATGGCACATGGAGCGGAAAGGCACCCACTTGTAAATGTATGTAAAATAAATAAATCACGGAAAAAACAATTGTTATTGTTAAAAGTGATTATGTTTTGTTGGTTAAAATTATGTTCTATATATGACTTAAATAATGCATTCTAATTTTTTTTATAAACAGATGTCGATTGCGGTCCATTACCTGAATTAGAGCACGGTTCAGTGTTTATGTCCGAACAGCGTACCAGTTATGGTGTTCAAGCCACTTATAGTTGTCATGAGAATTACACATTGATTGGTAATGAAAATAGAACTTGCGGTTTGGAGGGTTGGACGGGTAAACAGCCAGAATGTTTGGTTGATTGGTGTCCCGAGCCACCAGAGATACAAGGAGGCTCGGTGGTAGTAACCGATAAAAGAGCAGGCTCTACGGCCACCTATGAATGTGAAACGGGTTATGTCTTAGTGGGAGAACCGGTAGGTTATTGAACTTTTTAAATTGTCTATAAAGTAGTAAATTAACGATTTTATCTTTAAGGTTATATCTTGCGGCTTGGGTGGTGAATGGTCTAGCAAAGCTCCTTCTTGTCGTTTTGTGGATTGCGGTTCACCAGCTAGACCGGATCATGGTGTGGCAGTTTTGATAAATGCTTCTACCACTGTGGGCTCTATGGTTAAATATGAATGTGAAGATGATTATTGGCTAGATGGTCCTTCGGATCTGTATTGTACTAAAGAAGGCAAATGGTCTGGTGATGCTCCTGTATGTGAATTAGTTACTTGCGATACTCCCCATGTACCTCCCGGTTCTTTTGTTGTGGGTTATGATTATAATGTTCACTCTAAAATTACCTATAATTGCGATCCTGGCCATGTTTTGAGAGGAAATCCTATTTTAGAATGTTTAGATACCGGTGATTGGAGTACAGAAGCTCCATTCTGTGAATGTAAGAAATATGGTTGAAGATACTATTAAGTGGATAGAAACTTGTAATTTTCTCTGAATATTTATAGATATTGACTGCGGTACTATAACTCCCATACCTTATGGCAGTCATAAATACACTACTAATACCACCTATGTAGGATCTGAGGTAACCTTTAGCTGTTCTCAGTCTCATAAGTTAAGTGGGGTTCCCAAACGCACATGTCTAGAATCGGGAATATGGAGTGATTCCTCGCCAAAATGTGAAGGTATGAAAGAAAAAGTTACTTTATGAAAAGAGTAATATCTCATCAAAATTTTACAGAAATACGTTGCACTGAACCAGCTTTGGCTCCACATAGTTTGCTGTCTGTAACTGGCAATGATCGTATGTATGGTCGTACTTTGATAAGGACTGCAGAGTCTGCAACGAACTCAGCTCAAAATTATAGGTAAATCAGAATTATGTTTATTTAAAATTTCGAATATTCGAAACCTTACGCTTTAGAGATTATTTTTCAAAGTTTTTAAATGTTTCGAACCTAAGATCGAATTTTTTCAACATATTTTTATCTAATTTACAAGTAATTAGAAAAAGTAGTCGTTCATCTGTATCTTCACTGGCAAGATGACTAATGAATTAGAAAGTATTTATATAACACATTATTAGTAAGACCTTATTAGACTACTTCTATGTAATCCAGACCATATATAGTAGTCATTGAAAAGTATGTTGTTATGTAAGTAATTACAATTGAAAGCCATTACCCAGTTTTTGCTGGGATAATCAAACTTATGTGAGTTAAATTTACCAATACATTGAACAGTATTTTACGAATATATAATTCGAATATTCGAACCCCTATCACCAACCAAACCTTCAAGTGAAAGTTTTGACCCTTACAGGTTAACAAAAGCTTGTAGAAATTTAAATTTTTAATAGGACCCGTCTAAAATATATTTTTTTCTTTGCAGAATCGGAGCTTTGGCTAAATATCGCTGTGAACGTGGTTACAAAATGGTAGGTGAAGCTTTAGTGACCTGCGAAGATAATGGACAATGGAGTGGTAATGTTCCCGAATGTGTTTGTAAGTTTCCATTAAATAATATCAATGTGAAGAATTTTTAATAATTTATTACCATTTTAAAGATGTTGAATGTGGTCCACCTATGAATATTACCTTTGGTAAAGTCACCTTGGCCACAAATGCCACCTATTATGGAGCAGCTGCTCTCTATGAATGTGATAATAATTTCAAATTAGATGGTGTTTCAAGACGTTTATGTACCGAAGATGGTACTTGGAGTCATGAGGCCCCACATTGTGTGGAAATCACCTGTGATGAACCAGATTTAGGCGAAAGTTTGATAGTAGAGGCTGGTGAAAGATCAGTGGGTTCATTAGCTAAATTTAGATGTCAGAGAGGACGTAATTTGATTGGTAATGATACGAGGGTGTGTCAGAAATCTGGAAAATGGACCGGTAAAAGTCCAGTTTGTAAACGTAAGTATATTTAAATATCAAAATTAAAATCCAATTTTTAATTGGAAAAATTTTTTAAAGCTGTTGATTGCGGACGCCCCTTGCCCATTGAAAATGGTCGTGTAATTGTGGTTAACGAATCTACTTTGTATGGTGGCTCAGCTGAATACCATTGTATACCCGGTTTTAATCGTATAGGCCAATATTTACGTAAATGTACCGAAGATGGTATGTGGAGTGGTGATGAGCCCCGTTGTGAATTGACCGCTACAGAAGCGCAAGAAAGTGGTAGCTTAGGAACAGGCATAGCTATAGGTGCCACAGTTATTATAGCTCTACTCATATTGATCGGTTTAATATTTATACACCGCAATAAAGCCCGACCAGTAAAGAATACGGAAAATATACAGGCCGCCGAAACTAAAGATGAAAGAAGTGCCGCCGTAATGTCTTATTCAACGCTAGAAGCCAATAATAGAAATATGCATCTCGATAATGGTCCTCCCGCTACTTTTAATACATTTCATGGTGGTAGAGGTATGAATGGTAATGGCACAGTAGGCCGATCTGGTAAGTTTATACTTAATCCATTCAAAATTAAACTACAAATTTACTGTTATTTTATATACTCTTTCAGAAAACATTTACGATCAAATACCCAACGAACAATTTTACGATGCCCCCTATGAAATGCGCACGAATGATGAAGTCTATGAACCCGAACCTACAGCTGGAAATGTCATTACTATTAATGGTATATCTGTTAGATAAACTTTTATAGATCTTATTTTGTTTATAAGATTTGGTAGTTTACTTGAACAGCTATATTCCAAAATTGTTTTATTTAAAGTAATGAAAAACAAATGACTGTATTATTATCAAAATTTGATTGAAATATAACTTTATTCCTTAAGTGTTCTAAAAAATAAAAAACAAATTTAAAACTTATGTTTTGTAGATTTTGTATAAAGAAAACTTAATTATAATTATTTAGTTTATTAAGTATTTTTTTTTTGTTTTAGATTAAAGTTTTATTGTATGTGTACATGTAAATATATAATTAGTGAGTATGTGATTTGTTATAATATATAAATACTTAAATTTATATACATATTTATTTTGGCCTTTAACTAATTATTTACCTAATGAAAACAAAAAAAAATTTAGTACTTATGTTAAAAATATAATAATAGTAATAAAAAAGTAATAAATAACTTATAAATTTGAATTTTTAATCGTTATGGCAACTATTTAATGGGAGAAAGCTTTTTATGAGCTTTTAATAATTAGTGTTGTCATTTTTTATTATAGTTTATTTGTATACTATTGAATATTAATTAATAGCTGCGTATTTTTTCTTAAATAGCAACCTTTCAACTGGAGATATCGCGATTAATTCTGTAATACTCTCTGTGGAATACAGTACTTCCAAAAAGTTTTCAAGGAACCAGTTCTTTGCACTAGTCATATGATAATTCTTCAACAGTTTTTCAAAATCGATCCTAATCTCACTAATTTGAAACAGATTTCACTTATTTCGACAGAAAAATACTATTTTCTAAAAGTGTTTTCTAAAACTTCTTAGAACTTGTTCTAAGAGTTAGTTAATTCGATAAGATCATTGATCAAATAACTAGTTTCAGAACCATTTCATATAACGAGTGTCAAATCCATAACGCTTCAACAGAACTAGTTCCGAAAGTGACAATTTCGAAAAAAATTTAATTTAAAGAAAAATTTATAAAAATATGCACCAAATTTTAAAAGTAGATTTTTTATTTTAAGTATATATATTTTTTTTGGAAAAAAACATATTTCAGTTGCACTATAACTATGCGAAATTGACACTGATAATGTGGAAAGACTTAATTTAAGGTCGTAAAATTCTAAAAATATTAGTAGAATTCTAAAGCATTGATTTTTAAATATTATTATTGAAGAAAGGGTTCATAAATAACAATTTTGTTATGCTAAATTCGTCCGGACGGATGGACGGGTCCATCCAATTTAAATAGAATTTTTTGGAAAATTTGGTTAGATATACAATTTTCCCCAAAACAATGGTTAAAGCTCCCAACGGCTCGAAAAAACAAATAACATTTATTTCTGATTTCGTAATGAATCGAAACTTATACGAATAATTTTTAAAAAACAACTAAAACTATTTAATTTTCATAAAAAAATATAATTTTACTAAAAAAATTTAAATTTCATTATAATAATTAAATGTTCATAAAAATACAAATTTTTATAAAAAATGTGAAATTTTATAAAAAAATGTGTTCTAAAGAAAATTTCTCTTTTATTTTAAAAGTTCGAATTATTACTAAATAACAATTTAAAAAATTTTCCCATAAATAATTTTAAATGTCTTCGAAATATTTGTAAAAGAAACTTCTGGCAACCATATAAAAAAGCTTACAAAAAAAACTATCTTGATAACAGTTTGAAAAGTACTGTAGAAAAAATTTTAACATGAAAGTTTATTGTGTACAGTAAACTCTAGTTAAATAACAAATAATGTAAAATGTATGTACATTAGGGAAATAAATAACTAATTTTGGAAACATTACGCACAAACAGAAATTTCTAATATAAACCGATTTATTTCAAGTTTTTATACCCACCATTAAAAATGATGGGCGGTAAATTGTTTTTGTCATACCATTCTTCGAAATATTGGTCATAGACCCACAAAAGTATATATGTATATTCCGGGCCGTTATTAAATTCTAAGACGATCTAGCCATGTCCGTCCGTTTGTTGATAACACGATACACAAATTTTCCCTATAGGTAGGTTTGTTTGGTATTGAAAATGGGTAATATAGGTCGACATTTTTGCATAGCCCATAAAAGTGGCCCCCCGAAAAAAAACTTTAATAGTCATAACTGTTTTAAAAATAAGAGTATATCAATGAATTTCAGCATAAATAAGTTTTATATGCGAAAGAAGTTCGCTATCAAATTTTATGAATAACGTTCCATAATTTACCCTACCTCTCATAAAAAGTGCCCTTCAGAAAATGACGTTAATGCCCATTACTGGCTTAAAAGTACGAGTATAGCGATGAAATTCAACATAAACTATGAGCCATAATCTCTGTACCAAATTTTATGGGGATCGGTCCATAATTGACCCTGCCCCTCATATAAGGCCCCCTTCAGAAAACTACTTTAACGCTCATTACTGGCTAGAAAACACGAGTATAGCGATAAAATTCGACATAAGTAAGTTTCCTACGAGCCAAAATCTTTGTACCAAATTTTATAGAGATCGGTCCATAATTTACTCTACCTCCCATATAAAGTGCGCTTCAGAAAATGACGTTAACGCCCATTAATGACTTAAAAGTATGAGTATAGCGATGAAATTCAACATAAATAAGATTCCTATGAGGCAAAATCTCTGTACCAAATTTTATGGGGATCGGTCCATAATTAACCCTGCCTCTCATATAAGGCCCCCTTCAGAAAACTACTTTAAAGCCCATTACTGGCTAGAAAACACTAGTACAGCGATGATATTCGACATAAGTAAGTTTCCTACGAGTCAAAATCTCTGTACCAAATTTTATGGAGATCGGTCCATAATTGACCATACCCTATATATGGTCCCCTTCAGAAAATTATCTTTATCGAATTAATTATTCGACATAAGAAAATTTCTTACGAACAAAAATCTCTCAAACTAATTTTTTGGGGATCTGTCCGTAATTGAACCTACTCCCATATAAGGTCCCCTATAGACTTGTTATGAATCAAAATTTTTGTTAAAAATCAACAAAAATTATTTGTTTTAAAACATTAGTCACAATTTTAAATTCTATAGAGCTTGGCCCATTACCCACTCATTTTAGGCCATATTCCGAATATCATCATGTTATGGATCAATTCTTAAAGATCATATATAAAAAATTTGAAATTGATATTTTATGTAGATTTTTAACAGAAAAGGTTATATATACTTGATATTTTTAGAAACTTACCAATAATAAAGACATAATCATCATCTGAAATAAAAAAAGTATTTTAAATAATTAGAAAAGTTATTAAATTAATGTTTTAAATTTAAAAATGTATATAGAATGTTTTCCCATATATAAATAAACATAGATTTTTTGGATCGAAATGGATCATATTTCCAATATCTTTTAAGGATATTAAGTTTGTATATAAAATGTTATGAAATAAAAATTAAATGTATAACAATATATAAATAAACATAGATTTTTTGGATCGAAATGGATCATATTTCCAATATCTTTTAAAGATAATAAGTTTGTATATAAAATGTTATAAAATAGAAATTAAATGTATAACAATTTGGCGTGATTTGAAGCATATTTAAAAATACAATTTACAATGTTTTCTATGATTATACAGAAATATTTAAATATAATGCTACAAATAACTGAATCGTGTCCAAAGTCATGTACCCATAGTATGTTTGTATATGGAAATTTATAAATTTTGTCTATATCTTGAAAATGGTTATCGCAAAAAATAAACATCTGTAAAAACTAATACAATTTACACTCCTTCGTAGAAACATTTACTTATATTATGAATAAAATTATAGCGCTAAAATGGTTGCTATTACCTATTCCAACAACTGCTGATGAAAAACTAAACAGCAGATTGTAAAAATTCCAAGTACAAACTTAAGGATTTATGATAAAGCAAATGTTTGCCAAGTAATTTACATGGGATTTCTAAATGGATTTGAGTAATATAAGTTTATGTCCTTTTAGCATCTTCTGGGAAAATATGTGCAGTGGTACTTTATTTGGCATGCTTGTCCACCATGATGGAAGACACTTTTAATACCTAAAGGAGTGGCATTTTCCATCAGGTACTGTTGTACTCTATTTGCTAACCAGATGATAAATAAAATTTTTGGCGCGAATTATGCACTTAATATCGCTAAACGTTTTAAAAACTACCTGATTGCATGGCAGGTACAGTGTGATACACAGCTATAAATACTGTCATAAGTTGATGCAGCAAATCAGTTCAATTTGCAATTCATTGCAACTCAAAAGCAAAAGTTTCTTTTTATCCCAGTGAAATATTTTAAAAATATAAAAAAATATTCAATCAGTTGTTATTAGAAAACTGTTTGATAAACATGATTTTGGCAGCACGTAAACATCTCTTTGCTACCAACATCATTTTCTTTTTCATCATCTATGTCGTACAGAAGTTTATACAAGTCTTCTGTATAATTGAAGAGAAGGCCTGCAATAATGCCAATTGCTCTGCCAACAATCGTTGTGACGATCGCTGTAAACCGAATACTGTCTCAGCTCCTCTGCCAGCAGCGCCCTCTACCATTACGCCACCTCAGTCGCCTAAACCCCAAGTGAAAGGTCTTCGTCTGATACCATTGGCCATGCGCAAAACTATGCGCAATTTCGGTTACGGTGAGGGTCACTATCAAATGTTCGTCGAGGAAAAACAACGCAAACAACACACCTCGAAAGCTCGCTTAAATGCGGCCGTTGCTGAAGTTAAACTCAATCCTAATTAGTTTCAGTGGGGAAAGCCCCGAAATAAACAAACGTTTGGTCATTTAATACAGAACGAATGTTTGACAATTTTACTATGTACCTCTTCATTTTCAATAAAGTTCATAAATATTTCTCCCTTCTGTGCATAGTTAATACAAAGAAATGTTTAATTTAAATTAATCGCATTGCGGAGAAACTCAATTACAAAACAACTAAAAGCTGAAAACTAAATTTATATTAAATATTAAACAAATGTCTAAGACCGTATTTAATTTGAAACGCTTAATTCTTAATTTCGATTTAAATACAAAACTGTATTCTATTGTTATTAGTTTATTTTGTATTAAATGTTATACGTTTTGTAAATTTTCAAGAAAACAAAAATATAAAGATCTGTTTTATAGATTTCGTTTCCTTTTTTTTACCAAATTTATATTGTTTATTTTAGAAAAAAATGTTAAATAAATTATTTAACATCAACAGACGTAACGTTAAATGAAATAATTGTGATTATTATTGACATTTCCGTTTTTTGGCTCTGACGTTTGGCAAGTGTTTGAAATGTCAATAAAACAAAAATAATTTAAAAACAGAATGTTCTAAAAATATTTATTTTTCTAATAAGTGTGTAAGATCTAAGATTAATTATGATTGTCTGGTATTTAAAAGATCTTACAGAAGGCGTTTTTCTAATGAGGTTAAAAATATTGGAATTATAAATGTTATATAATTTTTATAATATATAATTTTTGGTAATATATGGCAGTTTTCCTTATATTCACTAAATTATGTTCTGCTAAATCTGATCATTAAGAAAAATTTCGAATTTCTCCAAGTCTACGATTTCAGCAATACACACATTTTAACTTCATATTGTGTTCTTCAATGTATCAGGTTTTTATACCCTACACCACTTTAGTGGGGAGGGTATATTGGATTTGTGCTGATGTTTGTAACATACAAAAATATTCATCCTAGACCCACCAATGTATACCAATCGGCTTAGAATCGTTTTCTGAGTCGATTAAGCTATGTCCGTCCGTCTGTCTGGCTGGCTGTCCATGTAAACCTTGTGCGCAAGGTACAGGTCGCAATTTTCAAGATAATTGGACGTTTTATTTGACGAAGCCTATTGAAAATGGTTAAAATCGGTCCATTATTTCACCTAGCCCCCATAGAACAGAACCCCCCTGAGCTCATAATTATGTTAAATATACAGATATATCGATAAAATGCGGCACAACTAAGTTTTATAGAAGTCCGGATGACCCTGCCAAATTTCATAAAGATCGGGCCCCATTTGACCGTAGCTCCCATACAAAGTCCCCTTCAGAAAATTACTTGAATGTACAAAATTAACTTATAAACACAAATATCGCGATGAAATTCAGCAAAATAAAATATTATGTAAATATAAATATATTCACAAAATTTTATCGGGCTTGGTCCATATTTGCCCCTAGCCCCCATATAAAGCCTTTTTCAGAAAATTAGTTTTTCATCCATAAATTGCTTAAATATATCGGAACAAGGGAATATTGAAGATAAATGCTTTATTATGAAATAATATTCATAACTGGTGTAGGGTATCATATGGTCGGCCACGCCCGACTATACTTTCTTACTTGCTTAAGATTGAAATTTAATACGTCTATAGAGGGTTTGTTTATCGACTGATCAAACAAAAGTGATCTGCAGTTTAAAAATTTATTTTAATTGGTGCTTGTTTTTGTCACTGTCGTATGTATTTATTGTTCTAGATTTTTAAATAATTCTTTAATTTCCGTCAACAATACAGACTACATAAATACTGGTAAAAATGCGTCTTAATAAAAAACGAAAGTGATTTTGTTAAATTAATTGTTGAAAAAGTACAATTAAGAAATATACGTCTAATTAGATTTATTTTACCGAGATGATGCATTTTAGCTATGACTATTTATCAACATGCCAAATTATGATTCAACAGTCCTATAATTATCTTAAATGAGTCGATCGTAAAATATTTTAGATTTATATGATTTATAATTTCCCGGACTTTTTTCATTCCAGGGACTTTCCATGAAATTATAACGACGGACCATTCCGTTGTTTGAATAACAAATATCTCACATGGTTTATAAACCTTTTATAAAATAAAATGTTGTTGATGAATAAGGAGTTATATGTATTTCAAGTATTCACACTGAAATCGAATTTCTTAGAAATCGTTAAATGGAATTCCCGAAAATTCCGAAAAAACATTCCCGGTAATTCTTGGGAAATTTTTTTCGTTTAGAAAATAATAAAATTATAAACTTATTTCGATGGTGTACCATCTGCCGGATTGATTTTCATATATACGATGAAGACTTTCATTAAATATATGCGCATTTCTTCGATAAAATAATATTCAAATTTTTTTAAAAAAAAATTTTTTGTTGTTTTAAAATTTGAGCACAGATTTTTATACCATATACCACTGCGGTGGGTATGCACAAAAATAAACTATACCAATCTTCTTACAATCATTTTCTGAGTCGAAAAGCCGTGTCATTTAGTCTGCCCAGATGAACATTGTAATTATGTACAGATCGTATGTTTATACCATTTATGTTCGCGAGAAGGGTATGAATGAATGTCGAGTGCTTTACGTGAACACCTGCCGTGTTGGCCTATTTCTCAACCACTGGGTGAGCTTCTGCGACGACTCACCACCGCCCCATTGCGTATCTTACGCGCTGGTGGCAGTTCTCGTATATGGAATGTCTGGTCCAGTATACGTGAGCTTTGCTCCAGTACTTCAACTATATAATCTCTGACCATTGCTCCGAGATGCAAAAACATCACAGCACCCTTCTCATTTATCCTACACACTCATAGAGAACAAGCGAGTAAGATCCGTTTACGCCTACATTCATCCTGTATTATATACATTTAACACCAACTCATTTCCAACGTTTAGTCCCACAGTCATTCCTCTGTGGGGTATCTGTTGTCATTCGGCAACAACACCGAACTTATCCCGAATCACAGATTTCGCCGTGCATCAGTCTTTTACCCGACACTTTCTCTTCTAGCGAATTTGGGTTTAAACCACAGTCACTACGTCACTACCAACTGGCCACCCGTAATACCAGAATATGTGGCTCTCTATTTCGACACCATGTCAAAACATTCCAAGGTAAGTCCGAGGAGTGAATTAACATCACCAGTTAATAGTTCTGGCAGATTAGAGGTACTGGTAGCACCTCTTTAGCCCTGAGGGTCTATAGCCAAGGTGGGTCTATCACCAAGGAAACATGTTTAATATTCCGTTTGTAATTTTTACAATAATATATATTTTCTGGATCCTTATAGATAGAGGAGTCGATTAAGCCACGTCCATCTGTCTGTGCGTCTGTTGAAATAAATTTTCTGAAATTCTGATAAATTTATGATCAGTCTATAGAACACAATTTCCAGACTACATAACCCTTTAATGTCCAGCCCGCTGTACATATTTGTATTTACATAGTTAAAAACTAGAGTGTCCTGAGAAACAGCCTTTACAGGAATCTCATATAGAAATTTGAGTGGTATTTCTATATGAGATTCTTGATACTTAAAAAAAGATTATGATTTTCAATCGCTGGTACGAAACTGAGGACCTTTTCAAAAAAAATATATATTATATATTATTGGACAATTTCTGCTAGGACCAATAGGCGAAAAGTTACACTGATTTGAAAAAAACCCAGTATGACCAAAATGTTCAACTTTGAACCCCTCTAACTCCGGCAGTTCTTGGCCGATAGAGCCAATTTTGTATTAACCATGGTACAAATTTCATCCAAATCGATTTTTTAAGTTTGGTCACTTAACACGAAATTGCCCATATTAAATCGTAGTATTATATTTATAAATCGCTTAAACCAGGAATATGTCTCTATTTTTCATTCCTGAACTGTATTTTACATTTCCAAATTAATTTGTTACAAATAACGATTTAACTAGTTGAAACAGAAAAAAATCTTATTGGAAAATATGTATTTAGTAAATCATTAAATCTCTACTTTAAACTAGGTACACACATCAAATGCAAAAGATATTTGAAAATCTTTAATCATTAGTAAAATGTCAAATACACTAAGTATGTATGTATCTTAAGGATTTATCTAAAACGTTATAAAAACATGCTTTCTTATTAAGCCGAAAAACATGCAGCTGACAGACAATATGTGCTCAAAACAAAATACTAAAGAGTCGTAAAAGAGAACAAGATTTGTTTAAATCTACCTGTAATTAGAAAAACTATAGATAGGCGAGCTGAGGACCTGGGTGGTTTACGACCGTAGCGACAAAATTCTTATTATACACACAGAAACACTAGAAATTAATTCTTATTACAACTACAAATTTAGGCAATTTAAATTCTAATAGTTAATATGACTCAGATTACAAAATTGTCGTTACCAAAAACAAAATTAATAACAAGGAAAAACAGGAGAGGTCTAGTAGAAAAAAACAACAAAAACATCAAACAAATTATGTTGAAGTCAGCTACCTGTTGCTTTAATTTATCCCTAAAATAAGGAAAAAGGTAGAATATATACTGTGTAAATCTCTGTGTGTGTATGTTGACAAACTAATTTGTTTGTGACCTTTTTCTTGTTGTTGGGTCAATCATAGTTGTCATATGGATTTCCCATTTTATTTAAGAATGGGTTTTTGGAAAAATAATATTAGTTGTTTAAAAACTTTAAAAGCGAACACACTTACTTGTGTTGCTTACTTTCCCTCGGTAACTAAGGAAAATTTAAAACAATCAACTTTTAAAGGATATCAAGGATATATACGCACATACATATGCAGTGATTTTTAATAAAATTGTTTTTGTTTTCATTGTGACTTGTTTAACAAACTAATTGAAATGTGTACATTAGTTTCTGTAAAGTATTTGCTGTATACGTTCGTTCTATTGTGTGTCATAGTTATAACTCCCAGTATTAGAGGCGAAGGTTGCAACGAATTCGTATGTGGTTCAGTAGTCTCCAAGTGTCTCTTGACACAAAGTTGTCAATGTAAACTTTCTGATTGCTACTGTTGCAAGGATTGTCTTAATTGTTTGGGGGAATTGTATACAGAGTGCTGCAGCTGTTTGGATATGTGTCCAAAACACAATGACACTTTAAGTGCCATGGCGCCAAAATCACAAATTGGTGATTTCGAGGGAGTACCAGAACTTTTCGATACCCTTACGGCTGAAGAGGATGAAGATCAATGGTCGACTATACGCTTTCCCATGCGCAATACTTTACAGCGTCACTATAATATGGCCACCGGATCATTTGGTTTTGGCGATGACATTGATGAGGATGCCTTTGCCCACAAACAACAATTAACCGATACTGTCAATTGTACGGTCATCTATTTGAATACTTGTACCACTGGCAAAAAGTGTTCACAGTATTGTGAGAGCATGGTGAGTGTGCACTGGAAATTTTCTACACTAAATCGAAATAAATGTTAATAATTTGTAATTTATTTTATTGTTATAGGGTTCAAATAGTTATCGTTGGTTTCATGATGGCTGTTGTGAATGTGTTGGTGCCAATTGCTACAATTATGGCATCAATGAAAGTCGTTGCACTTCATGTCCTGATGATGATGAGGAGGAGGACGATGAAGATTTAAATGGTGAGAACATGGACGATGATGCTGATTATGGAGAGAATGAGGAGGATATGTCTTGGGATTATGGCGAAGATGAAATGAATTATAATTAAAAAAACTAAATTAGAACAAACTAGCTAGTAACAAAAATATTGACTGTAAATTTGTAAATTAAAATAATAGAAATAAGTTTTTATAGTGTTAAAGAAATGGAACCAGTGTTAGTTGGATTTAAGTGTATCTATCTATTTTATAAAATTATGTTTAGTTTTGCTTCAAATAAAACTATGTATTTTATATCTATATATAGAAAAATGAATGTGTGTTTGTTTGTATGTTTGAACGTTATAGACTACTAAACGGCTGAACCGATTTTATTCAAATTTTCACAGCGTATTCCTGTATGTCTGTAATAGGTAATATGCTACTTTTTATTTTGAAATTCCAAGTGGGCGAGGAGCCACGCCTATATTAGGAAAATATTAAATCCGTATATTTTAGATAATATAACAGTTAGAGTCCTAAAATTTTGTCGGAGCAACTTTAGTGTCAATATAATTATTTAGGACAAAAAGTAGGCGGACTATCATTAGGGGCGTGGTACCTCCCATATAAATTAAATACAAAAATACGTTTATCTTGGAAACTATTACATTTAGAATCTTCAAATTTTGCACGAAAAACTTTAACATCCATCTAAACATTTTGGGTAATAAATTGGCGGACTACCCATGAGGGGAGCGGCACCTCCCATATTAATTAAAGACAAAAATTCGTTTATCTGGAAAACTAAATTCTTCAAATTTCGCACGAAGAACTTAAATATTCATCTGAACATTTTGGAGGAAAAAAAAAACGGACTTTCATCTGGGGGGTCTTGAAGCCCCCACATGAATCAAATAGAAAAATTCTTATATCTGAGAAACTATTAGAGCTAGAATCTTCAAATTTTACATGGAGAACTTTGAAATTCATGTGAACATTTAGAGCATAACAGGCGGACTTTCAATGGGTGGCTTGGCACAACATATATGAATTAAATACAAAATTTCGTGCATCTTGGAAACTCTTATATTATTCAAATTTTTTATAGATAGATATAAATTGGCGATAGATAGAAAATGGCGAACTTGCAATAATTTGCTTGACTTCTTTCATATGTAACATATAATAAATCTAAATAATATAAAATAATATTCCTTTTAGGGTAGCAAAGCACACTGGGTATAGCTAGTAATTTATAAAACTTTGTTCCAAAAATTAAATGAAAATATACATGGAGTTTAATGCCCTCACTCTCTCCGTGAAATCAAAATTTAATTTATTTTTTGAAATATTAAATTTTTACTGGACTTTTTTTCAGAAAAAAAAGGAGCAAAAAATCATGAAACCCCAAAAGGACTGCTTTATCTTTTGATCCAGTTAACCAGCTATTGACGTAAGAGAAACAATTATGAGAAATGGTATCTTAGAATAAACTATTTCGATGGGAACATAAGAAATTTCCATTTTGGTGTCATTAGGATGGCTACATAACGTCTTTTAAAGACATTTTTTGAGTAAAGAGTTAGATTGGAGTAGGGTCATGTATGGAACCATGAAATTCAGTGGAGGATTCTGGTTCAAATAATTTTTGTTTATTTCATCGATATATTAGTGTTTGAAAACAAATTTCAGCATGACAGACTTATGTATATGAGGATTCTTTCCCAGAATAACTGAAATGTTAATCTTCATATAGTTAAACAATTTATTAATTAACATATGTTTTATTATTTTGAAAACTTTCTAATTAACTAATTGTTTAAAAGCTAATATTTACTGAAAATAAAATCTCAATTAAATTTCTAAAAAAGAGTTAGTTTTCATCTTTAAATTTCTACTATAAATACTTAGTGCGAAATTTTGTTTTAATTATACATACATATGTATAGTATTTAATAAGTTATAACGAAATGCAAATTTTGAAACTTTTACTTATTGCCTTTAGTATATCCTTGGCTTTAGCTGAAGATGCTGCTTACGAGGGAGGTGCTGAAGATGCTGCTTACGAAGGAGGTGCTGAAGAAGCACCTGTAGATTATGAATATGCCCCAGAAGCTGGTGGTGATGCCCCAAATGATGGTGAAGATGCACCATGGGGTTATGATGAGACCACAGTAGGATATGACACTGCTAAAACTAAAAGACCAATTACCGATTGCCCTCCTAGTGATGCAAATGATGATAAAGCAGTAGATATTTTTAAAAATAGTGGTGCCGGTATAATTTTTAAAGATCTTGTTAAAATTGATTTTTTCTTGCAAGGAAAAAATTCAATTAAAAACAATTAATAAAGTATAGTCGGTCAAGGCCGACCATATGATACTCTACACCAGTTATGAGTATAACTAAAACATGTATAATCTTTAATTGAATTTTACCTTAATTTCGATATATTTTTATGGAAAACTGATTTTTGAATGAGGCTATACATGGGGACTATGGGTCAAATATTAACCGATCCGAGCATATTTATGGTGACATGAAAGTTTGTTGTGCCGAATTTCATTGAAATACACGTGTTTATAAGGGAATTAACGACGTTAAAGCATTTTCAGGAGGGGACTTTGAAGAGAAACTAGGGTCAAATAAGGTTCGATTATTTTGAAATTTGGCAGTAATATTTAAACTTATATGAAACGTAGTTGTGCCGAATTTCATTGAAATACACGTGTTTATAAGGGAATTAACGACGTTAAAGCATTTTCAGGAGGGGACTTTGTAGAGAAACTAGGGTCAAATAAGGTTCGATTATTTTGAAATTTGGCAGTATTATTTATACTTATATGAAACGTAGATGTGCCTTTTTGTCGAGATATAAGTATCCCAGCAAAAACTCGGTAATGAATTGCACTTATATAACCACTTACTTTCAATGACTACAACATACTGTCTGTATTACTTTTAAGTACTCTTATAATGGCTTACACATGTATCGCGACCTAGCAACTGTTTTACTCACACAGAAACTTCTATTTGTAAGTACTTATTTAAGTAAGTGAGCGTGGTAAGTACTTGCCTCCAATGTCATCACCGTGTTAAAATAATGTGATAAAATGCTAATGGATAAGTAGTGAAAAATGGCCTTTTTAGCTTATTTACTCATTACTTTTCAATGTAAGTTTTTGCTGGGTGTAATTGGCATAATTATGAGCTCCAAAGACTAATTTTTGGATTTCTGTTCTATGAGGGCTAGCTGAAAATGAAAATGGGTTATATAGAGGGTACGGCTAACTATGGACCGATACTCATGAAATTTGATAGACGGATATTCGTTACTTAAATATTACGTGTTTATGTCAAATTTCATCGCTGAAATTTGCTGAGGAGAACTTTAGAGGCAGGCTAGAGTGAAATATGTCTCAATATTCACCATAATTTGCAGTGTAACTTGTGCCGAATTTAATCACTAAAAGAATAGTGAAAAAAAATTATGAATATTTTAACTGTATACCGAGGGAGACACATGTATGTACCGATATTGTCCATTTTCAATACTAAACAAACCTTATCAAAAGAGACTATTTGTGGACAGACAGAATATTATAAACTTCTTCAAAACAGTTGTAAATGAAAGGTGACTTTATTTAAAACGTTCTCAAACAGAAATAAACTTTTGTAATAGTTAATATTTTGTCAACAAATATTTATTTAATTAAAAAATAAATAAAAGCAAGAATCCAAATGTTTTAATTATGTTACAACTTGTAATATTACATTCAGCTCTAATAAGTTTATTTCAAATTTGTACATAAATACTCGTTTTAAGCACAACAAATAACAGTTCAAATCAACAGTTGATTTGACTTGTAACACAACTACTGCGACTGTTAAATCCATTAAACAAGAGGACTATGAAGTTTTTTACACTCTTTTTATTAGGCCTCCTATTGGTCATGGTTTCGGCAGAAGATGCCGCAACAGAAGCTGCTGACGATGATGTCACAACAAAAGATCCTCCTAAAGATGGTGACGTCACGGAAGCACCTCCAAAAAATCCTCCAAAGGATGGACCACCAGCAGCAGGTTCCAAACCACCCGCTAAGCCCGCTGCAAAACCTACAAAGAAACCAGCAGTTAACAAGAAGCCAGCAAGCCCTCCTAAAAAACCTGTAAATTCCAATAATAAGCCGTCTAACGGAAACAACAACAGCAACAAGAATATTAAAAAAGAAAATCCAAAGAGACAAAAGCAAATTAAGAAAAGACAAAGGGAAATCAAAAGGATTAAACAACAGATTAAAAAAGAAGAACAAGCTAATAAAAAGCGTCAAAAAGAAATCAAAAAAAGAAAGCAAGGTGATAAGAAGAGGTCGGCGCTAATTAAGAAGAGAAAAAATATCATGAAGAAAAGAAGACAAACTATATTGAAACAAAAAAGGGAACTTAGAAAGTTACAGTTTCAAAATAAGAAGAAACGTCGTGCCAATAGACGCGGATAAAAATTGATCGTTTTGAAGGATTTATCTCAAAGCTAATAAAATCTGAAAAGTTTTATAATGATTACATAAAAAAATAAATAAATAAATTGAGGAATTTTATTGCATTAAAACATTTGTTTTTTAATCATTTAATAGGTTTACTATTTTATATAATTATAAAAATTCTTGTATTTACGGTTAAGGTTTAATATCTATTATTTTGATGTTATATTAAAAATGGCTCTTCACTTTATATATTTCCTAAGATTAATTTCAATCGGTTGAAAATTAGATAATATTTCAATATGGTTTCAAGATAATGCCACAATATTGCATGGTTTAAGTTTGGTCTTCACAGTTTATGGGTTAACATTAGTTTATTTTATTAAAACTTCAGATTTATATTTCCTCTTATCTGGAATTTTATATTTAGAAAGGGTTTTATATATAAAATGCATGATAGTAAGGAATTTAATCTAATTTTCAAAAATATTACCAAAGAATTGTGTTCTCCTAAATCCTCAAAATTCAAATCTCAGTTATCGCTAATCTGTGGGAGATATCCACCTAATTTCTTTACTATTTTGTACTCTTCTTCATTGTCCATAAGTCACAGGAAGACCATATGATATCATACACCAGCGATTATGTTGCAAATTTTGATTCTTTTTATATCCTACACCACTATATTAGGGAAGGTATAATGTCTTTATGCTTATGTTTGTAACACTCAAAAATATTGTTCCTACAACTATCTTAAAGTATACCAATCCGCTCAGAATCACTTTCTATATCCGTCCATCCGTCTGTCTGTCTTTCTGTGTGTCCATGTAAAGCTTTATGCGCACGCTACAGGCCGCAATTTTCAAGATAATTTGGCACATACTCTTCTTTTAGCCTAAGGACGAACGCTATTGAAAATGGTTGAAATCGGTCCATTATTTCACCTAGCCCCCATACAACCCTACCCCCGAATAGGGCTTTTAGGTTCATAATTTTGATAAATGTTCAAAAATGTCAACAAAAATCAGCTAAACTTAGTGTTAAAGAACTTGAAATGACACTTCCGATATTTGTAATGATCAGGCCTCATTTGCTCGATACAAACTTCCCTTCAAAAAATGACTTGAAGGTCAAAATTCACCTATAAATACTAATAACACGATTAAATTGTACATTAATATCCTTGACGTAGACGTAAATTTCTCTACAAAAATGTATAAGGATTTATTAAGCCCTACCCTTATATGAGCCCTTTTGTAGAAATTCTCTTTTTTTTGTGGGATAGGGTCAAATGAGGCCCGATCATTACGAAAATCAGCAGTATCATTAAGATTTATATAGAACTAAGTTTTGTGGATTTTTGGAGTGAAACAAGAACATTTAAAATATTAATGAGCTCAAAAGCCCTATTCGGGGGTACGATTGTATGGGGGCTATACGATATAATGGACCGAAAATTGCGACCTGTAGAGTGCGCACAAGGTTTACATGGTCACACTGGCGGACAGACAGGCCGACAGACTGACAGACAGACAGACAGACAGACAGACAGACAGACCGACAGACGGACATAGCTAAACGACTTAGTTATATGTAAATAGACATTCACAGCAAATGAATGGAGAACATCGGACCATATTTGACTCTAGAGCCCATATAATGACTTCAATTTTACTTTATTATGAATCTCCTTCTCGGAATATAATTTCGATTTGTATAAATTGTTTAATGTTTTCCATACGGAATTTAAAAATAAAATCCAAGATACCGTGTACGGGGGTAACATTAATGGATTGGGTTTAATTATTTGTTAATTAAATCGATTAAAACTACCCTAGTATACACACAAATTACATTTCATTACTTTAAATCGGGCATAATTGAACATGCCGCCTTATAAGGCCTCTTCCATCGATATACTACATATGTCAGTATAAAAACAAAATAGGTTTGATGCATTTTGTTAGGTATATACATATTTCATATATATATTTTATTCGGTGCTTAATTAAAGGTTACATATGTTTGATTCTAAAGTTCAGTTATAAATTCGTTTTTTATTATAAGTAACTTCTTACTGTCTTACAAATGTAAGTTATTCAGAATTTGTTTAAATTAAAGAAAAATATTACAACTAGATTAAACTAACATTTGTTGTTTGCACTCGTGTTACAAAAACTATTTGTAGAGTCTGGCACAAATAAATATTTAAACAATAGGTTACAAGTGTTTCTGTTTCTTACATCAAAAATTATTACAACAATTTACAATAAATACTAAATTAAATGATGAAAATATATAGTGTCATTCAATATTTCATTGAATTCGGAACGAAATAGAATATTGACACAAACATTAAAGGAAAATGAAATTATTAACCATCTTTATTATTGGCTGTGTATTTGCAGCAGTCGTCGTTATGGCCGAGGACGCTGACGAAACGACGGAAGCACCACCTACAGATCCTCCTAAAGACGGCGATGCTACAGAAGCTCCTCCTAAGGACAAAGATGACAAAGCACCAGCAGGAGGCGATAAACCAGCCGATGGAGGTAAAAAACCACCAGCTGGTGGCTCAAACAAACCCCCAGCTAATAAGAAACCAGCAACTAAGAAGCCTGTCGTAGGCTCAAATAAACCTGCTGCATCACCCAATAAGAAACCAGCTCAAAATAAAGAAGCAAAGAAGCAACAAGCCATTAAGAAAAAGCAATTGGCTATTGCGAAAAAGCAAAAGGAAATTTTGAAAAAAGAAAAAACCAGGAAGAGGCGCCAAGAAGCTATCAAGAAAAGGCAATTGAATATTATTAAAAAGCAAAAAGCTTTTGAGAAAAGACAAAAAGCTTATATTAAAAGACAACAGTCTACTTTTAAACGTCAAGAGGCTAATATGAAGAAACTCAAGGCTAAATTGAAGAAGGTTAGAGCTACAAGAAAAGGTTTACAGAAGAGATCTCGTGCTATCAGGCGCGGTTAGAATTGACAACATTTTCTACGATTTGTAAAAATGGTTCATTAAAATGATAATAATAAAAATGTGTTTGGTTAAAGGAGAACTAAAATTATAACTGTATTTTTATATTAGGAGTATGGGGTATTCGACATTTGTATCTAGGGTTCTGTAGTTGAAAAATTAAGTTAAATTTTCAACTTTATGCAATTTATGAAAAGTCGACTTTTCGAATATTTTAATTTTACGAGCAGTAAAGTTTTTCAAGCTTACAAAGGAAACGTTGATTTAACATTTTTTGAAGTAAAAACAGAAACATTAAGGCCTTTCGCCAAAAAAAATTACTCCTGTTTTAGTTGATAGATTACTCATGAGAAGGGAAACAAAAATATGCATGTACATGCTTTTTATGGAGCGTCGTTTCGGAACCAATTTGTTTACCCACCATCAAAAGAGATGAAGGGTATATTGTTTTTGTCATTCCGTTTGTAACACATCAAAATATTGGTCATGAAACCACAAAAGTGTATATATTCCGGGTCCTTATTAAATTATAAGACGATCTAGTCATGTCCGTCCGTCTGTCTGTTGAACAAATATTCCTTATAGGTAAGGTTTGTTTGGTATTGAAACTGAGCAATATCGGTGCACGTGTTCTCATAGCCCCTATACAAGTGGCCCCCAAAAAACAGTTTTAACAGTTTAACTGCTTTAAAAATAAGAGTATAACAATAAAATTCGGTACAAATGAACCAAAAGCTCTCTACCAAATTTTATGAATAACGGTCCATAATTGACTCTACCCCCCATATAAGGTCCCCTTCAGAAAATTACTTTAATTACATTAACTGTCTAAAAAATACGAATATGTATATCGATGAAATTCGACATAAAGAAGTTCCATATGAGACAAAAACTCTTTACCAAAATTTATGAGGATCGGTCCATAATTGACCCTACTCCCCATATAAGAAAGTTTCTTACGAGCAAAAATCTCTAAAAATAAATTTATGAGGATCGGTCCATAATTGACTCTACCCCCATATAAGTCCCCGTTAAAATATCTTTGATTTTTTCGAAATGGGTTTCAAAAATTCCGTAATTTTGAGCTGATTACCGGAAAAATAATCTTAAATATTTTGTAGAGTATTTTTGGTCAATTCCAAATATAAAAATTTTATTTATGGGGGTCACCATCAAGACTGTGTACTTGTGCCTAAAATTTTCAATTCTTTAATTTTACAGAAGATACGAATATTGACTCTCTCTGCTTCTAGACTAAAACATTAAGTTATAAAAGTCCATTATAGAACAAGTAAGAAAGTATAGAAAGTAAGAAGTGGCCGACCATATGATACCCTACACCAGTTATGAATATTAAATGTGATTTATTTTTCATAAAAAAGCATTTATCTTCAATATTCCCTTGTTCCGATACATTTAAGCAATTTATGGATGAAAAACTAATTTTCTGAAAGAGGCTTTATATGGGGGCCGGGGGCAAATATGGACCAAGCCCGATAAAATTTTTTGAATATACATATTTATATTTACATAATATTTTATAAGTTAATTAGGGACTTTGTATGGGAGCTAGGGTCAAATGGGGCCCGATCTTTATGAAATTTGGCAGGGTCATCAAGACTTCTATAAAATTAGTTGTGCCGTATTTTATCGATATATCTGTATATTTAACATAATTATGAGCTCAGAAGCCCTTTTCGGGGGGTTCTGTTCTAGGGGGGCTGGGTGAAATAATGGACCGATTTTAACCATTTTCAATAGGCTTCGCCCTTGGGTCAAATAAAACATGAGTGCCAAATTTCATCCAATTATCTTTAAAATTGCGACCTGTACCTTGCGCACAATGTTTACATGGACAGCCAGCCAGCCAGACGGACAGACGGACGGACATAGCTTAATCGACTCAGAAAACGATTCTAAGCCGATTGGTATACTTTAAAGTGGGTCTAGGACGAATATTCATTAGTGTCACAAAACATTTAAACTAGAAATATTTCAAAAAATTGAACAGATTTTGGAAAATATTCTAATAAAATTATGTCTACATTAAATATATTCGCAACCTCATTTGGTGCTTATGACTATAAATGGATAATCCTTCAGACGGCAAAACTCAAATTTCAAATTTTTTACAATTTTGTTAAACAAATTTTAAAATTTTGAGAAAATCTCCATGTAACTTATAGACAATAAAGATGGGAATAAAATATTATAGAAATTAGATCGATAGAGGATTTCGGAGAAAATTTTTTTGTTAAAATTTTTGAAAAATAGCCTTAATTCTTTTATGATTCTGTTACTGATTTAAGAATATAATTCAAAATTTCATATTTGAATAAAATTAAAACTTCTTAAAATGAAAATACTTCTTATTAAAGGCTATATTTTTGTGCTTAAAAATACAAATATATTTAAATAAAATTAAATAAACACAACTGTAATTCTAATTTTTTACACAACTAAATATTTTATTTATTATCTAAATAAATATCTTGCTTTTAGATTTGTAAATGTTTTGATGTTAAAATAAACATTAACATAAGACAACAACTTTATTTGCAGAAAATGTTTACATTTTGAAGAAATAATTAAAAATTTTGCAATAAATAGTGAATTTTGCTATTGGAAGTTATATTTCAATTCCATAGGTGTTTCAATTCAGAACCATCGTTAGCACAATGAAATTCCTAACAGTTTTTATATTTGGCCTTATATTGGCAGTGACTCTTGCCCAGGATGCAACAACCGAAGCTCCTGCTGATGGAGATAAAACAACTGCAGCTCCTCCAGATGATGGCGATAAAACAACCGAAAAGTCGGCTGATAAGCCTGCAGGAGGTGATAAACCTGCCGATAAACCGGCTGGTGGCGATAAACCAGCTGGAGGTTCAGATAAACCTGCCGATAAACCCGCTAGTAAACCCACTGAAAACAACAATAAACCCAATAACAAACCTAATCAACAAAACGTCAATAAGCAACGCGAAGAAATTAAGAAAAAACAATTGGCTATTTTGAAGAAACAACAAGCTATTATTAAGAAACAAAACGCTAAAAGGAAGAAGCAACAAGCCATCAAGCAAAAGCAATTGGCCATAATTAAGAAGCAAAATAATATCCGCAAGAAACAACTTGCTTACATGAAGAAACAGGACGAGAATTTCAAAATACAAGAGAACAATATGAAGAGACTCCAAGCCGAGATAAAGAAAGCTTTAGCCGAAAAGAAAAGGTTAGACGCTTTGTTGAAACAACAAAACAATCGGGGATAAAATATTAAATTTAAAAATGTTGTTTTTATTTTTTTATGAATAACTAAATAAATATTCTGTTTAGTCAGATAGTACAAATAAATAATTGTTATGAATACCCTATGATTTTCTTTATTATCAGAATATGTGTTTAAATATTACCCAGTAAAACTTTCTTTACCATGTAAGGAGTAGGTCTCCGGTAGGTTAGTGTTTAGTGTTCTAGTCTGGTAGACCGGAGGTGGTGGGTTCGATTCCCACCTGAGGCACTGGTTAAGGAGCGCACTACTAACTAACTAACTAACTAACTAACTAACTACTAACAAACTACTACTAACTAACTAACTAACTAACTAAACTACTAACTAACTAACTAACTAACTAACTAACTAACTAACTAACTAACTAACTAACTAACTAACTAACTACTAACTAACTAACTAACTAACTAACTAACTAACTAACTAACTACTAACTAACTAACTAACTAACTACTAACTAACTAACTAACTAACTAACTAACTAACTAACTAACGAACTAACTAACTACTAACTAACTAACTAACTAAAACTAACTAACTAACTAACTAACTAACTAACTAACTAACTAACTAACTAACTACTAACTAACTAACTAAACTAACTAACTAACTAACTAACTAACTACTACTAACTAACTAACTAACTACTAACTAACTAACTACTAACTAACTAACTAACTACTAACTAACTAACTACTAACTAACTAACTAACTAACTAACTACTAACTAACTAACTAACTAACTAACTAACTAACTAACTAACTACTAACTACTAACTAACTAACTAACTAACTAACTAACTAACTAACTAACTAACTAACTAACTACTAACTAACTAACTAACTAACTACTAACTAACTAACTACTAACTAACTAACTAACTAACTAACTAACTAACTAACTAACTACTACTAACTAACTAACTAACTAACTACTAACTAACTAACTAACTAACTAACTAACTACTACTAACTAACTAACTAACTACAACTAACTAACTAACTAACTAACTAACTACCAACTAATTAACTAACTATGTATGCTGTTAGGTAAGTAATAATTACAATTTAAATCCATTACCTAGTTTTTGCTGGGTATCTTTGATTTTGTATATGTATGCTAATATAAATTTGATAATGATCTTATAAGACACCCAACTCAACCTTTACCACGAACAATAGGTAATAAGTTTCATAGAGAAGAATAATATTTTAATTATTCCTAAATTTTAGATGATTTGTATCAGATAATTTCTTTTTTTTTAAATACTTCTGAAAAGATTTTAGTGTCTTCTAGTCTAGTTTATGGAATAAATAATTATGTAAAGTACTTTGGACAATTTTTGTCTAACTTTGATCGCCTCTAACTCCGGCAGTTCTTGACTGATAAAACTGAAAATTTGTGTTCATACAAATCGATTTTTTAAGTTGGGCCACTTGACACGAAATTGTCCATATATGGGAGGAGGGCCTGTCCGTGTACCGACTTTTTTGAAATACAAAATTTTTGTTAATTATTCTATCAAATGTTATTTTGGATGTATTTTGATGAAAAATATAGTTACGTCGTTTTTAACCCTTAGGTTATATGAGAGATGAGTGTGTCCTTGGAACGCTTTATTCAGATTCAGACACACATTCTGATGCATAAGAAATTCAGGACATACACTCTAATTTTGAATGTATTCCTATAATAAATGTAGTATTAGGTTATATGTAAGGTAGACGAGTCCTAGCACCGATTTTGAAATTTAAAAATTTTCTTAATTAGACTAACAGACATGAGGAAAAAATTTAATTTGAAAAAAAAACCATGTATAACAAAATATCCAGCTTTGACCCCCTCAAACTTCGGCTAAAATTTCTTTCAGTTTAGCGCCCTCTGGCGCCATAAAAATAGCAAATTTACTTCTAAGAATTTATTCTATGAAAATCAAAACATCGTTCCCATTTATATGTTTCAATTGAAAGTTCAATAAAACCAATCATAATTGTAATATTGAAACCGAACTTTTGAATTAGTTATAAATACATTTGTATGTATAAGAAATTAAACAAATATTTATTTAAATTGAAAACAGACAACAACTAAACAAATACGAATAAAAAAAAACAAACGATAAAAATGTTTATAATATTTCAACAAATTCCGTCATAGGTTAATACATATTTGCCATATTTGCTTTTATGGTAATGTTATTACAAAATTTTACCATAAATAGTAAGCAAAATAACAAAGATTTATAGTTTAATTCAAGAGTTCATTGAATTAATAATATAATTACAACTAAAGTTTTCAGTTTGAATTATTTGAAGAACAATGAAATTCCTAACAATTTTTATCTTTGGTTTAATATTGGCAACGACTCTTGCCCAGGATGCAACAACCGAAGCTCCTGCTGATGGTGATAAAACAACTGCAGCTCCAGCTGATGGTGATAAACCAACTGATAAACCTGCAGATAAACCAGCAGATAAACCCGCTGATAAACCAGCTGGTGGCGATAAGCCTGCAGGAGGAAAGAAACCACCAGCAGATAGTCCTTCTAAAGGTGATTCACCCGCTACCACTAAAAAACCTGCTACCAAGAAACCTGCTCAAAATAACAACCTAAAAAAGGAAAATGAAAAGAGACGCCAACAAATTAAGAAACAACAAGAACAAATCAAGAACATGAAAAAATTGATCATGAAAGAACACCAGGCTAATCAAAAAAGACGCGAAGCTATCCAGAAAAGGGCTGCTGAAAATAAAAAGAGACAACAGTTGATTAAGAAGAGAAACGAAGTCATGAAGAAAAGAAGTGAAACCGTTAATAAACAAAGGGAATATCTCAAGAAGTTATTGGCCAGCAATGCTGCTGCTAGAAAGAAGTTGAATGCTGGTAGAGCTCCTAACAGAGGTTAAAATTTTTATCTATATAAATTTAGATTTTTATCTTTATAATTTAATAAAGGTTCTATAATTTCTGTTTAGTAAAACTAATTGCTTTTTAATGTCAGTTATGCATTTCATATAGACATAATTTTAAAATTGTCAGTTATTGATAACTGATTCATAGAAAGAACTAACTGTATTGTCAAAACTATTGACGCAAGATACACACCATGGGCAATTTTGATTTCGAAATTTGCACCAAGGTTAGTACCCACACACAAATTTTCAGCACTATTGGTCAAAAACTGCCGGAGTTAGTCGAAGTTTGACATTTTGGTCATACAGGGTTTTTTTCATATTAGTGTAATTTTTCACCTATTGGTCCTAGCATTCAAAAGGTTTTTAGATAGGTATTTCTTCACTGTTTCCAAAAAACTCTTAAATTTTTTTTTCAAAATACTCCCATTCCAAATACTTAATTTATTAATTAAGCATTAAGTAAGAGAATAGATTAATGAAACCCGAAAACAATGGGTTTAAGGGGTTAAGAGGTGGCGTGTCATAATGTCCATAGACCTTATGACACACTATAAAGCGACATAATGTCCAGGTATATGTAGCATTTTGGTTTCCTTTTAAAGTGTCCTGGATAGCAGGCCTTCGGCCGGGCGCGGGGGTTTTAAACTTTGGGATATTTCGAATACCGGCTTCGCTAAATTAAGCCTTTATTTGACAAAGGGACTTTTTGAAGTCCACGGACTTTATGTCGCATTGCTCATGGACATTGTGACACTTTCGAAATTGTCATAACGTCCATAACTCAATTTAGTGTGTCATAAGGTATTATGACACTGGACATTATGACACGCCACCGATTAAGATACTAATATTTAATTACAAACAAGCAATTTGAGTTATTACTTTAGAACGGTGATTACCCTTGAAGTCAACTACTTACATCAATTGCTTACAAGTAATTAGTCAATGTAAATCGTATAAAAAAACGTATATAGCTCATATACTAGCTTCATGGAGCAGATAACTGATGAATTAGAAAGTAGTTATATAACAAATTATTAATAAGACATCATTAGATTACTTCTATGTAGGAGAGATAGGTAAGTAATAGGTAAGTAAGTGGTAACAATTAAAAGATACATATCACCGAAATATTGGCTATATGACTCCAACCTATATAAACTGGGTTTTTGTAACACTTTTAAACGATCTACATATATTTTTATGTCCTAAACGGAGGGAGCTAAAGGGCTGAAATTTTACACAAACATTCCCTATTGATATTTGATATTGAAAAATTGGCAAATCTTTAAGTAATCTTAGCTTGGTATTGAAAATATGCTAAATCGGTCCAAATTAGACCCTATAAGTAATATTTATATATGACTTAAAAATACAAGTAGAGTGATGAAATTTAACAAAAACAAGTTTTTTAGGAACCAGTATCTCTAGAAAATTTCAAAAGGATCGATCCATATACTTTATTATCAAAGAAGTGTTTAAAAATAAAAGTCAATAAAAGGTATTTAAATTGCTATTTTTTGGTCTTAAAATAAATAAACAATTTTGTTTAATTTAAATAAATACAACTGTAATTTAAAAATTTACACACGACAATATATTGTAATTTATTTAATTTTCTACATTTTTTAGTTTTCAAATTAGTTTTGTGTTGTTAACTAAATATTAGCTTAAGGCATAAAACTAAAGACAATAGTTTATTTACAAAATAATGTTCACATTTTCAAGAAATAATTCCAAAAATCTTGCAATAAATAGCGCGAGTTCACCTGTAAGAAATTATATTTCAATTTCATAGGTGATTGAACTTACAGCTATCAGTAGAAAAATGAAATTCCTTACACTTTTTATATTTGGCTTAATATTGGCAACGACCTTTGCACAGGATGCTACAACCGAAGCTCCTGCTGATGGAGATAAAACAACCGAAGCTGCTCCAGCTGATGGAGATAAAACAACTGAAAAATCGGATGATAAGCCTGCGGGAGGTGATAAACCTGCCGATAAACCGGCTGGTGGTGATAAACCAGCTGGCGGTTCAGATAAACCTGCCGATAAACCAGCTAGTAAACCCACTGAAAACAACAATAAACCCAATAACAAACCCAATCAACAAAACGTTAATAAGCAACGCGAAGAAATTAAGAAAAAACAATTGGCTATTTTGAAGAAACAACAAGCTATTATCAAGAAACAAAACGCTAAAAGGAAGAAGCAACAAGCCATCAAGCAAAAGCAATTGGCCATAATTAAGAAGCAAAACAATATCCGCAAGAAACAACTTGCTTACATGAAGAAACAGGACGAGAATTTCAAAATACAAGAGAACAATATGAAGAGACTCCAAGCCGAGATAAAGAAAGCTTTAGCCGAAAAGAAAAGATTAGACGCTTTGTTGAAACAACAAAACAATCGTGGTTAAACAAATAAGTTAGAAAATTTTTAATTTGTTTATAAATAAATATCCTGTTTAGTAAGACAGTACAAATTAATAGATATTAATAATTATTTTTGGTTTTTATTCATTTGAAGAATTTAAGTTTAAAATATTAGCTTGCAAATTTATTTTTTTGTAAATTAAGCGGAAACTATTTTAGAACTTAGAGCGATATAAGCAATAGGGGCGTGGGCGACGATATGATAACATACGCCAGTTAAAAGAGCGATAGTATGTATTACGCATTTGTGTAATGCTCAAAAAAATTGGTCCTACGCCCACCTTAATGTATACCGATCGAGTTAGAAACACTTTATTTCATGGTGGGTACAAACCTCATCACAAACCCTTTATAGTATTTGATCAGTTTTTGATATTTTTTAAAATAATAAACAGATTTTCTGTTTATTTTATTTTCTGGCAGGATTTTATCATAAAATTTGTTAGAAAAAAATATTCTTTAAAAACTTATTTGTATTGAATTTGATCGCTGTACTTATATTTTCAAGCCAGTTATGAATGTTAAAATAATCTTTTAAAAGGATCTTATATTTAGGTTAGGCTAAAATATGGATAGATGTACGGGATCACTTGTTTGGATTCTAGCTTTTGGCTTTTTCCAATACCAAACAATCATTATCTATAGACAATATTTGTAGATAATTTAAGCCCCATATCTCTTTCTGTTCAGACCGCATCGTGTTTTCAACAACGAAAACTCTTGCTAATATAATCGATGATAGCACAAATAATTCCCCAGTAAAAATTGGAGCTTACATGCAAGCAGGTTTGTAAGGGAACGAAGCTATTTTCTCCCTTACAAACCTGCTTCGATAAGGCATGATTTTTATATAGCGAATTCCCACTTGGAAGCATTCCCACTAGTAAGCTTAAATATTATTTAAATATTTCACTTACAATCTGCTTCTCTGTAAGGGATAGTAGTAAGCTTTTAATTTTTTTCAGCTTACATTATAAAATTACTCCTATCATTGGTATTCCCTTATTTCCTGCTTCTCAGTAAGGCTTAATAGTAAGCGAATATAGATGCAGTTACTTCCCTTTTTAGCTTCCTAAAGTCTAAAAATTTTTTACTGGGTCCCGACTTATTGCAAAAAGTATAATATAATCGATGATAGCACCAATAATTCCCGACTTATGACAAAAAGTATTTTGATCTTATAAACATGTCGGAGAGTGCATATACATATTTTGGGTCCTTATTACATTCTAAAACGATATAAACATGTTCAAAAGCACGATTGGACTAATTTATCGATTTTAATCTTCGAGATATTTTGAAGCAAAAACTTCAAATGTCGATATCTCAGCAGATACAAGAGATTTTTAATTAAAATTATGATACATTTTGACATATGGTCAATTTCGTGTCAAGTGATCCAACTTTAAAAATCTATGTCTTCCGATTTGGATAGTAGGCCAGACACAAATTTTCAGCTCTATCGGCAAGAACTGCCGGACTTAGAAGGGGTCAAAGTTGGATATTTTGTTCATACAGGGTTTTATTCAAATATCTATAACTCTTCTCCTATTGGTCCTAACAAAAATTTTCCAAAGGAGTTCAGATAGGTATTTCTTCATTGTTTCCAAAAAAATTTTGGAATTTTTTTTTTAAAATTTGTTTTAAGAAATATATAAATTTTTAATTTTTTTCAAAAAAAACCCTGTATAAACAAAATGTCCAAATTTGACACACTCTAAGTCCGGCAGTTCTTGATTGATAGAGCTGAAAATTGGTGTCTGGCCTACTATCTAATAGTACTAACATTGGTGTAAATTTCATCCAAATCGATTTCTTGAGTTGGGTCATTTGACACGAAATTGCCTATATACGTTTTTCATAAAATAAGGACGAAATGAAATAAAAATTCACCAAGCTTTAGGCTAAGATACCTCGAAGAAGGAATAAAATATGACAGAGCTTTCTACCGATTGGACTTTTGAAAGGTTTTTTTTTTAAATTCCTGATGTGATGGATAAATGCTGAGGCCAGATTCGGATTTAGCGTTTTATACTATTCTGGAAAATTTTTCCTTGAGCTGCAGAATGAATAAACTTTTAGAAAGTAGTTCCTACACAACTGTACGAGTAATCGTATAGTCGTATACATAAATCAAAATGTCTTTACATCAAAACAGTCTTAGATTATATAATTAAAACAGCACATTTTAAATAGTAATACAAGAAATCGAATAAATATTTATACAACTCGAAAATATACAACAACTAAACAAATATATATAAAAAAACAAATAAATAACTACAGTAATTTAAATAATATATCAACAAATTCTGTCACATGTTAATATTTGGCTCTTTTGTTTAATGGTAAAATTATTACAAAATTTTACCATAAATAGTAAGCAAAATTACGAAGATTTATAGTTTAATTCAAGAGTTCATTGTATTAATAATATAATTATAATAAAATTTCCATTTTGAATTATTTGAAATATTAAAGGACAATGAAATTCTTAACTATTTTTATTTTTGGCTTAATATTGGCAACGACTCTTGCCCAGGATGCAACAACCCAAGCTCCTGATGATGGAGATAAAACAACTGCAGCTCCAGCTGATGGCGATAAACCAACTGATAAACCTGCGGACAAACCAGCAGATAAACCTGCTGGTGGCGATAAACCAGCTGGTGGCGATAAACCTGCAGGCGGAAGTAAGCCACCAGCAGATAGTCCTTCCAAAGGTGATTCACCCGCTACCACTAAAAAACCTGCCACCAAGAAACCTGCTCAAAATAACAACCTAAAAAAGGAAAATGAAAAGAGACGCCAACAAATTAAGAAACAACAAGAACAAATCAAGAACATGAAAAAATTGATCATGAAGGGACATCAGGCTAACCAAAAGAGACGCGAAGCTATCCAGAAAACAGCCGCTGAAAATAAGAAGAGACAACAGTTGATTAAGAAGAGAAACGAAGTCATGAAGAAAAGAAGTGAAACCGTTAATAAACAAAGGGAATATCTCAAGAAGTTGTTGGCCAGCAATGCAGCTGCTAGAAAGAAGTTAAATGCTGGTAGAGCTCCTAACAGAGGTTAAAAAAACATTTATTTAAATTTAAAAAAATATGTTTGTTCTTGATGATTCAATAAATAAAGGTTTTATTATTTCTGTTTAATAAAAATAAAATTTTTAATTAAATGTTAGTGGTGAGAGGTATAGACATAATTTTAAAATTTTCAGTTTCCGATTTTGATCCATAGAAAAAAGTTAAATTTCGTTTCAGTGATTAAAATTTTGCTTCTTACAATGAACTATATTTTCCTAATTAAAACTTAATTTGAACTAATTAGTTTATTAATTGAATATATTTTTTAAAAACTTTTTCTATATAGAAGTGAACGCATTTTATAAGGCCTCCAAACTTTAACAAAACATTTAAGATTCACCTTGGTTGGTTCACTTTTTGGTTAATTAAAATGATTTGTAAATTATTAGGAATTCAGAAGATCAATACTAATTATACAGGCCGACAAAAATTGAAAAAATTCGAAACCCTGAGACCAGGTAAGACGATTGGGCTGTGCTAAATCGGAATATGACCAGAGATTTGAGATATCGTGTCCTGAAATTTTAAAAAGACGTAATTTTTGGCCCATTTTGATACGTTATAACTGTGCCAAGACAACTTTATTCATAAAATGTTGGTTGCCATCTGAAAGTCTATTCTGTCAACTTTAAAATAAAGGCTTAACATCTGACATATCTTTTTTATTCTTCGAGATATCTTTACCTAAATCTTGATATAACAATAAAGGAATTTAAATTAACTCACAACTTGTTTATGTCGAATTTCAGAGCAATCAATACATGTATATATGTATGTATTTTAATAAAACCAAATGCCTTTTGAATAAAAATAGCTAAAAATTCTAATTTTAGAGATATATCGATGTTTCTGCACACGTTTATTTACACGTTTTGGTGTAATTTTTGGTTATCTTTTCGAGAACCTATTTGTACAAAATAAAACTTTAAAGTTAAGCTATTTTGCAACTCAAATTATAATAATGATATAGGCCAACAAATTTTTAAGCCAGAGTGAGTCCAAAGTACGGAGAAAAGAAAGAAGATATCAGAGGTTAAAACTTTATTTTCAGACGACATAACAAATTTTATCAATAAAGATGTCTTCGCGCAGTTATAACGCCTCAAATATGGCCAAAAATGAGAAATTTGTAATATTTATGACACGATATCTTGGGTTTTGGCCTTTGTAATTAAAAGGCAATGCTCCGCCTTTGACCGACATTTACAGTATTATTTCTAGTTAGATAATAATGATTTTTGTGTAATTTAGAAATTCGTGAGAGTTCAAAACACATCCCGAGAAGATATACAGTAGTACGTGGGGATGAGTGATTATCAGCAATATTTAGTAAAATTGGTCTACCAACAGACCAATTGAAAAAATATCCGTCCATTGGCTGTTATATTCAGTAATATAACAGCCAGTAATATTTTACAATTCATACAAAATTTTAATTAGCATATAAGAAACAAACAAATATTTATTTAACACGAAAACAGAACACAACTAAACTAATACAAAGAAAAACCAAACAAACAAATAACTACTATTTTTTTAAATATTTCAATTAATTCTTACACGTGTTAATATTTGCCTACGAAATTATTACAAAATTTTACCATAAATAGTAAGTTAAATTGCAAAGATTTATAGTTTGATTCAAGAGTTCATTGAATTACTAATACGATTTGCAAAGAAACTGAACTCATTTAAATATTAAAGGACAATGAAATTCCTAACAATTTTTATATTTGGCTTAATGCTGGCAATGACTCTTGCTCAGGATGCAACAACCGAAGCTCCTGCTGATGGAGATAAAACAACTGCAGCTCCTCCAGATGATGGCGATAAAACAACTGAAAAGCCAGCTGATAAGCCTGCTGGTGGTGATAAACCTGCCGATAAACCGGCTGGTGGTGATAAACCTGCTGGCGGTTCAGATAAACCTGCCGATAAACCAGCTAATAAACCCACTGAAAACACCAATAAACCCAATAACAAACCCAATCAGCAAAACGTCAATAAGCAACGCGAAGAAATTAAGAAAAAACAATTGGCTATTTTGAAGAAACAACAAGCTATTATCAAGAAACAAAACGCTAAAAGGAAGAAGCAACAAGCCATCAAGCAAAAACAATTGGCCATAATTAAAAAGCAAAATAATATCCGCAAGAAACAACTTGCATACATGAAGAAACAGGACGAGAACTTCAAAATACAAGAGAACAATATGAAGAGACTACAAGCCGAGATAAAGAAAGCTTTAGCCGAAAAGAAAAGATTAGATGCCTTGTTGAAGCAACAAAACAGACGTGGATAAAAAATTAAAGTTAAGAATATTATGTTAAATTTTTATATAAATAAAGATTCTGTTTTGTTATACAGTACAAATTAATAATTTTTGTTAATTATAGGGATGTAACAAATGCTCGCTTTTGCATATGCAAATGTGAATTAATTATTCGCTTAATTTTTAACACACTTTAGCCAGAAAATGGACTTTTATGTTTTCACTCAAAAATTTGGTTTTTGGTGGAAAACTAAAGTGATCACAGATTATCTTTCTTTTTGCCCTAGAGCCTCTAGTTTAACCAGAAAATGGACTTTTATGTTTTCACTCAAAAAATCAGTTTTTGATAGGAAATTAAATTGATCACAGATTATCTTTCTTTTTGCCTATAGTTTAGCCAGAAAATGGACTTTTATGTTTCCACTCAAAAATTCGGTTTTTGGTGGAAAGCTAAAGTGATCACAGATTATCTTTCTTTTTGCCCTAGCCCCTCTAGTTTAGCCAGAAAATGGACTTTTATGTTTTCATTCAAAAATTCGGTTTTTGGTGGAAAACTAAAGTGATCACAGATTATCTTTCTTTTTGCCCTAGCGCCTTTAGTTTAGCCAGAAAATGGACTTTTATGTTTTCACTCAAAAATTCAAATTTTGGTGGAAAACTAAAGTGATCACAGATAATCTTTCTTTTTGCCCTAGCGCAAAAATTCAATTATTGATGGAAAACTAAAGTGATCACAGATTACCCTTCCTTTTGCCCTAGCCCCTCTAGTTTAGCCAGAAAATGGACTTTTATGTTTTCGCTCAAAAATTAAGTTTTTGATAGGAAATTAAAGTGATAACAGATTATCTTTCTTTTTGCCATAGCGCCTATAGTTTAGCCCGAAAATGGACTTTTATGTTTTCACTCAAAAATTCAAATTTTGGTGGAAAACTAAAGTGATCACAGATAATCTTTCTTTTTGCCCTAGCGCAAAAATTCAATTATTGATGGAAAACTAAAGTGATCACAGATTACCCTTCCTTTTGCCCTAGCGCCTATAGTTTAGCCAGAAAATGGACTTTTATGTTTTCACTCAAAAATTCGGTTTTTGGTGGAAAACTAAAGTGATCACAGATTATCTTTCTTTTTGCCCTAGCGCCTCTAGTTTAGCCAGAAAATAGACTTTTATGTTTTCACTCAAAAATTCAATTATTGATGGAAAACTAAAGTGATCACAGATTACCCTTCCTTTTGCCCTAGCGCCTATAGTTTAGCCAGAAAATGGACTTTTATGTTTTCATTCAAAAATTCGGTTTTTGGTGGAAAACTAAAGTGATCCCAGATTATCTTTCTTTTTGCCCTAGCGCCTCTAGTTTAGCCAGAAAGTAGACTTTTATGTTTTCACTCAAAAATTGGGTTTTTGGTGGAAAACTAAAGTGATCACAGATTACCCTTCCTTTTGCCCTAGCCCCTCTAGTTTAGCCAGAAAATGGACTTTTATGTTTTCGCTCAAAAATTAAGTTTTTGATAGGAAATTAAAGTGATAACAGATTATCTTTCTTTTTGCCCTAGCGCTTCTAGTTTAGCCAGAAAATGGACTTTTATGTTTTCATTCAAGAATTTGGGTTTTGGTGGAAAACTAAAGTGATCACAGATTATCTTTCTTTTTGCCCTAGCGCCTCTAGTTTAGCCAGAAAATAGACTTTTATGTTTTCATTCGAAAATTCGGTTTTTGGTGGAAAACCAAAGTGATCACAGATTATCTTTCTTTTTGCCCTAGCGCCTCTAGTTTACCCAGAAAATAGACTTTTATGTTTTCACTCAAAAATTCGGTTTTTGATTGAAAACTAAAGTGATCACAGATTATCTTTCTTTTTGCCCTAGCGGTTCTAGTTTAGCCAGAAAATGGACTTTTATGTTTTCATTCAAAAATTCGGTTTTTGGTGGAAAACTAAAGTGATCCCAGATTATCTTTCTTTTTGCCCTAGCGCCTCTAGTTTAGCCAGAAAGTAGACTTTTATGTTTTCACTCAAAAATTGGGTTTTTGGTGGAAAACTAAAGTGATCACAGATTACCCTTCCTTTTGCCCTAGCCCCTCTAGTTTAGCCAGAAAATGGACTTTTATGTTTTCGCTCAAAAATTAAGTTTTTGATAGGAAATTAAAGTGATAACAGATTATCTTTCTTTTTGCCCTAGCGCTTCTAGTTTAGCCAGAAAATGGACTTTTATGTTTTCATTCAAGAATTTGGGTTTTGGTGGAAAACTAAAGTGATCACAGATTATCTTTCTTTTTGCCCTAGCGCCTCTAGTTTAGCCAGAAAATAGACTTTTATGTTTTCATTCGAAAATTCGGTTTTTGGTGGAAAACCAAAGTGATCACAGATTATCTTTCTTTTTGCCCTAGCGCCTCTAGTTTACCCAGAAAATAGACTTTTATGTTTTCACTCAAAAATTCGGTTTTTGGTGGAAAATTAAAGTGATCACAGATTATCTTTCTTTTTGCCCTAGCGCCTCTAGTTTAGCCAGAAAATAGACTTTTATGTTTTCATTCGAAAATTCGGTTTTTGGTGGAAAACTAAAGTGATCACAGATTATCTTTCTTTTTGCCCTAGCGCCTCTAGTTTAGTCAGAAAATAGACTTTTATGTTTTCGCTCAAAAATTAAGTTTTTGATAGGAAATTAAAGTGATCACAGATTATCTTTCGTTTTGCCCTAGAGCCTCTAGTTTAGCCAGAAAATGGACTTTTATGTCTTTTTTCAAAACATCGGTTTTGGTGGAAAACAAAAGCGATCACAAATTATCTTTCTTTTTGCCCTAGCGCCTCTAGTTTAGCCAGAAAATAGACTTTTATGTTTTCACTAAAAAATTCAAATTTTGATGAAAAACTAAAGTGATCACAGATTATCTTTCTTTTTGCCCTAGCGGTTCTAGTTTAGCCACAAAGTGGACTTTTATGTTTTCGCTCAAAAATTAAGTTTTTGATAGGAAATTAAAGTGATCACAAATTATCTTTCTTTTTGCCCTAGCGCCTCTAGTTTAGCCAAAATATAGACTTTTATGTTTTCACTCAACAATTTAAATTTTGATGGAAAACTAAAGTGATCACAGATTATCTTTCTTTTTGCCCTAGCGCCTCTAGTTTAGCCAGAAAATAAACTTTTATGTTTTCATTCAAAAATTCGGTTTTTGATGGAGAACTAAAGTGATCACAGATTATCTTTCTTTTTGCCCTAGCGCCTCTAGTTTAGCCAGAAAATAGAATTTTATGTTTTCATTCAAAAATTCGGTTTTTGGTGGAAAACCAAAGTGATCACAGATTATCTTTCTTTTTGCCCTAGCGCCTCTAGTTTAGGTGGAAAATGGACTTTTATGTTTTCACACAAAAATTCGGTTTTTGGTGGAAAACCAAAGTGATCACAGATTATCTTTCTTTTTGCCCTAGCGCCTCTAGTTTAGGTGGAAAACCAAAGTGATCACAGATTATCTTTCTTTTAGCCCTAGCGCCTCTAGTTTAGCCAGAAAATAGACTTTTATGTTTTCACTCAAAAATTCAAATTTTGATGGACAACTAAAGTAACACAGATTATCTTTCTTTATGCCCTAGCGCCTCTAGTTTAGCCAGAAAATGGACTTTTATGTTTTCACTCAAAAATTAGTTTTTTGGTAAAAAACTAAAGTGATCACAGATTATCTTTCTTTTTGCCCTAGCGCCTCTGGTTTAGCCAGAAAATGGACTTTTATGTTTTCATTAAAAAATTCGGTTTTTGGTGGAAAACTAAATTGATCACAGATTATCTTTCTAGTTTAGCCAGTAAATGGACTTTTATGTTTTCACTCAAAAATTCGGTTTATGGTGGAAAACTAAAGTGATCACATTATGATTATCTTTCTTTTTGCCCTAGCGCCTCTAGTTTAGCCAGAAAATAGACTTTCATGTTTTCACTCAAAAATTCAAATTTTGATGGACAACTAAAGTAACACAGATTATCTTTCTTTATGCCCTAGCGCCTCTAGTTTAGCCAGAAAATGGACTTTTATGTTTTCACTCAAAAATTAGTTTTTTGGTAAAAAACTAAAGTGATCACAGATTATCTTTCTTTTTGCCCTAGCGCCTCTGGTTTAGCCAGAAAATGGACTTTTATGTTTTCATTAAAAAATTCGGTTTTTGGTGGAAAACTAAATTGATCACAGATTATCTTTCTTTTTGCCCTAGCGCCTCTAGTTTAGCCAGTAAATGGACTTTTATGTTTTCACTCAAAAATTCGGTTTTTGGTGGAAAACTAAAGTGATCACATTATGATTATCTTTCTTTTTGCCCTAGCGCCTCTAGTTTAGCCAGAAAATGGACTTTTATGTTTTCATTCAAAAATTCGGTTTTTGGTGGAAAACTAAAGTGATCACAGATTATCTTCGTTTTGCCCTAGCGCCTCTGGTTTAGCCAGAAAATAGACTTTTATGTTTTCATTCAAAAACTCAGTTTTTGGTGAAAACTAAAGTGATCACATATTATCTTTCTTTTTGCCCTAGCGCCTCTAGTTTAAGCAGAAAATAGGCTTTTATGTTTTCACTCAAAAATTCAGTTTTTGGTGGAAAACTAAAGTGATCTCAGATTATCTTTCTTTTTGCCCTAGCGCCTCTAGTTTATCCAGAAAATAGACTTTTATGTTTTCACTAAAAAATTCAAATTTTGATGGAAAACTAAAGTGATCACAGATTACCTTTCTTTTTGCCCTAGCGCCTCTAGTTTAGCCAGAAAATGGACTTTTATGTTTTCACACAAAAATTCGGTTTTTGTTGGAAAACTAAAGTGATCACATATTATCTTTCTTTTTGCCCTAGCGCCCCTAGTTTAGCCAGAAAATAGACTTTTATGTTTTCACTAAAAAATTCAAATTTTGATGGAAAACTAAAGTGATCACAGATTATCTTTCGTTTTGCCCTAGCGCTTCTAGTTTAGCCAGAAAATGGACTTTTATGTTTTTATTCAAAAATTCGGTTTTTGATGGAAAACTAAAGTGATCACAGATTATCTTTCTTTTTGCCCTAGCTCCTCTAGTGTAGCCAGAAAATTGACTTTTATGTTTTCATCCAAAAAATCGATTTTTGGTGGAAAACTAAAGTGTTCATAGATTTCCTTTCTTTTTGCCCTAGCGCCTCTAGTTTAGCCAGAAAATAGACTTTTATGTTTTCATTCAGAAAATAGATTTTTGGTGGAAAACTAAAGTGATCACAGATTTCATTTCTTTTTGGTGAAAAACTGAAGTGATCACATATTATCTTTCTTTTTGCCCTGGCGCCTGTAGTTTAGCCAGAAAATGGGTTTTTTGCTTTGACTCATAAATTCGGTTTTTGGTGGGAAATTAAAGTGATCACAGATTATCTTTCGTTTTGCCGTAGCGCCTCTAGTTTAGCCAGAAAATGGACTTTTATGTTTTCACACAAAAATTCGGTTTTTGGCGATAAGTTAAAGTAATCACAGATTATCTTTCTTTTTGTCATAGCGCGTCTAGTTTAGCCAGAAAATGGATTTTTGTGTTTTCAATCAATAATTCAGATTGATGGAAAATTAAAGTGATCACAGATTTGTTTTCTTTTTGCCCTAGCGCCTCTGGTTTAGCCAGAAAATTTACTTTTATGTGTTCACGCTAAAATTCAGTTTGTGGCGAGAAATTAAAGTGATCACAGTCTTTCTTTATTTTTGATCTAACGCCAGAAAATGGACTTTTAAAGTGATTTTTGGTGGGAAATTATCACAGATTTTCTTTATTTTTGGACTTTTATGATTTCGCTAAAAAAATTCAGCTTTTGCCCCAGCGACTCTAGTTTGGCCAGAAATGGACTAAAAATTCAGTTTTGGCGAAAAATTAAAGTTATCACAGAATTTTTTCTTTTTGCCCTAGCTACTTTAGTTCAGCCAGAATTAGGACTTTTGTGTTTTCACCCTATGATGGGGTTTTATGTTAAATCTTCTTTGTATCTGCCCATTTTGAATAGAAAATTCTATAAAAAAATAAATTATATAATAATAAAATATAATGTTTGTTTATCTAATATAGGCAAAAAACATTATCAAAGCGAATTACCAAAAATAATAAAGTAGTTAATTTAACAAGAAATTAAATAAATATTTTTTTAATTCGTAAACATATAACAACTAAACAAATATGAATTGAAAACAAACATAGAACTACAACTATTTTAGTACATATTTATGTAGTATTTAAAAAAAGTTTACACGTGTTAATAATTAACTCCGAAATTGTTACAAAATTTTACCATAAATAGTAAACCAAATGACAAAGATTTATAGTTTAATTCAAGAGTTCATTGAATTAATAATATAATTACAAACTAAACTTTTCAGTTTATATTGAATTACTAAAGCACAATGAAATTCCTAACAATTTTTATTTTTGGTTTAATATTAGCTACGACTCTTGCCCAGGATACAACAACCGAAGATCCTGCTGATGGAGATAAAACAACTGCAGCTCCAGCTGATGGCGATAAACCAACTGATAAACCTGCGGACAAACCAGCAGAAAAACCCGCTGATAAACCAGCTGGTGGCGATAAGCCTGCAGGAGGAAATAAACCACCAGCAGATAGTCCTTCCAAAGGTGATTCACCCGCCGCTACTAAAAAACCTGCCACCAAGAAACCTGCTCAAAATAACAACCTAAAAAAGGAAAATGAAAAGAGACGCCAACAAATTAAGAAACAACAAGAACAAATCAAGAACATGAAAAAATTGATCATGAAGGAACATCAGGCTAACCAAAAGAGACGCGAAGCTATCCAGAAAAGGGCTGCTGAAAATAAGAAGAGACAACAGTTGATTAAGAAGAGAAACGAAGTCATGAAGAAAAGAAGTGAAACCGTTAATAAACAAAGGGAATATCTCAAGAAGTTATTGGCCAGCAATGCTGCTGCTAGAAAGAAGTTAAATGCTGGTAGAGCTCCTAACAGAGGTTAAAAATATTTATTTTTAATTTGGAATAACATTTGTATTCTATATAATTTTATAAATAAACATTTTTATTTCTAATTTGTAAATAAATTATAGTTTTTATTAAAATATCAGATGTAAAATGTAAGTAGGCACAGTTTTAAAGTAGGTAGAAAGTTTTCCATAATAGTTTCAATTTGTATTATTTATAAAAACAAGTGCTAAATTAGCCTATAAAGAATGCTTATAATATATTCATAATATATTTTTATTTTTTTCTTTCTAGAATTTTTTAAAATTTTTTTTTTTTGAATTTTTTTATGCTCCCCTTTTTGGACATATGATCATGCAATTACTTTTCTATCATATCAAATGAAAGAATTTTCGGAAATCTTATTTTATGTATGAACATATTGCCGAAGATATCTGGGGTCTTCAGAATTTTCTTTTTAAAACATACGAACACACAGACGGTCTTCACAAAATCAACTTCACTATCCATAAGGATTCTGAATTTATGCTTTATATGTCGGAAAAGTATATTGTAGAAACGGCAAATTTCATACATATACTCATCTCACAAAAGTCAAGTTTAGGTTGTTAGGCCTCTATCGGGCCTGTTGTGCGCTCCTTTTCATGAAAAAATTTCACTGAATGTATAATTTTTAAATGTTCAGAAACTCAGTTTCCTGGATGTAATTCCTAAGAATATCCGTGTTAGTCTGGAATGTTATTTCCGGAATAATATCACTTCCAAGATACTTGGATCGAACTTCGACGAATTCCTGACAGTGGCAATGAAAGTGCTCCAAAGTTTCACTGTCCTCTTCACATGATCTACATTCATCTGAGTCCGCACGTCCAATATTGTATAGATGTGCTCGTAATCCTGTGTGTCCACTCAGAATACGTAGTATCATACTAACCTCGGACTTTTTTTGAGGAGATTTCTCGTCTTGTTCTCATCAGGGTAACCCCATAGGATCTTTGTGGTTTTACCCACCTTTTCATTATTCGAAGAAGGATTCTCTCGCCCATATTTTCAGTTCAGCTTTTGTTGCGTCGAATGTTTTTGCGTTTGTCAGGTTAATTACCTCGAGCTCTTTTCCCTTGAAGCATATGATGCAAACCTTATCTTTGGGAGAATATTCAGTTAAAACTTTCTTACAATCCAATACGATCTTAGATTTAATTCTATCACCTGCTATCATCCTAATTGCCAGAAGGCAAATATATATCAATAAATTATTTTAATCCAATTTACACATTCCGTTATTGCTCGGACTTCTGCCTGTAAACTTGTATTATGATTAGGTAAACGGTGGTGTAGTTCTATTTCTGGACCTTCAATATAGAACCCCAGGCCCACCTTTTACCTCAATTTGGAGCCATCCGTGTAGCAACGGATTCCTACTGGTATTTGCTCCAGAGTCTCTGGTAGGAATCGTACCCATGACCCACAACCTGATAGATAAATTCACCAACTAATTATTCTATCGGGGAATCAACAATGAGATTATATATGGAAACAAATAACAAGTACATTTAATAATAAAAATTTCATAAGGCACTTGAATTGTGTAAAATTATTAAAATAATTTTAATTTATACATATTGCATGTATTGAAGAATTCTGCCAAATATGGAAATGTCTGACACTTTTATCATAACATTTCTTTAAACAATTTAAACTTTTTAAGCCTTAAGCACATAAACATTAGACCGACTCACAGAAAAATGTGCTTCTGTTAAGTCTTTTATTTTGTTATAACGAGGCTTCTATACCATTCTAGACTAACTACATAGAAAACATGATCTCTAAATTAAGTGAGTCAGACTAATAAATATATTTTTTTATTAAGCTAAACAAACACAACTGTAATTCGGCATTTTACTTAACAACAAAATAGAAACAAATTTATTTTATTTAGATTTGTAAATGTTTTGATGTTAAATTAAATATTAGCATAAGGCAACAACTATATCAATAAAAAAGACAATTTTTATTTACAAAAATATTTACATATACAAGAAAAAAAAAAATTAAAAAATTTGCAATAAATAGTGAATTAATCTGCCAGAAGTTATATTTCAATTCCATAGGTGATTGAACTTACAACTAGCCGTAAAACAATGAAATTTCTAACAGTTTTTATATTTGGCTTAATATTGGCAACGACTCTTGCCCAGGATGCAACAACCGAAGCTCCTGCTGATGGAGATAAAACAACCGAAGCTGCTCCAGCTGATGGAGATAAAACAACTGAAAAGCCAGCTGATAAGCCTGCTGGAGGTGATAAACCTGCCGATAAACCGGCTGGTGGTGATAAACCTGCTGGCGGTTCAGATAAACCTGCCGATAAACCAGCTAGTAAACCCACTGAAAATAAACCCAATAACAAACCTAATCAACAAAACGTCAATAAGCAACGCGAAGAAATTAAGAAAAAACAATTGGCTATTTTGAAGAAACAACAAGCTATTATTAAGAAACAAAACGCTAAAAGGAAGAAGCAACAAGCCATCAAGCAAAAGCAATTGGCCATAATTAAGAAGCAAAATAATATCCGTAAGAAACAACTTGCATACATGAAGAAACAGGACGAAAATTTCAAAATTCAAGAGAACAATATGAAGAGACTTCAAGCTGAGATAAAGAAAGCTTTAGCGGAGAAGAAAAGATTAGATGCCTTGTTGAAGCAACAAAACAATCGGGGATAAAATTTTGAGGTTCAAAATATTTTAATTTTTTTTATTATCTAATAAATATTCTGTTAAGTCAGACAGTACAAATTAATAATCAATATTAATTGTTTTTAGTTAGTTTTCATGTTTTGTCATAGTATCTAGTGGCATAAAGTTTTTGGGCTCTGCGACACTTTAAATAAAGAAATATTTTTGTAAGTTTTATAAGATAATATTATAGTGCCCAGTGTCAGAGTATCTATGGATAATCGTATAACCGCCTGAGATTTTTTCAATTAAAAAAGAAAATAATTAGGGAAACATGAATGATTACTAGTCATTACTCATTATACCCTACACCACTATAGTGGAAAGGGTATTACACGTTTGTGCTGATGTTTGTAACGCATTAAAATATTAGTACTATACCCACCTTAAAATATAGCGATCTACTTAGAATCACTTTCTGAGTCGATTTAACGATGTCCGTCCGTCCGTCCGTCCGTCCGTCCGTCCGTCCGACCGTCCGTGTGTCCATGTAAACGTTGTTATCAAAGTACAGGTCGCAATTTTCAAGATAATTTGATGAAATTTGGAATACACGTTTGTTTTGACCCAAGAAAGCCCCCTTCAGAAAGTGACTTGAATATCTGCAATTCATTTATTAGCTATTGCTATTGCAATGAAATTTAGTGCAGACAAATATTATATATATTATATAAATATTATATAAATACAAATCTATCCATCCCATTTTATCGGGATCTTTCCACATTTGATCCTATCCCCCATATAAAGCCTCTTTTAGAAAATAAGTTTTTCGTCAATAAATTTCTTAAATTAATCGGAATCAAGGTAATATTCAAGATAAATGCTTTATTATGAAAAAAAAATCACATTTAATATTCATAACTGGTGTATCATATAGTCGGCCAAGCCCGACTATACTTTCTTACTTCTTATTTTCTTTAAACTCTATAAAGTATTTCATTAATAAATTTAAGTTTAACAATATTTCATAATTACTTTAATACATTTCAACTTAAACAGATTGTAGATATTACACCGTCCGACACTCAAAATTAGACACGAACAGGATGATATACGTTTGAAACTATAAATTTAATGGAGTAAAACTGCGTTTTCACATATATCAGCCGATTCTTGTCTAACGAATTTTTTCTCTTAGCTTATCGGAAGTTGTAATCAATTTAAAAATTCTAATATTGAAAATTTTTGAAAATTATTTCCAAAAACTGTTGAAACAATCTCCATAGTAAGTAAATAAGCTATTGTAATAATACGTCTTAATTTACACAAAATGTTCAGTCACAAAGAAACATTCATATAATTAAATGTAACATATCAAAACAGTGTGTTAAGCGTTACATTTCATAGCCTACTTTAGGGCATTAATATAGATTTATGTTAACATAAAATTTATTTATGCTAAATTTCATCACGTTGTTAGTGTTTAAAAGTGAATTGTGAATATTCAAGTTATTTTCGAAAGAGGACTTTGTATGGGGTCTAAGGTCGAACGAGGTCCGATTATTACGAAATTTGGCAAGTTCAACAATGCGTATATAAAACTTAGTTGATCCATTTTTTTCGAAAGCCCTTTTTGAGCCCACTAAATTGGTATAGGGTATACAATTTTTATTAAATATTTGTAGTTGCCTTACTATTTCAATATGGATATAAAATGAAATGGGACGATCCTAACAATTCTACGGAATATTTTATAACATTTCCTTCATTATTCTTGAAACTATACTAATAATATTGGTCTGCAATAAAATCCTTCAATAATTGAAAAATTGTAACTGAATTGAAAATATTAATAAACAAAACCTACATCATACTTCTTTCTGTCACGTCGAGTTTCCTAATGAAATCGAGTTTTATCGCTGTACTTATAGTTTTAAGCCTGTAATGAGCTTGTATGGGGGCGAAAGCGAAAACGTTTACCGATATTCAATACCAAACAAATCTTACATATATAGGGAATATGTATTTGTGTGAAATTTCAATCCTCTTTCTGTTCGTGCTTTCAACAGACACACAGTTAGACGGACGGACATGGCTAGATCGTCTTAGAATTAAGTAAGGACTCATGTTACAAACGGAATGATAAAATCAATATACCCCCTAACTTTTTTGAGGGTGGTTATACAAATAAAAAAATTAAAATTGCTTAAAACTTCAACATGCACTAAAATTCTTAGATATCCTAGAAAGATTAGAGTGGCGTATCAATATTCTGTATCGATTCCAAAATGATTAAATTGAAAATTATTTTTTATTAATTAAGACCGATTGCTTCTAATAACAATATGTACATACTAGATGCATACTTTTCTCAAAAGCCAAATTTCCCAATTTTTCTTTTAGTTAAGATTTTGGAAAAACAACAAAAAATAAATAATTTGTATAGTATATGTGGATCAATTTTGTACAAGAAATCAAACAAATATTAAAACGAAAACAGACAACAGCTAAGCAAATACGAATTAAAAACAAACAGAAAAAACTTTACACGTGTTAATTATTAACTCTGAAATTATTACAAAATTTTACCATAAATAGTAAGCGAAATGAAAAAGATTTATAGTTTAATTCAAGAGTTCATTGAATTAATAATATAATTACAAACTAAACTTTTCAGTTTATATTGAATTATTAAAGCACAATGAAATTCCTAACAATTTTTATTTTTGGTTTAATATTAGCTACGACTCTTGCCCAGGATACAACAACCGAAGATCCTGCAGATGGAGATAAAACAACTGCAGCTCCAGCAGATGGCGATAAACCAACTGATAAACCTGCAGATAAACCAGCAGATAAACCCGCTGAAAAGCCAGCTGGTGGCAATAAGCCTGCGGGAGGAAATAAACCACCAGCAGATAGTCCTTCTAAAGGTGATTCACCAGCCGCTACTAAAAAACCAGCCACCAAGAAACCTGTTCAAAATAACAATCTAAAAAAGGAAAATGAAAAGAGACGCCAACAAATTAAGAAACAACAAGAACAAATCAAGAACATGAAAAAATTGATCATGAAGGAACATCAGGCTAACCAAAAGAGACGCGAAGCTATCCAGAAAAGGGCTGCTGAAAATAAGAAGAGACAACAGTTGATTAAGAAGAGAAACGAAGTCATGAAGAAAAGAAGTGAAACCGTTAATAAACAAAGGGAATATCTTAAGAAGTTATTGGCCAGTAATGCTGCTGCTAGAAAGAAGTTGAATGCTGGTAGAGCTCCTAACAGAGGTTAATATTTTTTAATTTAGAATAATATTTTTATTCTTTGTGATTTAATAAATAAAGTTTTTATTTTTTCTACTTAAAAAGAAAATCTTTTATTATATCTCAGTCATGAAACTTAGGCACAATTTTAAAATTCACATAAACTTAGTTAACAAATTTAAGAATTTTCCGCAAAAAGTTAAGCAACTTTTGACGCGTTGACAGCTGATCAGGGTTGTATTTTGTTTTGTGAAGAATAAGAATAAACTAAAATGAAATAAATTTCACCAACAATGAAAGAAAAATATTTAAAAATAAACAAAAACTTAAAATTTTGATTTTTGAAACAGTAATAGTCTTAAAAACATTAAAAGAAAGATCAAAATGACGCGTGGAGTCTAACTTGCTGCTTGTAAGGCGCGAAAAGTTTGAAAAGCGTTGCCGCCTCAACGCGTGATGTGTACTTCCACCTTTACTACAAACTAAAAAAATCGAATGATTACATGTAACAAAAAAACTTTGCAGATATTCACGATATCTAAGACGTTTTAAACGTCATCTTCTTGCTATAACAAAGATGTCAAAGATGTTTATCATCTCCATTTTTCGAGATATATTAACATAAAGTTTAAAACAACGATAAATTAAAATAAAAATATATTGTCTTGTATTTACGGCAAAAAGTCAATCTGAGGAAATAAAAGAGATTTTAAAATTCAAACCCCTGGATTCATGTTTATAATGAAAAAGGATCGAAAAATCTGCAATTACTAAACAAAATTTGTATAAAATATATGGACAACTTTGTGTCAAGTGACCCAACTCAAAAAATAGATTTGGATGAAATTTGCACCAAGGTTATCACTATTCGATAGTAGGCCAGATACACATTTTTAGCTTTATCGGTCAAGAACTACCGGTGTTAGAGGGGGTCAAATTTGGACATTTTGGTCATACATGGTTTTTCTAAGTGAGAGTAACTTTTTACCTATTGGTCCTAGCAAAAATTGTCAAAAGGAATTTTGATAGCTATTTTTTTACTGTTTCCAAAAAACATTATTTTTAACAATTTTTTTTTTATTTTTCTGGGCCCTTTTTTTGCTATACAATTTCCTTTAAGGGTCGCTTAATGGGATGCGAGCGTGATAAAGTTTGCTGATTTTTTTTCAACAAATTTTACTTCGATCAAAATTTTTACTGAGGCCTCTATCAAAAAAATCTTTTATATTTTTTTCGTATAATCTCTAATGAATATTCCTGGGTTATTTTGTTTGTATTCCGAAACTAATTTTTTTTATCGTATAAAAGCAAAGGTAAATCAGAAGACTATAATCTTAGAAATGTCAATATAAGTTAAGTTTTTGTTTCAGTTGAGATTTTAGTAAAAACAACAATTAATATACAACTAGAACAATATTTACACTTGGATAAGTTATACAAGAAATCAAATAAATATTTATTTAATTCGAAAACAACTAAACAAACAAGAATGATTAATTACTATAATAATCTGCTGAAAAATTTTTACACGTGTTAATATTTGCCTAAGAAATTATTACAAATTTTTACCATAAATAGTAAGATTAATGGCAAAGATTTATAGTTTAATTCAAGTGTTCATTGAATTAATAATATAATTTAAATCGTAACCAAAAACATCCAAATATTAAAGGACAATGAAATTCTTAACAATTTTTATATTTGGCTTAATATTGGCAATGACTATTGGCGAGGAATCGACTACTGAAGGGGGAGATAAAACAACCCAAGCTGCTCCAGCTGGTGGCGATGAAACAACTGAAAAATCGGCTGATAAGCCAGCAGGTGGTGATAAACCTGCCGACAAACCAGCTGGTGGAGATAAACCATCTGGTGGCAAAAAACCAGCTGGTGGTTCAAATAAACCTGCCAATAATAAACCAGCTAATAAGCCCAACAAAAAACCCAATAAAAAACCTAATCAACAAAACGTCAATAAACAACGCCAAGAAATTAAGAAAAAACAATTAGCCTTTATGAAAAAACAACAAGCTATTATCAGGAAACAAAACGCTAAAAGAAAGAAGCAACAAGCCATTAAGAAGAAGCAATTGGCCAAAATTAAGAATCAGGAAACCATTCGTAAGAAACAATTTGCATATGTTAGGAAACAAAATGACAATTTCAAAATTCAAGAGAATAACATGAAAAAACTCCAAACCCAGATAAAGAAAGCTTTAGCTGAAAAGAAAAGATTAGACGCTTTGTTGAAGCAACAAAACAGACGTGGATAAGATATTATAATTAATAATATTATTTTAATGTGTTTATAAATAAATATCCTGTTTAGTCAGACAGTACTAACTAATAATTATTATTATTTTTCTTTATAGAAGGAATTTGTATTTAACATATTATATTTATGTTAACTTAGTTTTTGAAATGTACACAATTTCCGCATCTACAGTATATACATATGGGCCATTCCATGTCAAGTGACCAAACCTAAAAAAATCGATGTCTATGAAATTTGCTATTATCTATAGTAGGCCAGGCACAAATTTTCATCACTATCGATTTTTCAATATGTATTTCGAATCTCATATACCCACCATCAAACCGTATGTTTGATGGACCGATCCGCACTAAATTTGGTAGAGAGATTTTAACTCGCTTTAAGGTCATTTTCTGAAGGGGAGCTTATATGAGGATCAATCATATGCCGATTCATAAGAAACTTACTTATGTCGAATTTTATCTTAATACTCGTACTTTTAAGCCAGTAATGAGCGTTAGACTAATTTTCTGAAAGGGACCTTATATCGGGGTAGGATCAATTATAGACCGATCCACATTTTTAAACCAGAAATGTTCGTTAATGTAATTTTCTTAAGGGGACTTTATATAGGGGGGTAGGGTCAATTGTGGACCGATCAGCACTAAATTTGGTAGAGAGATTTTAACTCGCTTTAAGGTCATTTTCTGAAGGGGAGCTTATATGAGGATCAATCATATGCCGATTCATAAGAAACTTACTTATGTCGAATTTTATCTTAATACTCGTACTTTTATGCCAGTAATGAGCGTTAGAGTAATTTTCTGAAAGGGACCTTATATCGGGGTAGGATCAATTATAGACCGATTCACATAAAATTTGGTTATGAGATTTTGGCTCGCAAGGAACAGAAAATTTGGTACATAGATTTTGGTTCGTAAAAGACCTACTTACATATGTCAATTTCATCGCTATACTTGTATTTTGAATCCAGTAATGAGCGTTAAAGCCACCTTAAAGTATACCAATAGGCTTAGAATCAGTCCGTCCGTCCATGTAAACTTTGTAATCAAACTACAGGTCGCAATTTTGAAAATAATTCAATGAAATTTGGTACATGATCTTCAATGGTACCGGAAACGAAGCCTATTGAAAATGATTAACATCGGTCCATTATTTCAAATAGCCCCCATACAACTGAACCCGACGAATAGGGCTTTTAAGTTCATAATTATGTTTAATATACTCGTATCTCGACAAAAAGCTGCAAAACCAAGTTCTATACTAGGGTCTCATTTGACCGTAGCCCCTATACAAAGCCCCCTTCAAAATTTTACTTAAATGTCCACAATTTTATTAAACAATAAATGACTTAAGTATATCTGAGGCAAGGTACAATTCAACATAAATTAAAACTAAATCACATTTTATTTTTGTAAAAGGTGTAGGGTGCTATATGGTCGGCTTCACCCGATTATAATTTCTTACTTCTTTTTAAATATAAATAATAAAACCTTTATTAAATTGTTATTTTAAAAAAATTTAACCTCTATAAGGAGCTCTACTAGCATTCAACTTCTTTTTAGCAGCAGTATTGATGGCCAATAGCTTCTAGAGATATTCCTTTTGTTTTTTAACAGTTTCACTTCTTTTCTTCATGACTTCGTCTCTCTTCTTAATCGTCTGTTGTTTCTTCTTATTTTCAGCGGCTCTATTCTGGATAGCTGCTCGTCTCTTTTGATTAGCCTGGTGTCGCTTTATGATCAAGGTTTTCATTTTCTTGATTTCTTTTTGTTGTTTCTTAATTCGTTTGCGTCTCTTTTGATTTTCCTTTTGTAAGTTGTTATTTTGAGCGGGTTTCTTGGTGGTCTCAGCAGGTTTTTTAGAAGGGTGGACTTGTTGATGATGGTTTATTTCCTCCTGCAGGTTTATCGCCACCAGCTGGTTTGTTGACGGGTTTATCTTTAGGTTTTTGAGTTGTTTTATCGCCATCAGCTGGAGGACTAGCAGTTGTTTTATCTTCATCAGCAGCAGGGCCTTCGGTTATTGCATCCTGGGCCAGAGTCATTGTTCTTTCCATACAAATTGGAATTTTTTGAAGTCGTAAAGTGCGCTTGTAAAAATAGATTTTATTTTATTTTGAGAACGTTTATTTTTATGCTAATATTTTTAGGTACTCATTCTCTCAACAGCATTACCATACTTTTGAAATATTTTCATACATTTTATAAACAAAACCATGTAAATAGGCAACGAAAAATAAAAACAAAAGAAAATAAATAGAAATATCAGACAATTTATAGTTACTATATCGTTTTGACGACGTTTTTGCTTGAAGTTAGAGTCGTGTTCTGTTTCATCATTAAGACAAAAATAAAAATTGTTAGGAATTTCATTTTTCAATACAAACCGTTAAACTTTGTTGTAATTATATTTTTAATTCAATCTTTGTCATTTGGGGTACTATTTATGTTAAAATTTTGTAATAATTTAAGAAACAATTATAAGGAATTAATTAAGATGGGGGGTGGGTGGTGTATATTGATTTTGTCATTCCGTTTGTAATACATCAAAATATTTGCCTAAGACCCATAAAAGCTACTTATGAATTTCTAAGACCATCTAGCCATGTCTGTCCGTCTGTCTGTAGAGAATTGAAATTTCGCTAAAATTAAATAATTATATATAGAGATGAAATTTCACATAAACAAGTTTTATAAAAGCTTAAGGCCCGTATTCAGAAAGAAGAATGAAAAACAGTATTTAAAATTTTATATGAAAACAAGTAGGAAAGTATAGTCGGGCATGGCCGACCATATAATACCCTACACCATGAGTATATTTTAAAAATTTTTATTTTTCATAACGAAACTTTTATGTTGAATTTTACCTTAATTGCAAAGTATGTAATTTTTTGATAAAAAACTAATTTTCTAAATGAGGCTTCATATAGGAGTATAGGTCAAACATGCTTGGTCCAAATTTCATCAAATTATCTTGAAAATTGCGGCCTGTACCTTGCGCACAAAGTTTACATGGACAGCCAGCCAGCCAGCCAGCCGGACAGACGGACGGACATGTCTTAATCGACTCAAAAAATGATTCTGAATCGATCGGTATACTTTAAGGTGGGTGTAGGACCAATATTTTTGTGTGTTACAAACATCAGCACAAACGTATAATGCCCTCCCCACTATAGTGGTGTAGGGTATAAACACTAACAAAAACTGAGTAGTTTTCATAAAAAAATAAATTTTTTCTTTTCTTTTTTCTGAATTTGGACATAAATTTTTTGAAAAATTTTTAAAATTTACTATATTTATTTATAAACAGATGTAAACTGTTTATTACATCGTCCAACAAAAAGGGAAAAAATTCGTTAGACACGAACCGGATGATATATGTACGTCAGAAACTATAAATTTCATGGTTGAGTTTTTCATTGAATTTTTTGGTTTTTTATTTCCTTATCCAGTGTACTTTTTAAAGGACTTTAAAGTTTTGAAAAGTAAAAAATATACTTCTACTGATCAAACAATGTCGAATTTGATGTCAAGCAAACAAGATGAGTAGGGAAATATTTGGTATTATTTTTATTTTATACTGTCAGGATAAAAAGATATCAAAAATGCTTTTTAAAACATTTATGTTTTCAATTTCATTTTTTCAAACAATTTTTGAAAGACATTTTTTACATCTTTTGATCCTGATAGAATAAAATAAAAATAACACAAAACATTTTACAACTCCTCTTGTTCGCTTGACATCAAATTTGACATTGTTTGATCAGTAGAAGTATTTTAAAATGTGTTTTGTCCTTTAAAAAGGACACAGGATCACGAAATGAAAAAAATTATAGTTTCCGACGTATATCATCGTGTTCGTGTCTAATTTTGAGTGTCAGACGGTGTTTTAAGTAATGAAGTCTATTGTCTTTAAAGTTCTTGATTAGAATAGTACACTTCTTTTGACAAAAATCACATTTCCTTTTATTTTCAGTTTAAATTCTTTTTTGAAAACACTTGTTTTTCATCAATGCCAAATTTAATTTAATTTGCAAATTAATTTCTATTTCAATAAATATTTACTTAATAATTTTATAATATATTTCCTTTGTTTAATCGCTATTGAAAGAGTCAACATCTATAGAAAGTTTTAAAATAAATATTTTATTAGCGACAATTTTTATGCGTGTTTATTTTTAGCGTATGAAAAAAGAGTTTCAAAATTTTTACCATAAATAGTGGAACTACGGCAGAGTAGTAATTACAGTTTAATTCAAGAGTTTATTGGATTAAGAACAAGTTTACGGGAGAAAGAAAAAAAAAACGATCGTATCATGAAACTTTTTACAATTTTAATTTTTGGCCTTGTTTTGGCTTTGGCTTTAGCCGAAGAAGCAGAAGGAGATGGTGCTGAGGACAAGGGTGATGAACCTGGTGATGATGACAAGGGTGGAGAAGGTGGTGACGACAAGGGTGAAGGAGGTGACGAAGACAAAAAAGACGAAGGTGGTGATGACAAAGGCGATGGAGGTGATGACAAGGATGGTGATGATAAAGGCGATGGCGACAAAGGTGGTTCTAAACCAGCTGGTGGTGGATCAGCCTCCCCTGCTCCGGCTCCAGGTAAAAAACCAGCTGGTGGCGGTTCCTCAAACAAACCTGCTGCAGGTGGAAATAAACCTGCTGGATCTAAGAAACCAGCCAATAATAAGCAAAATCTAGTTCAAAAAAGAAAACAAATTAGGAAAAAACAACAGGCCCTTTTGAAAAGACAACAAGCCATCATGAAGAAACAACAAGCCAAGAGGAAAAGAATGCAAGCTATTAGAAAAAGACAACAGGCCATGATGAAGAGACAACAGGTTATGATTGACCAACAATTAAGAAATCTGAAAAGGCAACAGGCTAACTTTAAGATCCAACAGTCTAACATGAAGAGATTACAAGCTCAAAGACAAAAGGCCGCTGCTAATAAGAAGAAAACTGCTGCAAATAAAAATAAAAACAAACAAAATCAAAAGGTTGGAGCAAACAGACCAAAGGTTCCCAACAGACAAGGTTAAAATAGAATAGAATTTTAAAATTGTGAAATTGTTGCAAAAATAAATATGCTTGCTTAAGCAGATTCTAAAGAAAAAAAAAATAAATTTTTTAGTTGTTTTATTATTTTAAAGAAAATTAGGTTTTAATATAATAGCAAAAAACAATAAAAAAATGGAATTGAATACAAATGTTTTTATTCTGACAAGAGCCTCACTTAATTAGACTAATTATGTGATTAGGGGCATTAATGAGGGATCCGGGACCAACATAATTTGAAACATTAATATCTCGAATAAAATAGTTTTTGTTGAAATTTGTATTAATTTCATATTTTTGAACACTTTATTGATCAAAGATTTTAAGTAAAAGTGTTTATATGCAGGTTATGTCAATTATTGACCATTCCTCATGATATTTGATAAAAATGTTATGAAACTTATTTATATCTATTATCATCTTTATACAGTTATCTGAAAGCTACATAATGGCATACGATAAAATAATTTCCTGAAGGGGCCCTTATATGGTTGCTAGATTCAAATATGGTATAATATTAACCTAACTCCTGAGTATTAATTTGGGCAGTAGACTTACTTGTGGAAAATGTATTCCCATGTATGTTTGGGACTTTGGTGAAATTGTGGATTGATATTTTTTATACAATTTTAGCACAATTTCATTCAACAGACAAACAGATGGAAGGATCATCTTAAAATATAATTATATTTTTTGGCTAAGAGAGTTTACTTGTCTTTACTGATCACTTGTAAGGATCTTTCCCATTTCCAATTCAAAACAAACATTATCAATAAAGAATATTTATGGCTAATTTTATCCATCTATCTGCTTCCGATCGGACACTATTGTATTTTTAACAGACAGACGAACCGAACAGACGAATCGACTAGATCCGTATCAGTATATAACATGTAAGAAGTTATAGTCGGACGAGGCCGACCATATAATACCCTACACCAGTTATTTAGCATTTAAATTGAATTGTATCTTGTCTTAGATATACTTTAGCCATTTTTTGTTGAATAAAATAGTGTAAATTTAAGTTATATTTCGAAGGGGGCTTTATATAGGGGCTAGGGTCAAATGAGGCCCTATCATCAATAAAATTCATCAGGCTAAATGATGGCTAGTATAGAACTTGGTTTTGCAGCATTTTGTCGAGATACGAGTATACTGAACATAATTATGAACTTAAAAGCCCTATTCGGGTGGTTCAATTGTATGGGGGCTAGGTCAAATATTGGACCGATTTCCCATTTTTAATAGGAACGTCTCTAGTATAATAGAAGATCGTATGCAAAATTTCATTGAATTATCTTCAAAATTGCGACCTGTAGTTTGATTACAATGTTTACATGGACGGACGGACATAGCTAAATCGACTCACAGAATGATTCTAAGTCAATTGGTATACTTTAAGATGGGTATAGGACCAATGTTATTGTGCGTTACAAACATCAGCACAAACCTCCCCACTAAAGTGGTGTAGGGTATAATAAGGACCCAGTACATACATGTACTTTTGTGGGTCTAGGACTAATATTTCGATGTATGTATCACAGAAAAAATTATCAGTAGTTTATTTTCAATTAACATGTTTTTCTCTTTCTTTAATATTACTTTAAGCAATTTTTTATTTGTCGTAATTATCTCGTTGTTTAAAACCTAAGTTTACAAATTTGATTAAATTTTTAATTGATTCAATTAGTTTTTTAATTGATTGAAAAAAATTTTCGGGCCAACTTTTCTATTTTTGTTTTTTTTTTTAATATTTTATTTTGATTTCTTATGCTAACAATGTTTATAATTCTTAAATAGTCAATACGATTTTAGGCATATAATATTCAATTTTCCTGACAATTTATAAAACACTTTATATGTTCAAATTTGATAATAAAGTGATATTTTTTGTAAATGCTCAACGCATTGTTAAAGGTCAAGCATTCCTTTAACATTGTGAGTAATCAATTAATAATTTGATTGTTTTAATCATCAACTTAATTGGTTTTTAGTACATTTTCTACCAAACAAACTAATTCATTTGATTAATAAATTAATAAAAATTAGATTTTATTTTTATTAAATATTTAATTTATACAATTAATGAATTAATCAATTTTAAATTTTGTCTCAATTATTGATATTAATTGTTCTGATTAATTCGTTATTTGGAAAAAAAAAAGTATTTTTTTAATATTTTTACAAATTTGATAATTGATATCATCATTTTGGTGATAGGTGCAAAACTTGCTTGATACAATTATTTTGATAATTGAAACATATTTTTAGTTTTTTCTGTGATGTATGCATGGGTTTGTGGATACATACTTTGTAATTTATAAATTGTAACAGTAATATTATTATCAAGTTATCTATGAAAATATTTTTATTATTATATAATAATTAATTTATGTGAGATTTCAAAAAAAAAAAAAAAAAAAAAAAAACACAAAATAATAAAATAATTAAATAAATAAATAATAAAATAATTTAATTTTTAATATAAAATAAAATTGAGATCTTTAACTAACATTATCCTACACAGAAAAAACTGAAAAACGATTTCAATTACCAAAACCTCGTTTTCAATTATTTTGTTTATTGAAGTTCAACCTATAACAAAAATTGTATATTCAATTACTACTTATAATTGATTTCGTATAAAAAATTTTTATTTTTTTATATTTTTGTTGTTATTAAAAATGTATTTGATTATATATTTTTATGATTCAAATACAAAATGAATTGAACCCTTTTAAAGTTGTCGATTAATCGTTTAATTGAAATTTTTTTAAAATTAATTTTTTCTGTGTACCTACAGGGTTACTTTCAGTTATGAAGTGGTCGAGCGAGATCCTTATAAAATTTTAAAGTTAATATTTTCGTTCGTACATGCCTATTTAGTTTAGATATTAAAAGTTTAGAAATTACCATATATATCCGATTATATTTCGAACCCTCTTTATAGAATTATAAATCGATATTGTTACATTCTCGGCCTGAAGAAAACACGCTCATTTCTTTAACACATTTTTATTTTTACTAAAAATTAAAAAAATAGTTGACCTTGACTTGTGCTTTAATAATAATAATAATTATTAGCAAATTTTTAACGAATTTCTTTCCATACAAGTTAATATTTATTTAACTGCTAATTTGCTAATATACATATAATTATTTGCTTAATATAGTGAGATACACAACACATTTAGAAAGTCAAAAATAAATATTTGTTTTAACTGCTGCTACGCATTTTTATATAAGACTTATTGAAAAAAAGAGTTTCAAAATTTTGCCATAAATAGTGGATCTATAGCTGAGAAGTAATTACAGTTTAACTCAAGAGTTGATTCACTTAAGAACAACATAAGGAAAGAGAACTAAAAAGGAACATGAAACTTTTTACAATTTTCATTTTTGGCCTAGTACTAGCTTTGGCGCTAGCCGAAGAAGAGACACCAGAAGGAGGTGGTGAGGAGGAAAAGGCTGAAGAAGGAGACGAAGATAAAAAGGAAGAAGGCGATGAAGATAAAGGTGAAGGTGACGATGACAAAAAAGACGAAGGTGGTGATGACAAAGGCGATGGAGGTGATGACAAGGGTAAAGACGAAGGTGGTTCTCCACCTGCTGGAGGTGATAAACCAGCTGCCGGTGGTAATAAACCTGCTGGCTCCAATAAACCAGCTGCTGGTGGTAATAAACCCGCCGCTGGAGGAAATAAACCCGCCGCTGGAGGAAATAAACCAGCTGGAGGCAAGAAACCCGCTGCTAATAAAAACCCCTTGAAAAAGGCCAACCAAAAAAGACGTCAACAAATCAAGAAAAATCGCCAGAATATTAAGAAAATGAAGCAGCAGCTTAAAAAACAACAACAGGCCAATAAGAAGAGACGTGAACAAATCAAAAAGAGACATCAAATGATTAAGAAGAGGCAAGAGTTTATTTTGAAAAGGAAACAGAACATGATGAAAAGGAGACAGCTTATTATGAAGCAACAGCAAGCACTCAAGATGCAAAATAACCGTAATGGAGCTAATAGACCAAAACCAGGAGCTAATAAACAAAAAGCTGGTGGCAATAAACAAAAGGTACCAAATAGACAAGGTTAATTTTAAAATTTTCCGAAATTACAATTATGAATAGATGTTATACTTAATTGTTCAATAAATGATGTTATAGTTAAAAAACAAATATTAATTTATTCAAGTGGTCCCAGTTAATGAATTAGAAAATATTACAGTTTTGGCAAAAACTTTAGGTTGCTTTTTAAAAATATTGAATTATATGTAGGTGTATAAGAACTTTCAGAACGAAAAATTCGGAGCAGTAATTAGGTGAAAGTTATATTCATGTCTCGAGAATTCAAAGTGAATTAATCCCTAATTGTATTACCATGTAACTGAGTATCAAAGCGATTTTAATATGAGGAACTTATGGAAGCTAATTATACTTAGATGCCCACACAATTTTAAAAATGTCGAAACCCAGAGACCAAAGTATTCTTTTCTATAGGGTTAAGCTGCTCTGAACTCAAATCTCAGTTTTCTCCATTACCTCAGCTTTTTGGCCATATTTAAGGCTTTATAAATGGTTTATCATTTTCAAGTGTATTTCAGAATAATTTCGCTTGTAACTATGGTCAGTAGAAAAGTTTTAAAGTTTGTAAAATTTAATTTTAGAATACTGAAAAATAATTGAAAACAATGAGAAAGTTCCTAAATACAATTGGAATTGAAGTTCCAACATAAACAAGTAAGAATATATAGTCGGTCATGTCTAACACGTAATACCCTACACTAGTGAGTATGTTGAAAATGTGAAGTATTGTTTTAATAATAAAGCATTTAATTTGTTTTTGACCATAATACCGAAATATTTTAACAATCTGTTGAAAAAAATCTAAAAGAGAGGTTATATAGGGGCACGAGTTAATATGGTCCTATCCTTAAGTAATTTTCTGAAGCCCTATTTGGGCGGTACGATTGCATGGATATACAGACGGACAGACAGACTGACTGACTGACTGACTGACTGATAGATAGGTAGATAGATAGATAGATAGATAGATAGACAGACAGACAGACAGACAGACAGACAGACAGACAGACAGACAGACAGACAGACAGACAGACAGACAGACATAGCCAAATCGAATCAGAAAGTGATTCGGAGCCGATTGGTATGCTTTAAGATGGGTGTGGGATTTTTGGCTGTTACAATCATCAGCACAAACGCATAATACCCTCCCCACTATAGTGGTGTAGGAAATTAAAATCAATAAAATTCGGTTCAAAATATTGAATTCTGTGTGAAAAAAGACAAGCTGTTTAAATAACAACTCGACTGAAAATTTTTTGTGTACATAGAAATTGTGTATTGTTTAAGCTCTAAAAACAATATTTGAACTTTTTTTGTATCAATAAAAAACATTTCTATTTAGTAAATAAATAATAAGCCTACCAATTTTGTTGTTGCTATTATAGTCAGATTCTACTTCATAATTCTTATAATTGAGTCATAACCGATACATATGCGTTATAAAGCTTTTTTGAAAGAATTTATAAAATTCAGAAAATTAAAAAAAAAACGATTCACCGATTTTTTCACAAATTATTTTTTGAATATACAATTTTTTGTAAATTATTATTATTTCTTTAAAGAAAAATATGTATAATATTTAATAAGAAACCAGGACACGGTTACAGTTTTAAAAGTCCAATATAATTGCTACTAACACTATAACTATTTAATTTTGAGCTAGAACAGGTTTCGGCAGACAAATGAGCTCTCCTTTCTCTCTTTTTTTAGGTACAAGTGAGAAAGGGAGCTGATTAGTCGCCGCATCACCTTTCTAGATCGACAAAAACGCACATTACTTTGATTTCGAACAACTCTTCTTCATTTTTATTAAATAAAATTGTAAACTACTAATTCGAACATACAAATTTGTATACATACAGTTTTTTCTTCTTTTGTAAAACTATCACAGTTAAAACGATAATTAAATATTTAATTTAAATATAAAAAAACTTAATTAAATTATTTACATAACTTATAATAAATAAAATAGAAATAACTGTGCTAAGCACAGCTATATATTTAACTAAAAATATTAAATTTGATTACTTACACATACACACCCTTTTTGTAATATTTGTTTTACCTTAAAAGTCCTTTTACATTTGTTTCTGTCCTTCTGTTTGCATTTATATAATAAATGCAAAAATCCAATCTAGAAATTTTGCCACATCTGTATAAATCACATATTGATTTATACTACAACTCTGGCTGGTTCGAGAAGTTGTAGATGAGGTAGAACCCTCGACAACAGCTGCTTGCATGGGCAATACACCCGATACGGTACCCCTTAACATCCAACGATTGTTTTTGAAAATCATTAAACCCGCACCAGAGTCACCAGTACAGGGTCCCTGATGTAGTTGTTGTTGAAAATTTAATGGCTTACCACTAACTTCACTTTTAGTTGTTGCCGCTGAGGCTTGCAACATAATCCCAGCACAAAAAGTCCGATTCGATGAGAGACTTCGATATTTGGGATTCGCCTTAAAACAAATATCGTTCGAAACAATGGGGGTACTGACAATTTTCGGCACTGTACTAGTGGTGGAGGTATGTTTGGAAGTATTGAAGCCTCCAAGACCCCAACCCACAACAATGCCATGCTCTCCTTCGATGTATTGTGTCTTTGTGGAACCAGACCACATACATGCTGGACGTATGAAAGTATTAAAGCTGTAAGTAGATAAATAACTTTAAATTTATAATCTTAAAAATTTAAATAAATCGGACTATTGGTTGCTCGATCCACTTTAATGAATCAAAATTTTTGATTTCTTAATTGAATGTGAAAGAATTTGAGGGGAGGAGGAGAGCTTGGGTATATTATGGGCCAAAATCTTTAATCGGTTTGATGAAGTCAGATTTTTTTGTTTGAGAAGGTCTTGTAAAGGGCCAATAGTCAATTATGAGCCGATGGTTGAGATATTTTAATGGACCGGTCGTTATGAAATTTGACGGAGTCTTATGATTATTTTATTACTACATATAGATGTTATGAAATATATGAAAATTTTATTGATTTTCGAATCATTATACCGAACAATTTAGTTCGGTTTAATTGGCGTCACACAATTTTTTTTAACGTTATAGGGTCAATTATGGACTAACAAATGTGTGGATTAAATAAGAGCTATATGAAATGATATTCAATTCCAAATTAACCTTTTTTCAAATTTAATTATCTTCAAAAATTGAAGGTTTACATGGACGATCAGACGAACGATCATTATTAAGTCGATTCAGAAAGTGATTCTGAGATGATTGGTAAGATCAGTGCAAAGCAGGGCAGGAAAATGTTCCTGCTATCTCATTTATTCTACCTACCGAACTTCATTCTTCAGCACCACTACAGCAATATCAGCATCATATGAATTCAAATGTTGATTATAATCGGGATGTATAAAAATATCATCAACTGGAGCCGCTAATGAACCTTCTTCATTCCAATTTTTCAAGTTGTGACGTCCTAAAAACACCAAGACCTCATTGGCAGTATAACGTTTCTTGAACAACTGAAAACAGTGTGCTGCACTGATAACAATGCGTGGCGATACCAGTGTACCGCCACACTGATAAGCCAGAGATGTTAAATTATTAACATAAACAGCTGCCAGCCAGGGCCAGGCTCCACGAGTAATCGAAGGCAACTCATTGATGGTCATTGAACCATCAGTTGAGGCAGCATCATCCAACATAAAATCAGAATTCAAATCAGTGTCACTGGTAACTAAGGGAGGTAAACTGTCATCACCATCATCCTCATCATGTTCATCTCCTTCTTGTCCTCTGGCTTTTGTAGCGACAGTTGCCGTTTTACTACCACCCGTAGAGATTTCATCATTTGGACGTGGCAATATTGCTGACAACAATAACGAACCTACACTATCTGCTTGGTTTTTAAATGTTGTACTCGAGGAAGAGGAAAAGGAGGAAGAAGAAACTATAGAAGTTGTAGTTTGTTTTAATGCATGCAAAACTTGAAAACGTATACGGTCATCGATAGTGCCACAAATATCCTTTGAAAGGCGCATGGGATTCCTGGAGAAAATTAAGAAAAAGAAACCAAAAAGGAAAAATTATAAGAAAAAGCAGAGCAAAAACAAAAAAAAAAGAGGAAATAATTTTTCAAATTCTTTGTTAACATTGATTTAAGGCTGTAGTCTGTCCATATGCCAAACCATTTGATTGTACGTCTGTCCATCTATTGATTGGTATAATTTTGTATGTTTGTAGTATGTTTGTAAAAGATTTTGAACTTACTTTTCCATATTGGTTAAAGGCAAATGTTTAGTACCAAATGCAATGTTAGTTGGTAGTATTGATGATTCCTTCATGCCTGTTGTTATGGGCAATGCTGATATAGAAGCTGAGTGACCTCCCCCCAGGCCCATTGTAGCTGTAGAAGATGAGGCTGATGATGACGAGGAGGATGATGATGATGTTTGTATAGGTGGTGGTATTTCATCGGGTAGAAATGTAAACTTTCTAGTGTGTTCCAATTGTATTTGTGTCACAAAGATACTGTGATCTGTTTTTATAGATAATGTCACACACACATGTAGTTAAACGCAACATGTTGCATGAATGGTATATTGATGGATGAATGAATGAGTGAGTGAGTGGTGTTTGGTTGTTGTAGATGTTTTCAATGTTTTTTATTATTATTTTTTCCAGTTTTTGATGGATGCATCATATCAACACATCACCAATAGACATTATGTTTTGTGTTGGGTACCAAGTACACACACACATAGTGTCAAGTAAAATGTTCATCATAACAAAAACAACATTTAATGCCAAAGTGTAAAAAATATAAAAAAGGAGAAAAGAAAAAAAATAATGGTATTTAATATTTGATTTTATAAATATGTATTACAGATTTTCTTTAAATACTTTTAACAAATTCTTAAAAGAAACATTGATTTTTACTTTTGTTTTTTGTTGGTTTTCATTTCTTTTGTTGGTTGTAAAGTTTTAAGATTTCTTTTAAATTTTTTGTTTTGGTTTTCTTTATACTTTACCTTGTGCTCCTAGACAAACAACTTGATTATTCGTTGTGATTTGTAACAATTTAGGTGGAAAGTGATTTTTCGGAAATTTAATTTTATACAATACCGGTGTGTCGCTTAAGAATTGTCCACGTGTTAACAACTCAATTTCGCCCAAATAATTCTGTTGTTATTTATTGTTCCCAAAAGATACAGGATATAGATAAAGGATATAAAAAAGGATTACATTTAAGAAAACATGTTATCGTAAGTATAATTTTATATCTATTATGAAATAGTGTTAAGTGCAAAAGTGTGCTGGACTTTGTAAGTCGTTTTAAGGATATTTTGTGTATATGATTAATAAGAACTTCCTGGTGAAAAATTGTAGATTGTAAAAGTTACAATTAAATATAAAATTTATTTGAAATATAACGAAAAAGATGTCCTAGAGGGAAGAAGGAAAGAGTGATAAACCTTTTACAAAAATATTTCTTAGATCCAAATTATAGCATTAAACATGGACAAAATTGGACTAATCAAAAAAATTGTAAAACCATATAATACCCTACACCATGAGTATATTTTAAAAATTTTATTTTTCTTAAAGAAACTTTTATGTTGAGTTTTATCTTAATTCCAAATAAGCAATTTATTGATAAAATACAAATTTTCTTAATGAGGCTTTATATGTAGGAGTATAGGTCAAACATGGCCCGATGCTGATTAAATTTGGAAAATAACAGTTAGTTATGTTGAGTTTCATTGCGATACAAATGGTTACAAGTCAATTTTTGACGTTTAAAAACAATTTTTAAAAGGGGTTTTGTATGGGGGCTAGGGTCAAATAAAGGCCGATCGTATCATTTATACTTATATAAAACTTATTTGTGCCATTTTTTGGAGAGATAATATTATATTTGTCGTAATTATGACATAAAAAGCCCAAATCGGGAGGTACGATTGTATGGGGGCAAGGTGAAATAATGGACCGATTTCAACCATTTTAGGCTTCGTCTCTGTGCCAAAAAACATGTTTGGTACAAATTTCATCAAATTATCTTGATCGACTCAAAAAGTGATTCTGAATCGATCAGTATACTTTAAGGTGGGTGTAGGACCTATATTTTTGTGTGTTACAAACATCAGCACAAACGTATAATACCCTCATAAAATTTTAAATGCCACATCTCAGAAAGGTGAAAAACTTTAAACTACATGTTTAAAACATTCCAAAATTCATGTAAGACTTTTTTTGCAAAAATCTTGTATTGAGTTTCTTTAGATTTTTTAAGAATATCTAAAATCTTTGAGAAAAAAATTTGTATAGAACTTTTCTAAAACCTCACGTTGGTCAGTTCGGAAATGGAAAACTGAAAAACCCCAATTCTTTGTTTGAAGAAGAAACACTTAGAGCCCTCATAGCGCTTTATGGAGGATTTCAGGGGTCCATTTTTTTAGCTTAAACTCAAATACTCCTTGGCTATGCTAATGTCATAAGCTTTCTATCGTTTGAAAAATTCTCGGGAACAATGCATACCGAGTCCATTTCTCTACTACACCCATACACATATGAATAATTTCGTGTCAAGTGACCCAACTTTTTTTCTGGGACCATTCATTTGAAACTGTATAACCAAAATGTCCAACTTTGGAGACCTCTAACTCCGTCAGATCTTGGGCGATAAAGAAATTTGTGCCTGATACTAACCTTGGTGCAGATTTTATCCAAATCGATTTTTTTAGTTGGGTCACTTGATACAAAATTGCCAATATACATACATGTGATAGATTAAAGTCTAAATGCTACTGATTTCCCGCGAACTCGTTTAAATTAACAATCGTGAAACTCGCATTAAAAAATTTTGTAGATCAAACTTCCTGGCAATGAAATTGGTTGTTATAAATCCATCGTTAAAATTTATCGATAGACTTCTGTTGACACAATTTTGTTTCTCATGAAATTATGAAACTGTACGAAATATACAAAAACTGAAGGCGAAATGTTGGCTCTATGAATATGTCTCCACTGAGATTTATGATTCCTTAAACGTCAGTAGCTAAATATTAAAAAAATAGTTATTCCTTAAGTTTTCTTTGAACGGAAAGGATTTGAAAACAAACAGGTCCAAGATCTGGTTAAATGACAACATGACAATCTATCACCCATTTTTCTGGTTACAAATATACCAGAAAGTTCTTTATAAGCACTTCATACACTATTTCAAAATACCTATAAATAATTAAAGTAAAATACTTACCGTTGTCGGTTTCCCTCTCATCGAGAGGGTGACACGCAAATGTAGAGCTTGACCAAAATCTGGATTACGCACCGATAATATGCCAAACCATTCCGCGCCATCAAAACGATATTGAAACATTTTCGGACAAGGACTTATGGGTATACCTTGTGTAAAGATTTTATTTATATGTTCGAATATGATAAACATGATGGTGGTGATGTGTAAATGCATTATTTAAATTTTATTTCTTTTGCAATTTTTTTTTCCACTTTTTCACTATTTTGCACTTATTTTGTTTATTATTTTTTATAGGTTTTTGTTTTATTTTCAAATTCATTTATTTTCTTATATGTACATAGAACGCATGCAACTCAATTGCGAGAGCGTTCAAAAACAACTGATTTTATTATGACATTTACCACTGAGAATGTCAAATGTGAAAAAATAAAATATTTGTTTAGCATTAAGCAATAATAAAAGAAGATGATAAAAAGAAATAAAAATCCGCTAAAAATTATGGGGATCATAAAAAGAAACCAAACACAAACAACAGAATCATAAAAATATAAAGCAAGTGTGAATGAATGAAATGCAATTGTGCAGTGAGTGAATAATGATCATTAAGGGAAATTCCCTTAAATGATAAGTACTTGAAAGAGTGAGAAATTAAATAAGAGTAATTAGTGTTTTATAAGCAGCTGTTGCTCTTTAATGATTAAACATTACGGATCATAAAGTAATTAAGGAAAATTTAAAAAAGAACAACAGTTTAAGGGTTTTTAATTAAGTCCATTCGTTAAGAAATCAGTCGAAAAGGATTAACAAACAGCCAACAGGTAGGTACTAATAATAATAATTTCAAAGTAAAAACAAATTCTTATCTCTCTTTTGGCGTTATTGGAATATTTTAATGCGCTTGCGCTTAAAATACCAAATTTCCCCTATTTTAAGTTAAGGCGAATTTAAATGTTAGAGTAACGGTTAGTGGAGGTTATTTTTCAGTAGTATGTTGTTATTACTTTTGTTTGTTGCATGCAACAAGTTGTAACCTGTTGTATATACTAGTGTGCTAACTACATTTTCATAAAAATTATATACAAAAATACTATAATATACACTTTTTAAAAATTTAATTTAAAATTTAAACCAATTTGTTTGTTTGTTGCTGTTATAACAAATATTTTCATTTCAGTTGTTGTTGTTGCTGTTGTTGGAAACCAGTAAAATATGATCCACATTAACAAAAAACACATATAATGAGTTTCTTTATGGTTGTGATATTGTAGGTGGAATTTTTTTCGTTGGTTTTTTTTCTGGTTTGTTACTTGGTTTAATGTATTTTAACACTTAATAAAAAAGTTTTTCGTGTTTTGAAAATTTTTACCTTAAAAAATATTATAAGATATTATGATGCTTGTAGGGTTTCTTAGAGTTTTTTTTGCACCTTAAAATTTTGTTTCATTGTATTCTGCTTTCTTCGTTCTTTTTTTTTTTTAAATTTTGTACATAAAATGTTGTAAGTATAATTTTATAAATGTAATTCTTTTTTTTTTGTATCATACCCTCAAGACATCTACTCTTCACTAAAGTTTTTTATCACGTTCTTTAACTTTATACTGCCATAACGACAGCGGCAGCAAAGAAATAAAAAAAAATATGAAGAAAGAACAACAATAGTTTTACAATAAAATCTGTAGTAACCCTATAGTTTTGGGATAAAATCAGGAAAACAAACAGCGCCCAGCCAAGAATAACAAAATATTCTGATTCCTTAATATTTACAAAATTTATTTATACCTATTTAGATGAAATAATATGATCGTTGTAATGGTCCTTAGTTCTCCGCTTGCGATTGAAAATATTGACCTGAGTAGAATTTGTAAAAAAATACCCCCACTTTTTCAAATTTGTCTCAAATTTTGAGCAAATTACGGGAAAAATTATTTAAATGTTTTTGTTTTTGATTTTTAGTAGTTTTGGGAGGCATATTATTTTCGCATTTTATCGAAATAGAAGTCGAAATTGTTCTAATATTTAGCTTATACAGAGAAAAATCTAGGTAAGTGGTTAGTGTTCTAGTCTAACTAACTAACTAACTAACTACTAACTAACTAACTAACTAACTAACTAACTAACTAACTAACTAACTAACTAACTAACTAACTAACTAACTAACTAACTAACTAACTAACTAACTAACTACTAACTAACTAACTAACTAACTAACTAACTAACTACTAACTAACTAACTAACTAACTAACTAACTAACTAACTAACTAACTAACTAACTACTAACTAACTAACTACTAACTAACTAACTAACTACTAACTAACTACTAACTAACTAACTAACTAACTAACTAACTAACTAACTAACTAACTAACTAACTAACTAACTAACTACTAACTACTAACTAACTACTAACTAACTAACTACTAACTACTAACTAACTACTAACTAACTAACTACTAACTACTAACTAACTAACTAACTAACTAACTAACTAACTAACTAACTAACTAACTAACTACTAACTAACTAACTAACTAACCTAACTAACTAACTAACTAACTAACTAACTAACTAACTAACTAACTAACTAAACTAACTACTAACTAACTAACTAACTAACTAACTAACTAACTAACTAACTAACTAACTAACTACTAACTAACTACTAACTAACTAACTAACTAACTAACTAACTAACTAACTAACTAACTAACTAACTAACTACTAACTAACTAACTAACTAACTAACTAACTAACTAACTAACTAACTAACTAACTAACTAACTAACTAACTAACTAACTAACTAACTAACTAACTAACTAACTAACTAACTAACTAACTAACTAACTAACTAACTAACTAACTAACTAACTAACTAACTAACTAACTACTAACTAACTAACTAACTAACTAACTAACTAACTACTAACTAACTAACTAACTAACTAACTAACTAACTAACTAACTAACTAACTAACTAACTAACTAACTAACTAACTAACTAACTAACTAACTAACTAACTAACTAACTAACTAACTAACTAACTAACTAACTAACTAACTAACTAACTAACTAACTAACTAACTAACTAACTAACTAACTAACTACTAACTAACTAACTAACTACTAACTAACTAACTAACTAACTAACTAACTAACTAACTAACTAACTAACTAACTAACTAACTAACTAACTAACTAACTAACTAACTAACTAACTAACTAACTAACTAACTAACTAACTAACTAACTAACTAACTAACTAACTAACTAACTAACTAACTACTAACTAACTAACTAACTAACTAACTAACTAACTAACTAACTAACTAACTAACTAACTAACTAACTAACTAACTAACTAACTAACTAACTAACTAACTAACTAACTAACTACTAACTAACTACTAACTAACTAACTAACTACTAACTAACTACTACTAACTAACTAACTAACTAACTAACTAACTAACTAACTAACTAACTCTAACTAACTACTAACTAACTAACTAACTACTAACTAACTAACTAACTAACTAACTAACTAACTAACTAAACTAACTAACTAACTAACTAACTAACTAACTAACTAACTAACTAAACTAACTAACTAACTAACTAACTAACTAACTTAACTACTAACTAACTAACTAACTAACTAACTAACTAACTAACTAACTAACTACTACTAACTAACTAACTAACTAACTAACTAACTAACTAACTACTAACTAACTAACTAACTAACTAACTAACTACTAACTACTAACTAACTAACTACCTAACTAACTAACTAACTAACTAACTAATCCGTAACAGTGCACTGGTACGGAACTGAGATCCTATTCAAAAAATTATTTATTATTTTTCTCATATTTAGTACATTAACACCCAGTATAGTTCTGTTTGAGAGTTTCTTTGTTTCCTACAGAACTATCGGAAAATTTGTGTGCGTAAAATTGTACGTTTGTATATTTATTTGTCTACCTCTTATGGCAAGCAACACATATGTTGCAATATTGTAAACATTTGTAAATTTTAACAACTTTCTTGCTATAATTGTAGTTGTTGCTTAATTTTTTTTCTCAAGAATACGTATTATAATAAAACTGCATTTTGTAAATATTTTGGAATTTATTGTCATACATTGAATTTAACCCTTTGTGAGATATATTGGTACAATATGACCCAAGGAAAATAAATTACTGAACGTAGCAATGCGTCTTAATATTTACTTTTAAAGAAGTCCAAAAATGATGCTATTCTCCTAGTAAATGTTAAATTATACTAAATTATCCGATTTTAGATGGGTTAACAATATAGAATTTTCCTTACAAAAAAAAAAAAAAACTCATTTATGGGTTAATTTCTACAAGTTGCAAATAATTTTAAAGTTGAAATTAAACTTCAGCTTTGTGTAAACTATAGCAGGAAGAATTATTATATATTTATCTTTAAATAATATTGTCAACATTTAACAAAAAACGTTGAATCTATTATTAAATATTTTTTGTTCTTTGTTGTATTCCTTTTATACTTTTATATTTATTGTTGTATACCTGAAACATGTAGTATTTAGGCGTAAACGTCATTAATATTCATGTCCACAAAGAGAAACAATTTATTTTTGTTGAACATAAAAGAGAAAAAATTATTTAATTTTTATTAAGTCTACAATTTTTGTTGTATATTTATATTTTAAATAAATTTACTGTAAACTTAACAATGGGTGAACCTAAGAAAATTTTTAGGTATACTTTAAGGCTGAAATAGAAAAGGGGAGAGAGAGAGAGAGAGTGTAGTGATATAAAACAATTATGCGTTGCCAATCAAATGATCATCTGCATAAAATTATTATTTATTTAGTAGATTGTAAGAGTTTTTTAGATAAATAAATATTTTGTTACATTTTCTGTATCGAATTAATTACACATACTACTGCATGGTTTGTGTAAATATGTATTTTTTTATTGAGAATTGATTTTATTTACATCTATGTACATATATACTTATATTTGTTTAAAAATAATAAATTTTATTTTCTAATAAGTATTCAATGTTCAGCTATAATTTTTAATCCTGATATGTACAATAGAATGTCCCGTGGACCACTTTTTCGGGTGAATGACCAAAATGTCCAACTTTGACCCCCTCGAACTCCCGAAGTTCTTGATCGATAGAGTAGAAAATTTGTGTCTGTCTGTCCTACTATCTAATAGTACTAATATTGGTTAAGAGTTGGGTCACTTGACACGAAATTGCCAATATGTATATGTAAGTATGTATGTATATCAAAAAACATGGAAAATAGAATTGGGATTAAGATAATAAACCTTTGAGAGCTGAAATTTGGTAGAAATTATTTTAACACAGTTATGTGATGGGAAAATCTAATTTATTTTCCTAAAATTTGTTAAAGAATTGTATAATTTATTACAAACAGCAATCCACAACCACCTTTATAGATGAAATAGTAAAACCAGTGAACTTTCAACTTATAATAACCTCGAAAATAGACTAAATAGAATTTGAAAACATATTTGGCTCACACAGAAAAAAAAAAAAAAACAGAAGAAAAATAGAAAACTTCACCTAAAACAAACGTCATTTAATTTTTTAGACCTCCACCACCTTGATGTACACAACGGACTTTAATACTTGTAAAGGAAATATAATTTGAACACGTACCTGAATGTAAACATTAGAAGGGAAAAATAAATTTAAATTTTCAACACAATTTTTACTGTTATTTCCGCATTGAACTGTAATTTCTACTGACGGCTGTAACGAAAACACTTAAAAGGTAAAAGGACACAACTACAGTTTGGAATTTTTTTGTAAAGATTTTCATTAAATTTAAAAACAAAGTGCAAAGGATCATTAATATAAAACCATAATAAAAAAAACAATACTGCCAATATGTAACATTAAATGTTAATTTTTCACTCACGTTTTATAAAATGATATAGATACCGTAAGACTGGGCTAATAAAATAATCGATAAAAAACCACCATAGCTTTTATATTAAAGGTTTTTTCCATTTTAAAATCTTTTTGTAATAACTGAAATTTAATCAAAATTTATAACAGATTTTTTTTGGTTGATTCAAAAAACCGTTAAAAACTCCAGTTAACTGTTTTTACTACTTTAGCTAATGCACAAATACTTATATTTAGTAACAAAACTAGTTTATGGTGATGATGTTGTCAGTGTTGGTGTGGTAGGAAAAGGATTTCCGTTGGCTAAATGGGATTTTTACTGAAAAAAAAAAAAAAATATTTGTTTTTTGAAATAGTAATAGTTATTATACTCAGACACAAGTTTCTAAATGCATAAGACTGTATGTTTGTAAAATATAAAACTATTTCTTTTCATATTTAAATATAAATGTATTTGCATCTGGGGTGACAAATAGACTTCTTTCTACATTACACAACAAAATGACATTTTAAGGTTTATAAATGCAAATGTAAGAAAGAAGTTGCAAAAACACTTTCTTTTTAAAAAAAGATTCTTTTTACATTAAATAATAAATTTTTAAAAATTTTCAATAGTATTCCAAACATTTGTACATAATTTAATTTCAGAAAATTTTAATTATATATCAGATATCAGAAAATTTTAATTATATTTCAGAAATTTCCAATTATATTTCACAAAGTTAAGTTCAGTTCTAGTTCATTTCTAATTCAGTTCTAGTTCAGTTCTAGTTCAATTCTAGTTCAGTTCTAGTTCAGTTCTAGTTCAGTTCTAGTTCAGTTCTAGTTCAGTTCTAGTTCAGTTCTAGTTCAGTTCTAGTTCAGTTCTAGTTCAGTTCTAGTTCAGTTCTAGTTCAGTTCTAGTTCAGTTCTAGTTCTAGTTCAGTTCTAGTTCAGTTCATCAGTTCTAGTTCAGTTCTAGTTCAGTTCTAGTTCAGTTCTAGTTCAGTTCTAGTTCAGTTCTAGTTCAGTTCTAGTTCAGTTCTAGTTCAGTTCTAGTTCAGTTCTAGTTCAGTTCTAGTTCAGTTCTAGTTCAGTTCTAGTTCAGTTCTAGTTCAGTTCTAGTTCAGTTCTAGTTCAGTTCTAGTTCAGTTCTAGTTCAGTTCTAGTTCAGTTCTAGTTCAGTTCTAGTTCAGTTCTAGTTCAGTTCTAGTTCAGTTCTAGTTCAGTTCTAGTTCAGTTCTAGTTCAGTTCTAGTTCAGTTCTAGTTCAGTTCTAGTTCAGTTCTAGTTCAGTTCTAGTTCAGTTCTAGTTCAGTTCTAGTTCAGTTCTAGTTCAGTTCTAGTTCAGTTCTAGTTCAGTTCTAGTTCAGTTCTAGTTCAGTTCTAGTTCAGTTCTAGTTCAGTTCTAGTTCAGTTCTAGTTCAGTTCTAGTTCAGTTCTAGTTCAGTTAGAAAGTTTCCGAATATAATTGGAAATTTCTGAAATTTAATTGAAAGGATTATTGCAGTAACATGTTAAACAACTCGTTATCGAAAACTGATTTTATGAGCTAATTGCACTACCATATATCTTATCGAAAATATTTTCATAAAACTTTAATATCATTATTTTATATAGAGCAAAATATACAGTTTTTTTATACAAATTTCATATAATTTTTGAATTTTTCAAAATTTTTTTCGGAATTCTCAATATTTTTATTTAGTGGCATACCGAGTTACATATTTTATTAAAAAATTGAAAACAACTAATTAGTTCATATTCTTATTATAATTAAATTATTTTAACTTTATAAAAAAATGCATTTAATATCAATTAATTTTTCTCTACCATTTTTTCATTTGTAAAGCATGAATAATACAAAAAAGCCAACAAACAGTTCTACACTGAATTATTTATTAATCGTACGTTTTAAGCATTTAAATCGTAATAAACGTGTAATATTTAAATAATTTTGCAGTCAATTTTATTTATGTACAAAAAAGTATGACTGTAGAAATGAGTTGTATATACAAATATGTGTATGAGCATGTAATGGGTATAATCACCAAAGTAATACATATTTTTTTCATTTCCTGTAGACTCGTCCTAAAAATCACAGTTACTAACAACTACTCTGGTGTTTACTTGCAATCAATATTGACGATGTGTGTGTATATTAGCCTGGTCCTTTTGAAAAATAAAGGACAGTAATTTATAAAGAAACAACATACATATAATGGAGTGTCAATTTTGCGTTTGTTATCAATTACTTTTAGTTACTTGAAAGCAGCTATAGTTTTTAAAAATCTTGTTTTTGAAATTGTCCATGACAAGAAGGGCAGATTTAATGTAAATATATACATAATATGTTTAAATGTTTGTATCGTATATTTTTGTGTAATTACTCACGTAAGTAGGCGTTTTACATGATGTTTCTACCAGTACTGATATGTAAAATTTACATAAACCAGTGATTCTTAAATATTTATCTTTATTTATATAAAAACAATTTTACTTTCATTTTCAGTGTTGCTATTTTCCAGACCTTTATTGCTCAAAATTGAGAAACACTGACTTTTAATTTTTTTTTATATTTTCTCTCTTCGGCTAGTAAGCTGGTACATATTACGCTTCGTTGGCTTTATCTTTGTAAAATTATTGTACGATGTGAATTAATTACTTGAATTCATCAATTTCATGCTTGACATACAATCGTGAGTCGAATTGTCAATATTTTCCTATAATGTTTGCTTTTATTTGTTTATTTTTGCACGGAAGTGTAAAGGTGTGACTGTGAGTGTGTCTAAGATTTTCAGCTTTTCTAAATGTTTGCCAATATTGACACAAAGAAAATCAGCCAGGTAAACCGCTAAAGGTTTGTAACAATTGTCTAGAGATAAAGACAACAAAAATCTTGAGAATTTATTATTGCTTTTTTTTGCTTAAAAAAACCTCAAAAGAGAGACTTTTGAAGTAATTGCCCTTAACATAAATACTTATTTTAGCAAAAGTTTTCCAATATGCTACTTAATGGATATCTGTTATACTGATTTTTAGTAGGTTTATGTCCATAAGAGAGGCAAGGATATTACAAAGAAATATTGATACGCAAGATGACAGAATTTTTTATTGAAATATTTGTTTTGTCGACTAAAAGGGAATTTAATTTATATATTCTAAAATATAAATTTTAATATTTTTTTTTTAAGGCATAGAGATTTTATTGAACAAATTTTAAGCATTTTTTAAAAATTTTAAATTTAACATTTAAACAGCAAACTCAATTTTATACTTTGCTTATAGGTAAATTAAAAAAAACACTTAACACTAGGGTATTCAATTATTAAGGTTATGTATTAATAGAATAATTCTAAATCGGTTGATAATCGGATAATTTAAAATTATTCGCTTAATCAAAGACTTTGATCCATATAAAGAAAATCTTAAATTAGTATATCTGAGAAAATATAAGAGTTAGAGTTTCAAAATTTTGTCGGAACCACTTTAGTGTCAATATGAGTATTTATGAAAAAAAAAATGGGCGGATTATCAATGGGAGGCGTGGCACACCTCATATTAAAAATACATAAACTAGTTTATCTGTGAGTTGAAGCAACGTGTTCTGCAGGGGTTTGAACGCGCAATAAAGCAAATCTGTCGATAATACCAAAGCCTCTTAATATCCCCATGACCGACCATGCGTGATGAAGAGCCACATCCTGCACGAGGTATCTCTGCATAACAAACATGGCGGATCTAGAGTGGACACTCGATAAAAACCCGTAATTTTCGGTTGTCAGCGCAGAAGGCCAAGGACTCTAACTGTCCCAAAAAGTCTCCTGTTAAACCCTGAATTTCGAGCCCGATTATGACTCCCTCGGCGAAAAAGCCAGCCACTGCCTCCAAATGCGTAATAAAAATGACGGTGGCAGCAGACCCAAAAAAAGGCACAGTGATTCTGCAGAAGAAGCTGTGATAAAGGGATGTTGGATCCCCTGGAGGCCGGAAAATGGCGAAAAACCTGCAAACGATAATGCAAACGAAAGTGCCTCCAGGTGAACTTACATCATGTCAAGGCAGCCTCCTACATGCTATGCCGTAAGTTCACCATGGATCTCTTGGATGTGTACTTATTAGAAGTACAATCCTCAAACTATGGGTGTTTATATAAATCGAATAAAAAACCTATATCGGGAAACATTTGGAAAAAAATGGGCGAACTTTTATATGAAAATTTCTTTTATAAGACCAAGAACGAATTAAGCCAATATCGGACAATATTCTAGAGTGAAACGTATCTCAGATACAACATTGTTGGAAACAAAAGGTAGTCGGACCTGATAAAGATTGGAGCAAAACTTCCCAAAAACTTCAAGGCAGATTTCGCCATGTCATAATAGAGCTTCCACCTAATATAGAGCATTCATTGCCTAAGTGCCATGAATGTATGGTTTTGATGTCGATTTGGCTCTTTGGCCGGTTTTCATCTGCAAAAGAAAATATATATGTACATTGGATAATTCAGAGTAAAATCGATTTCTTTTTTTAAGTTCGAGCATCATTTGTGCAGTAAAAAAGTAAAATGGCAAATCTCAAAATAAGTACATACTTACATGTATGATTATATGTAAGTCATTATTAAAGTACTTAAGAGTAATGCAGACGGTATATAGTAGTCGTTGAAAGTTGTTGTGTTATTCGTTAAAATAACTTTAAATTAAATAAAAAAATTAATCACCCATATATTTTTCAAGCAATTAATCGACAAAAATTATTCGATTAATCGAACGACAGTTAAACGATTGAATACCCCACTAAATATTGAATATGTTTTTCCATTGATTTAGGAAATTGTTGACTTGTTTTAGTTTGAGCTAAAGATCCCTTCGAAAAAAGTTAATGAACTGAACAATGTTGAACCAATGAATGAATCAATGGTTTTGGGCTTGTGTCACTACACGAGTATAATACATACACATGTATGTATATGTATACCCAAGTGTCACTGGGTAAAGACATTAATAGTGCTCCAAGCACTAACGTCGTAGTATGTATACATGTATGTACTAGACGCAAATAAAATATGTGCGTTTATTAGCAATACAAATTTTTGATTTTACCATAAACCCCAAACCAAAAAATTGCCAAGTAATTTGTGCATGTGTGGGGTGTCTTCATTGGGAGATTGTTTTTAAACTTTGGGGTTCTTATTAGTATATTTACGTGTTTGTACGTTTATGAGTTTAAATAGAAAATTTATGCAATACACTGAAAGAAAAATTCAAAAGACTTAGAATTTTATCCACTTAAATATATTTGTCTCAAAATTATTTCATGCCACAAAATATTTCATTATTTCTTAAAGTGCAAAACTAAGTACAAATACCTGGGCCAAAGTCTACTTAGAACTTACACATACTACAATGTAGTATTACTACGTACATACATACATTTGTAAAGTACGTATAAGTAGTATACTCTGGGGTAAAAAGGTGAACATACTGTAAATATTTAACTACTGATGTGGAAACTAGATGCTTATTTCAACAATCACTTTCGATTTTTAAGTTTAAGCATATATTTTGTTTCTATGAATAAAGAAGTACATATTGTTGTATTTGTTTTACGACAAAATTCGATATTGTGATATTGATGGATGAAGTATTGATGTAAGAGTAATATTGAATATTTATTTTCTTTAACACTTTTATGTAATTTTGTGTGTAATATTTTATGATTATGATGTTTTTGTGTATGTATTGAAAAGTTTATAAAATGATAAAAGCATTATTGTCAGATGTTCACCAATGGTTAGTAAAAAAAAATAATGTCTGAAAGAAACCACAAAAAGTTAAAAAGAGTAAGATATTAAAGTCAGACATGTTCAATCATTTCATACCCTATGTCACTTATATAAACTGTTTGTGTATTTATTTGTTACACTTTCACATCAAATTTCTGAAGCAATTTGCATAAAATACTAATAAAAGATGATAATTGATTTACATGATATTTGATACGATGATAAGTTTATTCTCGGAAAGAACTATATGCTTTATAAGATCTTGAACGGATTTCATGCTGAAAACTACTGGGACTCATATATCCCATATGCAATTTTGATTGTAGCTCCTGTCGCAAAGTATAAAAATTTTGAATATTCATATAAATCTTCATGACCAAAATCGCAAAGAAACTTAAAAAAATCGATATTTTACATGTTAAAAAACATTTCAGGTACTTCTCTAAATTAGGCGTATACTTAATATTTTAATATCAATAAATCATTAATTCGTATACGTACAGGTGTCGTTAATAAAAGCAGTGTAATTTCACAATGCTCCAAATGGGAAAATTGCAAAAATTTGGGTTCACTCAGATTTTCCACTGAAAATACATTTTTGTATGAAAACCCTAAAATCTGCTGTATATCATTAAATGTTCTTCCAAATGGGTTAATAGCAAATAACTGGAATCACTCATGATTTCCATTGAAAATTATATTTTTTTTTGAAAAATCTAAATCGGCTTTAGGTCATTAAGCAACAAAAAATTGTGATCAATCACATTTTTTATTAAAAATTGTTTTTTTTTATATGATTGTACAAATCGGTTTCTTAAGGCTCACTCATATTTTTCATAAAAAAATTACATATTTTTTATCAAAAGCTATAATGAGCTGTAGATTCTTAAAAACGCAAAATAGCAAAAACCTGAGAAAATTCATATTTTCCATTAAAAATGCCTTTTTATATAAAAATCTTGAAAAAGGCTGTACCTTCTTGATAAATTGTCCAAATGGGAAAATAGCAGAACTCTCTGATCCATTAGAAATTTATGAAAAATTTAAAAACGGTTAAATATCATAATATTTGACAGAAAGATTTTAGATCCTATAAAACTTGTTCATGACGAATTTAATCGCTATACTGGTATTTTGAAGTCGGTTATGGCCGTTTATATCATTCTATGAGAAAGTTCATTTAAGCTCAATTAAGGACCTATCCTCAAAAAACAGTTAGAATAATGTTCCGATCTCCATAAAATTTGGCAGAGAGATTTTAGATCCCCTAAAACTTGTTCATGTGGAATTTCGTGGCATTGCTATCATTTTGAAACAAGTAATGAGCGTTATAGTCGTTTTCTGAGCGGGGCCTTATATGAGGTGTAGGGTCAATTATGGACCGATTCTCATAAAATTTGGTAGAGAGATTTTGATACATATAAAATTTGTTTATGTGGAATTTCATTGACATAGTGATGTTTTTAAATCAGCTATGAGTGTTTACACTATTTTTCGGGGGGCCACTTGTATGGGGGCTATGTGAAAACATGAATCGATATGGCCTATTTTCAATATCAAACAAACTGAATCAATAAAAAACACATCAAAATTTCATTAAATAAAATTTTTTAACTAAAATAAATTTTTATATGACAAATCTAAAATTGACTGTCGCTGAAATCGAAAAAATAGTTAAAACTTGCGATCGCTTAAATACCTCTCAAAAATGAATAAAGGCAAATCAGAAAGGGAAAATCTGCAATCTGTTAACTTTAAATACATTCCTATTTATCGCTGTTTATTAAGATTGCAACTAAGTAAAATCAATAGAATTATATTTCAAATTAGTTCGAAATACCAAAAAAGAGAGGAAAAACTTTCAATGGAATCAAATGAGAATAATGATTTGTGAATATGATATATTGAAGATGAAAAGGGTTTTAACTCAAATATTAACATATACGTATATTTATTACATACCCTATGTAATATATATAAACAATCATAAGCGTGTACAGTTTGAAAAATGTAGTCAATATTTTTAAAATTTTCCTCCCAAAAAAAAGTGTAACAAATTTTGTAAATTTGTTAGGCACAGAAAAAAAAACCAAACCACAAAAAAAGTGTATGGTAAATTTATGCTTGACAGCTTATAAATAAACATACACGCCCAAAAATATACTAGGAAATATATATTTAAACAGGAAACGGAAACCAAAGAACCCAGTCATAAGCAACAAACATATAAAGGCATTTGTTTACACATGTGTGTTTATGTGTAGGAGTATTTGTTTGCACACACCAACTGCCATTCATTCCTTCATACAGTCAATCACTCTATCTTACTAGCAGACTACTGTTGATTTCTTTTTTATTTTTTGCATTATTTTTCATAAATTTATTTTTTAGTTTATTTTTTTTTTGCAATGAACTATACAAATTTAGACACATTTATAGCAAGGCACTCATACTGATGACAAGTAACTTAAATCATTTGCATTTTAATGAAATTGAACACGTTAGAAAGAAATTTGTTAGCAAATGCGGGCGTGTGTGTGACTACACACTTGTTCGAATGCGGGTTATAGTAACCTATTTTCAGTGTTTTTCCTTTTTTAAATGCTACCATCATGATTTCCTAGTTAGTATTCAAGGTAATCTGAGTCACATCACGAGAAAATACTAACAAAAAAGTGACATTCATACATACATATGTATGTACATAAATGCATGACTTTTAGTGTGAATCGTTGTTGTCTGTGAATTTAAATCAATTTACAACATTTGTTGAAAGTTTTCAACTTTTTTTGGAGGTTCAAGTTTTTAAGTTTATCTTGTTATTAACGTGTTAGCAGTATATGTTTGCGCGTTGAAAACTTTAACTAACCAACAGCAATAAACTTTTGAAACAGGGTAGTACATATTATGGGGTATGGAAGGGCCTGTATGAATAACTACTTTTTACTCCAACGACCATTCAACTACACTAGACCTTAAGGAATTTCTTTTTTGTCGACGATTTTATATTTAAGAAACTTTTTTATATCTTACCATTAGAAGGAAATCAAGATGACTTACCTGAAAAGAATAAAAAGAAAAATAAAAATTAGTAAACAAAGAAAACTTAAAAAATCTAAGGACTTAAACCTAAACAATTTATAAAATTGATTTGAACATAAATTTCAACAATTTTGACAAGAAAAATGCTCAAATGTTAAAAATACAATAACTACTGTGTAACTGCGACAATAGACAAGGCCTATTAGTTATTAGGTCCTGTGTCAATATAGTGATCATATTTCAAGTATATCTGTCTAATACTCTTTTATTTTTATTGCATTGCATCACTTCTATTTGTTGCATATTCATGCCAGCCGATTTATGCCAGCAAAACAATCTGCTTCAACAGTTGTATGTTTTTACTTTGTTACAAAGTTTATGATGTTCAAATGTATGCAAAACTATGGAAAATCCAATACATATACATACATAGAAATATTTTGCAGTTGCCATAGAAAAAATAAACTAAACTAAAAATTTATTTGAGTATGTGAAAGCATAGAAATACATGGAATAAACATGAAGTGAAATAGAAATAGATATAAATCCGTTTTAGATCCTTTAGAGAGGAAAATGCAAAAAAAAAAAAATAAATAAACTACAAATAAATAAATGAAAAGAAGAGTTTGGTAATTCTTTAAAGTATTACTGAGATATTTAAAATATATATTTAATAAACCTTACGGGATTGCAAGCATATTTAAGGAACTACAGTTGGCATTGGACTGTTAAAAAACAAAACTAATTTAATTGTTTTTATTTTTAACAATTTTTTAGGAATTAAATTTAATTCTTGCAACCATGACTCTACCTTAAAACTTAAAAAAAAATTAACAATAACAACAACATATGTATGTGCTTCTTAATATGTTACTTGTTATTCTAGTTGTACATCTATCCCTTGATTTACACCATACGCGTTTTACACGATTTTGGTTTAACACCACTTTTTCATTTATGGTGTTAATCGAGGGATGTAGTTAAACTGCAGGCAAGCTAAACTAATTAAGAAAATAATATTATGTTATTTGAAGGTACTGAATTAGGTAAATCGGGGGATTGTTTCATAATTTTGCTTATATCGGCGTTAATTATGGTCAGATTTTGTTGATATTAAATAGCAAACTTCTCGAAAGCTTGTCTAATACAATTATTTTAGATTTTTATACCCTACACCACTTTAGGGGGGAGGGTATATTGGGTTTGTGCTGATGTTTGTAACGCACAATAATATTGGTCCTAATCCCACCTTAAAGTATACAAATCGGCTTAGAATCATTTTCTGAATCGATTTAGCTATGTCCGTCCGTCTGTACAACATATGTATGTGCTTCTTAATATGTTACTTGTTATTCTAGTTGTACATCTATCCCTTGATTTACACTATACGCGTTTTACACGATTTTGGTTTAACACCACTTTTTCATTTATGGTGTTAATCGAGGGATGTAGTTAAACTGCAGGCAAGCTAAACTAATTAAGAAAATAATATTATGTTATTTGAAGGTACTGAATTAGGTAAATCGGGGGATTGTTTCATAATTTTGCTTATATCGGCGTTAATTATGGTCAGATTTTGTTGATATTAAATAGCAAACTTCTCGAAAGCTTGTCTAATACAATTATTTTAGATTTTTATACCCTACACCACTTTAGTGGGGAGGGTATATTGGGTTTGTACTGATGTTTGTAACGCACAATAATATTGGTCCTATACCCACCTTAAAGTATACAAATCGGCTTAGAATCATTTTCTGAATCGATTTAGCTATGTCCGTCCGTCTGTCCGTCCATGTAAACCTTGTAATCAAACTATAGGTCGCAATTTTTAAGATAATTCAATGAAATTTGGTACATGATCTTCTATTGTCCCAGGGACGAAGCCTATTGAAAATGGTTAAGATGGATTACAAGCCCCTGAATAGGGATTGTAAATCTTGTAATCAAACTACAGGTCGCAATTTTGATGATAATACAATGATATTTGGCACATGATCTTCTATAGTACCGGAGATAAAGCCTATTGAAAATGGTTAACATCGGTCCATTATTTCACCTAGCACCCATACAACTGAACCCCTGAATAGGGCTTGTAAACCTTGTAATCAAACTACAGGTCGCAATTTTGATGATAATTCAATGAAATTTGGCACATAATCCTTTATAGTACCGGATACAAAGCCTATTGAAAATGGTTAACATCGGTCCATTATTTCACCTAGCCCCCATACAACTGAACCCCTGAATAGGGCTTGTAAACCTTTTAATCAAACTACAGGTCGCAATTTTAAAGATAATTCAATGAAATTTGGCACATGATCTTCTATGGTACCGGAGACAAAGCCTATTAAAAATGGCCTTGATGACTCTCATGAATTTTATAATTATAGGGTCTCATTTGACCATACCACCTATACAAAGCCCCCTTCAAAATTTGACTTAAATGTCCACAATTTTATTCAACAATAAATGGCTTAAGTATATCTGAGGCAAAAATACAATTCAATTACAATTCAACTACAATGCTTTATTATGAAAATAAAATCACATTTCATTTTTGTGACAGGTGTAGAGTATTATATGGTCGGCCTCGCCCGACTATAATTTCTTACTTGTTAATATTGAAAATATCTGAGGTCTTTAGAAAATTTATTTCAACAGAAAGACGGACACACAGAAGGACAAATTATAAACGGAATAACAAACTTATTTATACCCTTCCTACTGAGGTGAGCTTTCAAACAAATCGGTTACAATACAATCTTATCATAGGATAGACATCCTTTTTCGATTCTTACTCCAGTAATTTTCGATTCTTACTAAAGTAATTTTTATCTTCTCTTTTGGATTTTAAAGTATAAAATTATACAAATTCTGGCGTAATTAATACGAAAGTAATATTTGTTAACTCATTACTTTCTTAATTTGATTTCAGAATTATTTACTGGACAACTCATTTTTAGAACTTTAGAAGGACATTAAATTAATTCCATTTTTTTGGCTTTTATACTGAAATGTATTTAGTACCATAACTGTTTTGCAAAAAGTGGCAGTAAAAAGAGGCGGGGCATCAAATATCCTTCTATAGGGTTGAAAAATATAATGAAAATAGATTAATTTGTTTTCTTCGCCTGATATTAACCTATTTTCATTTAATATAAAAGGTTCAAAAGTTTAATATTTTTACCACAAAAATAATAAGCGTAAATAACAGTCTGTTATGTAAATATATGATAAAATTTAATCATTAATGTAACGTAATTATAATAAAATAATAAAAATTATGGAAAATCGATTTCAAAACATTTCTGTTATATTTTAAAATGTCTTCAAAAATTCACCTTTAAAAATTTAAAAAAAAAAAAAAAAATTCTACTAGACCATCTGACTATACCTATCTTTTTTATGCTCCCTAGTATATCAGAATTTTTAGTAACAATCAAATAAAAATTACATTAACTTATGGCCTAAATAGTTTTTCCATTCGCAAATGTAATTTTATTTTAATTTTAATGAAAAAGCAAAAACATTTATTTAATTTTTAATTGTCTCAGGGGATGGTAATGGCAAAAAACTAGAAAAAAACCCAACTGGAGTAGCAGTCCCTGTCGTCATTTATGAAACCATTTCTTTTTTCGCAGTTGTCTATAGTAAATAAACTAAACTATTTAACAGTGACACTACTTTATTATTAGAAGACAGAGAAAGGCAAGGTACAGGAGAATCAGTCAGTCAGTCAGTTCTCAACTACAGCATAATTAAGGAATGTAAATGTTTTAGCCATCCGACAGTTTTATAGGTAGTCAATGTATCCCAAATTACTGTTGCTACAAATTTTTATGCACTATTTTTTGGATCAATGACACATTTTTACTTTATAAAAGTTTGTCAATAATCAATTTTGTATTCCAATACCGCGACTGTATCTTAGAAAGAAGTTAAAGTTGACTAAAAGTATTCTATTCCAGAGTTGATTGTACAGGATCAATTGACGACAACTAAACAAAATAAATATATAATAATAGAAAAGATGATATCCATATCAAAATATCCACCAAAAACTTGGTAATGTTTTGCACTTACACAACAACTTACTTTTCAGCGACTAATACATACCGCCTGTCTAACTTTTAAGTACTTTAATTATGACTTACATATTATCAGTACGTAAGTACTTATTTCGAGTTTTCAAATTTTATTTGATAGCGCACTAGCAACTGTTTTTTACACTCACAAAATTAAAAAAAGAAAAACAATTTCTACACTCCCTATTCATAAGTACTTATTTAAGTAGTTGTTTGTAATCGAGCGTGGTAAGTGCTTGCCTCCAATGATAACGCTGTGTTAAAATAAAGAAGTTTTAATAGCTTATTAACTCATTACTTTTCAATAGAAGTTTTTTTCGCGATATCCACCCCAAACGACAGGGCTTTATATCTCTTTTAAATATGTAGGTAAGCGTGTTTGTCTCAGTCCATATTTTAACTTAAGTAAATTGTTACATCATGGTTTTAACAGTACTAAAGGCAATGAGTACAACTAAAATATGTTATAATATTGTAGATAGTTAGTTAGTTATATTATACTTAGTTAGTTGTTGTTCATCGTAGTTATTATTATTAGTATCCCGTTGTTATGACTTCTTAGTGGATGATGACAATGTTTGATGCCATTTTTCGTTTTTTTCCTTTTTCTTATAGTTTCTTTAACTGTGGCTCAGTCATACCATTCCGGCTCGAGTAGAAAAGTCACTGAACAAGTGCGTGGTTTTAATGTTCTATCTTATGCCTGACACAACTACTACTACATACTATCTTCATTACATAAAATAATGTATCTTTTGACTTAAGTCGCCCAGCTGTAGTTGCTGTGTCTGGCTGTGCATTTGTAAAATTATTTGATTTTAATTAATTGTGGGTATTCTAATTGAATGTTATAAACCATCTGATGTGTTTGCATGAATAAATTTACATTAATGATTCTTATACGTTGGTATGTGCGTTTCTACTTGTTTACCCTGCAGTTTGGGGTGACAAATAAAAAATACTTTTGGTGGATGAAAAAGTTTTTTTTATAATACAGGTCACTTCTCTCAAGATTACTTGAGAACCCTAAGATAGCGACTGGCTTCCCGCTATATTACTTAGTGATATAAAAAGGTCAAAAAGCTGATATATATTAGTGACAGCCATGAAACTTAAGAAATTCATTTGATCAAAACTCCAGACTAAAGCGATATACTGACTCATTTAAAACTGTTGGGCAACATTGGTGTATTTCTTTACTCTGTGTGTTGGAATTTTTATACGTGTGGTGTCTACGTACATATATTGAACAATATCTGTTGATAAATTTCAATATTGTCATTGTATTTTATCATAAAAACACAAAACAGTAGTTTTATGTCTATATTAGCATTACATAGCCCCGTTAACATTCATAGGTTATATGGTTTATGTCTGATTTAAAAAATTTACTTAAGACCTAGGGAAATTAAAAAGCAAAATAAATGATCAAACTAGGGAACATATTTCGTTGTTCTAAATCTTTTATAACTCCCGAAAAACATTTGACATAATAAATTTTGGTGGTAAACATTGGTTGGGGTAAACGAACGATATTTCTAAAAAGATGAAGTGTAAAAATCATATATGTACAATGTACATACATACATGTATGTATATTTATATAGTTTATTAGTGTTCTAAAATTTAAAAACAAAAATAATTATCAACAAATTGACTGAAGACCCCATATACATATGATTTGTTTTTTGTCATTATATATCGAAATATTAAATAAAGATTGATGCTATAGTATTTGCTGGGTTATCTTTTGTTAAAATATTACTAATTGCCATGTTATTAATAGTATTATGGTTTATTGTGAGAGTATCTTTTAGTTAAACATTTTATTAGAAATATACATACATTAGACAAGTTCATAAATATATCAAAACATGGACATCATTTCCAATAACTATATACAATCTATATACATATATAAAAGAGTAGCGTTACTGACTGACTGATTTATCATCGCATAGCCCAAACGGCTGAACCTAGAATCATGAAATTTTGACAGTATATCCACTAAGGAGGGATTTTTGGAAATTTTTACATTTAGGGGTAAGAAAGGGAAAAACGGGTAAAACAGGTTTTCTTAATTATCTTACCTAATATTAGTGATACAAGAAAATTTTTAAATGCACCCGTATCTACTCTTAAACTAAGCAGATGGGTTGCTGGTACTTTTTTGAAATTCATACTTTAAAGGGGTGAAAATGTGTAACAAAGGTGATTTTGGTACCCTTTTTGGCCCTTTATAACTTTATAACTTTTTAACTAATAAACAAAATAACATTTTTGTAAATATTTTGAATATATATCCCAAAATTAGGAGACACCTGTTTTGTACTTTTTTAAATTTCAGTCCTTTTGGACTGAGAAAACTGTATTTTTGGTACTTTTTTTTAGCACATTAAGAAAACTTTTTCGATTTATTTAAGTATTCCTATTAAATTACGGACTAACTCTGTAATATTTATTAAAAAAAAATTTTTCTATTTCACTGGGGAAAAAAGTACCAAAAAGGGGAAAATGGGAAATTTAATTTTATTCAAACTCATTGACCCAATTTTTATAAAATTTGAAAAAGTAGTTTATTTATTCACACAAAATAAGCTATTGATATATTACTTTAGAATTCGAGTATTAAGGGCTATATAGGACCAAATTCGAGTAAATTGTTTGGTACTTTTTGAAAGCACAATTTTTCTGGAACAAATGAAAGCAGATTTGAATCGTTTGAGTTTTATCTCTGATATATAGATTTAAATACGGATCATTTTGTAAACTTAATTCTCAAAAAAGTATATTTCTAAGCGAAAATGGGAAAAATTGTACTATTTTTATTATACTTTCCACTAAGGTAGAATTAATTTCACTTTAGGTACTTTTTATTTCTTCAAATGATACTCTTTGTACATTCTATAATATGAATTCAAAACACATTATTATTTAACATACACGGTTGAATAATATTCTGTAAGACGGGACGGATATAGCTTAATCCATCGATAGGATTGGTTCATATTAGACTCTAGGACCCATATATAGGCTGTTTCAGAAAATTATCAATAACTTCTTAAAATAGCTATATTTTTATAATTAACGACAAATTCAATATATTTGGAATATATGTATAAATATAAAATTTTATTAAAAATAAATCATATTTTAGTTATATTCATAAGTGGTGTAAGGCACCTTATGGTTGGCCTTGCTTAAATATACTTTCATACTTGTTGATGTTCACATTGTGCAACAAATGAGTTCTTTATAAATTTATTATTATGTTCATGTTAGATAGTTAGAAATCAATAATTACATATGTAATATAACCGTTCATAATTAATCTACTATGCGAATATAATAGTGAGAAATATTCTAGATATTTTCATAATACGTTAAAAATGTACAACTTTATGTAAAATAAAAAAAAAAAAACATATAAAATCTTCTTCAATTATGTTATGCCTATCAATTCCCCATACAAATTGTTCAAAGTACTCGGATATGTAATCAATTTTGTGTGTTATATTTTGGGTTGATTGCTTGCGGTTATATGTGTTAAATAATTGTGTTTAGGTTGAAAATTGCTTGCATATTGGAGATACTATACATACATATGTATAGTACATACTTATTTTGTGGTATAGTTTATTACATACATTTAAACGTTAAATTTCGTAAGGCTTAATATTATGGGAAATTCTAAAAGTTCCATTAGAAAAAAACCTATCCTATTCCTTTTATGAATTTGAACGGTTTTGTTGTACAATAATCAAAATGTATCATTTGAAGACCAAAAATGTGGTACAACGCATTTAGAACCGTTGTTTAATATCATGAAATATTGTAGATATTAAAAAAAAAAATAAATGTTAAAACAAGGATAGGCCCTACCCCTCATATAAAGTCCCCTTCAGGAAATGACTTTAACGCTCATAACTGTCTAAAAGAAACATCTATAGCGGTGAAATTCGACAGGAACATATTTAATAGGAACTTAAGTCTCTTTGTAAAATTTTGTAAGGATCGGTCCATAATTGACCCTACCCCCCATATAAGGTCCCTTTCAGAAAATGGCTTCTTTAATGCTCATATCTGAAATGACAAGCATATATAGCAATAAAATTTGGCATAAAAAAGTTTTATAGGAACTTACGGTTACGGTTGTATGGGAGTTAGTTGAAATAATGGTTCGATTTTAACTATTTTTAATAGGCTTCGTCCTTGAAAATTGCAACCAGTAGCGTGCGTACAAGGTTTACGTAGACAAACAGACAGGCAGACGGACGGAAGGACAGATAGACATAGCTAAATCGGCTCAGAAAGTATTTCTAGATAGGTAGCTTTTTAAGGTATATGTGGAACCAATGATTTTGAGTGTTACAAACATCAGCACAAACGCATAATACTCTCCCCACTATAGTAGTGTAGGGTATAAAGAGAAAGAGATTTCTCAGTTATTGCGTTTAGTTTCGTGGTTTTAAATTTAAGGTTTAATCTATGTTATCTATTGTTCATCCTTTGATACTTATATATTAATCTAAAATTCGATTTTTTATATTTCACCATTACCATTCCCCATAAGATAAAACAGAGGTTAAAGGTTAATTTTGAAGATACATTTTAATTAGAAAATTAATTTGTAAAAACTTATTTTCATATGAAATTTTATATGCAAAAAAATAACATGTATAAACTTTTAATTTGAAATCAAAACACTTTTCATTATATTTGATTTTAATTTAGCTCGATAAGAAAAAGAAAAATATTAAATTACAAAGATTTTACTAAAATTTGTAACATCAACACATACAATGCCAATATAGCTCCCTTGAAAATGCCAATATATGAGTTTTCAGTAATAATCAAAAAGCTTAAACCTCAATCATATTTTTGCCATAAATTATACAAACATTTCATTTTAAATATTCAAATACCACTCGTATATAACATATGTTTGCATTGAATCTTATCAATTTAATGTTTTCTTGTTGTTCTAATTTTTCCATTTGCATACAAGGCGAATAACACAATATACCCCTATTTTCCAATGGTGCGGCGAATTCAGGAATTTCCTGTTCCCGCCAAAAAATACCGCACGGCTACACAATTGTTGCTTCACAACAACAACGATAAGTATTCAAACAGTCAATGATGTTGTTGTAGTTGTTGTTTTTGTATGATTTAAGAATGTGATGATGTAGACATTCGAACTTTTCGATGAAAAGTTACTGTTGCCATATGTTGGCAATCAACAACCAGTCAGTCAACCACCCACATTTAATGTTGCTACAACCAACCACCCGACCTCCTCAAACACTCCATCACGTCTGCAACACGTACGTTTTTGTCTTTTATTTTAACATTTACAGTATTTTTCAGTTCTAAACGAACGTAGTGCTGAACGTACGCACGCATTAACGAAAGCGCGTAAATGTACGAGAAATTCGTAGAAAATTTTGAAAAAAAAAGAAAAACGGGAAATAAAAAGCAAGAAGGAAATAAAGAAAGTTTTAACACTGAACACAGCAGGCGCGTGTGTATTTTCCTGTGTGCGTGTACGTCTGTGTGTGAGTGTGAATAGATCGGCGTCTTTAGAAATTTGAAAAAATTAATTTTTTTTTTAGAAAATTAAAAGAAAAATTGTGAGAAAAAATATGCTGAAAAGTTGTAAGAAGATTAAAATAGAAGGAAAATTATAGTGAAAAAGTTAATTAATAGAAATTATAGAAAGAAAAATATGTATACATACAAGCTACTTGTATGAAAATACCTAAATAAGTAAAAAGTTCTGGAAAATATATTACAAAAATAAGTTTTTAAAAAAATAAAAGAAAAATTAAAAAAAGTTTTTAATAGAAAAGAAGTGCACTTGCTAGTGTCTTTAAGCATTAGTTAAAAAAGTTGAATAATAACATAAAATATAATTAAATTTAAAATATAAAAAAAATATATATTTTTGCTTTGTCATTCATTTTAAAAATATTATTAAGTGTAACTCAAGACAATTTAATTTTCTATTTATAAAAAAGAAAAAAAAAAGAACAAGATAAATGTATATAAAATAATAATTCTCTATTTCAATACATAATGGTATCATAAAAAATATGTATTTTTCTGGTTTCTATGTGACAAAAAAAAATGTAATATTATATGCAAATAAAACCCAAGAATATAATAAGAGAAAGCAATTTATATATAAAGTGATTTTTGAATAAATATTTTAAATTACTCATACGTTGTGTAGTGCCAGTTCTTCAAATAAACATAAAACTGTATGAATGGAAAATAACCAGATCAAACATTCTAAAGCTATTTCTTTTAGTTCAAACTGTTTGATTGCTGCTGCTGCACTTTTGAGTAAAACCACAAATTGTGCTTTTACTTTTTATTTCTTCTGTTCTGGGAATTATTGTGAAATTATAAGAATAAACTTTATTTGTAGTTGACTTTTCGATCTTTGTGAGATTTACCAGGAAATACTTTTTTATATAACATTTCAATGTTAAAATCTGCAGGCTGTTGGGATTTTTTTTACAAAATTAAGTATAAGTTGTTTGAATGAATCTAATAATAGTTTCTGTTTATACCCTGAAAATTTAAGTATTTACAGTAGAAATGTGTTGCAAATTTTCGAAACATATTTTGAATTACAGAATTTTTGTATTCGTAATATATCATTTAAAATCATTTAAATGGTATTTCCAAATTCTTTTTCATCGACAAACGGTGTGAAGATGAAGACAAAGTGGTGCCATATGCAATGTTGGAGCTTTGTCACCCTTTTTGAACAAAATCGTTTTATTAAACGGAAGAGTACATAACAAACTTTTGTAATCGATCGTAATCACTCATGAGCTAAAATCTTGACATCAATATAATTTGTGAAAAAATATCTCCAACTGTTTTTCACATAATTTTGAGCTGATTATTGGAAAAATTATTTCAAAAAATAAATGTATTTTCAGACCAAAAATTGTTTTAAGTGGGTTTGAGAGGCATATTACGCAGAAAAATTTGTATAAAATTGTTTGGCATTTGATTTGGTCTATTTCAGAAATTAGATTATTTTGGAATTGATATGCCCCTTATAATGCACAAAAAGTCGTTTTGCAAACCAAAGATAATCTTACAAAAATTTTTATACTCTACACCACTATAGTGGGGAGGGTATTATACGTTTGTGCTGATGTTTGTAACACACAAAAATATTGGTCCTACACCCACCTTAAAGTATATCGATCGATTTTGAGTCGATTAAGACATGACCGTCCATCCGTCTGGCTGGCTGTCCGCAAGTTACAGGCCACAATTTTCAAGGTAATTTTATGAAATTTGGATCAAACATGTTTTTTCGTACAGGGACGAAGCCTATTGAAAATGGTTGAAATTGGTCCATTATTTCACCTATCACCCATACAACCATACCTCCCGATTTGGGCTTCTTATGCCATTATTACGTCAAATATACTATTAGCTCTCCAAAAATTGGCACAAATCAGTTTTATATACGTATAAATGATACTGCAGATTTTCGTAATGATCCGCCCTTATTTGAACCTAGCCCCTATACAAACCCCCCTTCAAAACAATTTTTTAAACGTCTAAACCGTTTGTATCGCAATGAAACTCAACATAACTGACTGTTATTTAAAAATATGTCCCTTTCCCAAATTTAATGAGGATCGGCCCATGTTTGACCTATATCCCTATATAAAGCCTCATTTAGTAAATTAGTTTTTTATCAATAATTTGCTTAAATACTTTGAAATTAAGGTAAAATAAAAGTTTCTTTATGAAAAATAAAAATTTTTAAAATATACTCATGTTGTAGGGTATTATATGGTCGGCCATGCCCGTCTATACTTTCCTACTTGTTAATTATTTCAAAGTTCAATGTTAGAGAATTTTTTGGACATATTTTAAACATTTGTACTGAGATCAAGATTTCAATAGCTGAAACTAAGGGCACTTTCAAAACAAAGAAATATATTTTTTTTTATTTTCCCGTACTTAATCTGCATCGCTTGGCCAATGAATAAGTAGTGAAAAGCTGTATAATAGTTATAATAAATGTTTTGAATATAATCCATGAAAAATTAGAAAGTGGTTCTTTATAATAACAGCAATGCTTCTGAGAATGAATTCCAGCTGTAATGACGATATTGCTAGTTCCATGAATGATATGAATCTGGTCTGGTTGTTTCTTTGCAACAAATTCTATAAAACATTTTTAATTACATTTTTGATACAATAACATTTGTCGAACACCCACCTGAATGTATACCAATCGGCTTAGAGTCATTTTCTGTGTCGATTTAGCAATGTCCGTCCGTCTATCCTTCAGTCCATCCGTCCATGTAAACTTTGTAATCAAACTACACACAGGACGGAATTTGAAAACAATTCATTAAAATTGTCAAAGAAGGGATCATCTCGAAATCAAAGGCAGAAAATTTTCTAAACATTTTTTTCAAATCGACTTTAACTGGTCATATTTCTAGATAAAATATTGCTTATGGGTAATTTCATGTCAAGTGACCCAACTTTTAAAATCGATGTCTTCCGATTTGGATGAAATTTTCATCAAGGTTAGTACTATTGTATAGTAGGCCAGTCACAAATTTTCAGCCCTGCCGGAGTTAGAGGGGGTCAAAGTTGGACATTTTGGTCATACAGGATTTTATTCAAATGAGTGTAACTTTTCAACTATTGGTCTTAGCAAAAATTGTCCAAAGGAGTTCCGATAGCTATTTCTTCATTGTTTGGAAAAATTTTTTTTAATATTTTTTTTTTTAATTTTTTTGCTCAACAGCTTAGACAATTTACTTTAAGGGCTTTATAGTCCCAGAATGGGATATCTATCAAAAAAAAAATAATTTTTTAACTTAAGAATAAGATTTTTTCAATATTTTGAACTTAATGTTCCCCAATTTTTTCAAAATTTACGTTTTTGTTGTATTTTGTTACTCAGCTTTCTATTATGTAAAAAAATACAACAAAAACTTCCATTTTGAAAAAATTGGGGAAAATTAAATGCCAAATAAGTATTGAAAAAAATCTTATTCCTTAGTTAAGAAATAATTTTTTTTCATAGTTATCCCACTCGCCTCACATTCTGAAACTATAAGCTTTCTTTGAGGAAAAAAATAGGAGTTTTTTTTAAAAAATATAAAAAAAAATTAAATTAAAAAAATGTTTTTGGAAACAATGAAGAAATAGCGTCATCAAAGAAAAATAATTTTCCAGTCAAAGAATATATTATGCTTCTTATATTATACATTTTTTTATTAAAAACTTAATTATGGGCTTATGTCGTTTTGACAACGTTTTTGCTTGAAGTTGCAGTCGTGTTCTGTTTCATCATTCACTCTCAAATAATTTTAAAAAATCATTAAAAAGTGGCTTTTTTATTTTGAATTTATATTTAAATGTTTTTATTTAGATTAAAATCTTCATCTTAACTTGAACTTCAAACTTCTCTTTTTCTATCTTTTAAAATTTTATTCCAATCTGATCCATCATTTATAAAAAGCAGATTAATTTCAAAAATATTTTAATTCAATGCATGTAAAAAAGAAAGCTTTAGAAGTATATAAAATTATATTCTTTTTATATAAATCGATTAATGCACAATCGTAGCTGATAACTTAATACCACCTAATAAAGAAATAATCAATTTTTCATTTTTTGCTAAATCATAATTTAGGGTCATATTGGAGCTGTATGAATGTTTTTTCTGACATAATATTTTAGACAACAACTTGTTACATACACAAAAACACAAAAAAAAAAAAAACTACTACCGACTGCTGCATATTTCTGTAGAGAAATTGCTTTTAGATTTTGATAAATGACAATCACATGACAACCATAACTATGAGCTAAAAAGGACTTTTACCCATAGAAAACATGGTAAACATTTTATTATATTTTTTTTATTTATAGTTGTAGCTTTTGTTACAACTTTATTAAACTGATCATCATCAGTTTTACATGTGAGAATATAAGAAAGTGTACATGTATTTCTGTTATCCCCAAAGTCTATTAAAACTACAAATAATACATCATTTCTTCTGGTCCTTGTAAACAAGTGTACGGTTTGGTTTTTGTTGTAAAACACTTAATAAAATACCACCAGCTATTGCCTCAATATTTAACAATATAAAACATCGAAATTCATTTATTATATTTTTTTCCCTTTAGTTTTTTTGTATTCAACTTCTGGCTAAATAGGAAAAATACAACTCAAATCACTTCTTTTTACTCTTACATACTTTCTACATATTTTATTCTCAACTTAAATGAAAATGTCAAAAATCTACCAGTTTACTTAAACTTTTTCCTTAAAGTTTTCATTCGCTTTATTTTTTTATTATTGTTGTTTTCATTGAATTTATAAGATTATCCTGGTATTGTTTTCACAATACTACATGTAGATAAATACACATACTCAGCCACACTTGGTGCACACAAGCATACTTACATACATTTACAACTTCTATACAAAGGAACAACGTTGAGAAAAATTTAAAAAAAAAAAATTGAAAATTGACTTCATTCACCACATAATTCCAGTTACCAATTTGGTATTCGTTCAGTAAAACATTTAAAGACATCAACGACAATTCAATGACTGCAATAAAACAAACAAAAACAAAATACGAAGTTGTGGAAGGTGGAAAGTATGGCGGAGGGGAATTGATTGTAAAGTTTGTAAGAGAGATCAAAAACACCATCGCTGTAATCTTATTTGCACAGTGGTTTATAATATGAAAATTTTACATCTTAAGTCAAAGCCAAAGCAAACTGTAATGTGTTAGGCTGATGTCAGAGTGGGCACTACAAGCACTACAAGCTTCGATTTCACTCTGACATGACACATAGAAAAACACAAGGAAAGGTTTGTAGCGCAAAGCTTCGCATTGCTTGTAGCGCCCACTCTGTAGTCAACCTAAGACGACAGACTTCAGAGAAACTTTTTCAAACGAAAAGGATCATCTCCAAATCAAAGGCAGACTAATTTCGAAACTTTTTATTCAAATTGATAAATGGTCATATAAAATATTGCTTATACGATATAAACAGATATAACTCAGGGTGCGTATGATTAATATTTATTGTGTTTTATTTCGTAAAGTATTATTAGTAGTACCAAATGTACTACTAATAAATTTAGTGGTAAAATATATTGGTGTTTTGTTATATTTTGCCCATTTAAACATGAAAATTGTTGACGTATTGATGTCATCAAATGATAAATAATTTTCCAGTCAAAGAATATATTATGTTTTTTTGATTATACATTTCTTTATTGAAAATTGAAGCCTCACATTAAAATTCAGATGATTTTTACATACAAAATTATTTTTTAGTATAATAACCAGTCTTTGATCTGTCTTTAAGTTACAAATAGGGAAGACATGTTTCAAATTTAAGGCAATCATGTTACCTTAGTGAACTTCCCTCAATTTGGTGTTATAAGAAACTCAGAGTATAGAGGTCCTAAACCACAGGGTACACGTGGCTGTTGGGAGTGAAAGCCAAATCGCGGGAAGTGAATGAAGGGCCCCGCAGAGGAATGACTGTGGGGACTATATGATGGAAATGAGTTGATATCAAACGGAAAATATGCAAAGTTAATAGAGGGTGTGCAGGTGTTGGAATCGAGGTGTATTCCTTTCATTGTTTAAAAATAGCTTGAGATTAAATAGCTTGAATACTTCAGCAAAGTGCTTGTAAAATCGTGTTCTTTGAAAGTCACAAAACTAACCAAGTGCTTAGTCGATAAGGTCGTCAAGACAGATACTCTAGGAACTTTATAACGAGCTAAATAAATAAAAAGGATGCGTAAAATAACATGTTATTATAATTGAGTCATATAAGCTATATCTGTCTGTCAATCAGTATGTTTGTTGCAATCAATTTTTTGAAGATGCTAGATATCTTAAGGTTCAAATCAAATAATCCCATCAGATATGCTTTGGAGTAATTATTGACATAGGAAGATATAAGAAAAACAACAACATACATTTTCATTATATGTTGTTGTATTTAGTTTTTATACACAATAAGTTAATGGATAAAAACAACAAAAATATATAACATATGTTTGTATACTTTTGATTTTATTATACACAAAATTTGTCACAGTTAACGGCTGAAATCAGGGATGGACATATTTTATGATTTTTTTTTGTTTTTTTTTAATTAAAAGAAATAAATTAGAACAAAATTATTTAAAAATCAAAATTTAAAAAAAGAATAAAAATTTTTAAATCTAAAAGAAAATTTTAAGTTTATAAAAAAAAATTAAAATTTCAAAAATTAAAAAATAAAAAAGTTTCTTTTTTAAATATATACATTAGAGTGTTCCGATGAACAGCCTTTTAAAGAATTTCATATAGGAATTTTTAATAATATTTTTTTTTTTTGGAATGATCCTGAGTTTCCTACCAGCTACTAAAAATCCTGACCTCAGTATAATTTTTGAAAAATAAAATATTTCCGATTTTTTCGAAATGGGTTTCAAAAATTCTGCAATTTTGAGCTGATTACGGGAAAAATAATTTTTAAATTTTTGTACAATATTTTTAGTCCACAAAATGATTTTTAGTGGGTTGGTGAGCCATATTGTTTTCGCTTTTTAACACAATGGGTGCCAAAATTGTCGTAATTTTTAGGTCATACAGAAAAATATTTAAAAACAAGTAAGAAATTATAGTCGGGCGAGGCCGACCATATAATACCCTATACCTGTTACAAAATTAAAATGTGATTTAGTTTTCATAATAAAGCATTTAAGTTGAATTGCCTCAGATATACTTAAGCCTATTGTTGAATAAAATTGTGGACATTTAAGTCAAATTTGGAAGAAGGCTTTGTATAGGGGCTATGGTCAAATGAGACCCTATAACTATAAAATTTTTGAGCGTCATCAAGGCTAGTATAGAACTTGGTTTTGCAGCTTTTTGTCGAGATACGAGTATATTAATCATAATTATGAACTTAGGAGCCTTATTCGGCGGGTTCAGTTCTTTGGGGGCTAAGTGAAATAATGGACCGATATTAACCATTTTCAATAGGCTTCGTCTCCGATACCATAGAAGATCGTGTTCATTGAATTATATTCAAAATTGCGACCTGTAGTTTGATTACAATGTTTACAAGCCCTATTCGGAGGTTCAGTTGAATGGGGGCTAGGTGAAATAATGGACTGATCTTAACCATTTTCAAAAGGCTTCATCCCTATGACAATAGAAGATCATGTACCAAATTTTATTGAATTATCTTTAAAATTGCGACCTGTAGTTTGATTACAAAGTTTACATGGACGGACGGACAGACGGACGGACAGACGGACGGACATAGCTAAATCGACTCAGAAAATGATTCTAAGCCGATTGGTATACTTTAAGGTGGGTATAGGACCAATATTATTGTGCGTAACAAACATCAGCACAAACCCAATATACCCTCCCCACTAAGGTGGTGTAGGGTATAAATAGTTTAGTCTGTTTCAGATTTTTTTAAATTTTTTTTGAAATTTATATGCCCCTTATAATACAATAAAAGTCGTTTTTCGAACCAAAAACACTCTAACTAAAACTTTAATTATTTTCTTTATTATGTATTATATACTTTGTATTTATTATTTCGCTAAAAATGTATTATTATATTCAATACTTTGCAAAAATTCTGTTCTAGTGAAATTTAACACGTTTCACTTATTTAATTTTAATTTAATTTTAATTTTACTTCTTTACCAATGATAAGAGCAACATTTTTAAATTGATATTGGAAGAATTTAAAATACAATTTCTTACAGTTTTAGGGGCAAAATAGTATAAAATTATTTAAATTTTTGCTAGTTAAACCACAGTTAATCTTTTGTTAAAAACATAGCAATATGTATGAATACTACCTGTATAGAAAAAAAAAGAATTTACACATCATTGAACTGTCTGTGTAACATTACAAATATTACCATAATTTTTTATTTCCTGTTCCCTTTTTTCTCTACTAAGTAGTAAAACAAATATACCAAAGTAAGATAAATAAAATGTGAAAAACAATAAACTAAAATTTTACGCTAAACTGCAAAAAGCTAAATGAAGAAATAAGGGAAAAATAAAAGAAACAAACAAACTATAGCAAAGAAATGAAGTGACTTTCAAGTGTCTTTTCCGTCAATTGAAGTATTATAACAGATACTAGATGAAATATTTTTATTATTAGATATTTTTGTTTGAATTGTTATTATTGTATAAAGTTTTGTGTTTTTCTCTTTTTTTTGTAATGAAAAGGTTACTGTGTAAGATTACTCTAGTTTACGTAGTTGTATTGAAAAATATATAAATTTATAAAACTTTTGTTATTACTTTATTAACCAGAGTAGATTTTTTTTCGCAAAATAAAATATTATAAATTTTTGGTTTAATTATCTAAGTAACTACTTCAAATATGACAAGAAATATCAGAAATATGCTTCAAAAGTTTGTTATTTTATTTGGTATAATGAATAAAAAGAGGGTAATAAAACTGTATACATATATAGTAAGGGGATCCGAGAAGAAATGTGTTCTAAAATCTAATATACAAGTTTAATATACGAATACTTTTCTTGAAATAACTGCCTTATCGTCAATATTTAATGAGCTGGATCAATGAATAAAAGGTCCTTTTTGTAGGTTTTTGTAATTCTATAGCTTTCACCTTCTAGGAAAGATATTTATTTGGGCTTTCCTAATGTATAGCTATAAATGCATTTTTATATAAACAAATTTTTTTTATTGAAATGAAAGTTCATCAATGTTTTCGAGTTCGATTCATTGAATATTGGTATTTGATGAGTATCTTCTGTTGAAGGGGAGTCTTTTTTTAAATATTTGTTATTTATGCAGAATTAATATAAAATTATTTATAAGATAGGGAAATGATATTCGCAAGTTAAAGTTTTTTGTCTAATATTATTAAATTTCTATTAAGGGTTCATTTACATAAATATTTATTTAACTTTAATAAATTCGAACAGTTCGAGTGCAGATTTGTAAAGAAAAAAGTACTAATACAGTTCGAATACAATTTTCTATAGAAAAAAAAAAAATGTTTTTACAATAAACTTTTCTTTGTAAAAAGAGAAAAACCAATGATTTTTTTTTGCTACAAATTTTTCAAAAAATTTAAAATATTTATTAATTTGTTTATAATTAAATGCAACTATATGTGCCTGTATAATTATGTAGTCAACATCTTTAGACAATATTTAACAGATTAAATAGTTTGCATTTTTTCAAAACAACTTAAACTTTACCGTTTACTAAGTTGACTTAAGCAAAAAAAAAAAGTAAAAACTAAAACTCTAATTTCAGCAAATATAAACACCAAAATGACTAATTAACTTTAATAGTTAGAAAAAAATACTAAAGTTGAGTTAAAAAACTTTATAATACTAAAAGTTGCAAACAAAAATAACAAAAAAGGACCTGTTGAAAGTCCAACTTTTTACAATAGACAATGTGTAGTCTCATAGACAGAGACACGCACACATATGTACGTTTATATACCCGGCAGTTTGAGGTGGTTGAGCCGAATTAGGAATACTAAAATGACTTTTAATCTTCTTTGTACATTACTAAGTGACACCAAAGTGTTCTCTGGATTACAAATGTTTTTATTAATAAATGTAATAATAACTATAAATTGTTTACATAATGTAAATTTTCATAAACTCCTATTTTAACAATACAAACATCTTAAACGATTCAAAAAGAGTTTTAAATTTCTCAAAACTATAAAAGAATCAAATTAATTGCATTTAAGGAAAATGCTCTCTAAAAAGGATACATTGAGTCCTTGTTAAACTGTTGGGAATAAGTGCATAGCCCAATACATGCAACCACATTTAGCAAAACTGACAAAAGCAGACAAGTGCACAAAATTACAAAAAAAACAACAACAACAACAACTAAGCTAAGAACAGAATAAAACAAGGATAAACCAGCTTAAAAGTGAAGCTATAGTAGTTAAAACAGAGAAAATCAACAAACTACAACAACTAATAGGATAAAAGTTAAATGCCACAATAAATATAAAAAAACACGCATACACATAAACCTAAACTTATCCTTATCCTGAAGTTTGACAAGTATCTTATTTATATAATAGTTTACACAAATGTCTAATTATTTGATTATTTAATTGCATAGGTAGTGAAAAGAGGATGTCACCCGCTACTGATATGCCTCTTGGTAGTCTATTTCGAAGTCAATAGGTCATTTTCGTTAGAGGACAAAATCTGTATCATAGCGAAATCTGTAACAGGGATAAAATCATTAGATCTCGCTTGCCAATCAGAACTGCAGGATTACTACTTTATAACACAAACTCATACAAAAAGTTCCCTGCAGTTCGACAAAGAGTCAATGCATCCGAAAAAGATAGTGATTTCCAATAAAGTTTAACCACCTGGTTGACTCTAATTCGTCTTTCGTCACGGATGTACTCTTTGTAAACGAGGGTGAAGATAATCGTCACTTTAGTGTTCCCTTTGTAAGCGAGAGAGGGGACACTTACAAAGCACTTGTCTGCCTCTTCGTAACCTACGGGGTGACGATTGACTTCCTCGTAGGACAAGCACATGTTAAAATAGGTAGTCACCTGGACAGTCGGTGGCTAGGTGTAACCCTATGTGGTAGCAGTTCGGGACTGTCCGACCGAACTGCTGGGTTATTCTCTTACGCACACACGTACTTGCACATTAATTGTATACACCCGCACACACAGGAAAAACAAAAAAGGAAAAACTGACAAAATTCCGGAAGTATACTCGTCAAGTGGAAATGAACATTTCACATTTTGCTATAAAATTATAACAACTATAGTTGTGATAGTCCTCGTACTAGCTGTGGTAGTGGATTTTTTTGCTTCAATTTCCAATTTTTTCTCCAATATGAATCTGAGAGTTTATTTTCACATTCATTTGGTTAAATTGCTATACAAACCCCAAACATTTGTTGTTTTTTTTGGGGGGGCGGTGGTAACCAAAAGACATGAAAACAAATCAACCAACCAACCATAAAGCATTTAGTGAATTAAATAACTCGTACATAAATTAAATTAAATTTTATGGCTTTTTAGAACAATCATATTCTATTAAATATTTTAATGGAAAATATTGTTGCTTCATTTTTCTATTTCATCTTAATTTTACTGGGAATTTCGAGAAATTCTTAGAGTTTGCAATTAAAAAATATGAAATGGAAAACAAGCTAAAGTAGCAACAGCAATTGTTTATAAAAACAAATTGTAATTAAAATGTATTTAATGAAAATATAAACAGTATTATTGTGGTACATAGATGCCATCATGGTGAAATGCGAAAACAAAATAACTGTTTAAATTTACTGAAAAATTAAACAATATACTAAATGACAAAAGTAGAACAATTTTATAATTAAATTCTTTTTATATCGACCATCAATAAAGTTCTATATACGATTTTGTCATTCTCTTTGTAACACACATCCTTGAGGTTAAATATTACATTAAGTTATTTATTATATATATATTATCAGGCTCTATATAAATCTCTACTTTCTGAGTTAATTGTATGAATATCAGTCCATAGTGGATTGTATTTATTTATGAGATTTTTATTTAAATTATAATTTAAAATACCAAAAAAAAATCTAGAAACAAAAATCGATGCACCATCGTTTAACACTTGACATATTTAAAGGAAATAAAAATGTACTGAAAAAAGTAAACAACCAGCAGGATAAAAAAAAACTAACTTTACGTTTTATGCTTTTATATTCGAAACATACTATTCATATAACTTTTTTTTTTTGCTCCATACATTTGCACTTCACTTAAAGTATCTGAGAGTGTGCAAAATAGTGTAAAAAGAAATATCGAAAAAAATTTTAAAACAGAAAATTGTAGTTTTCTATATTTTCTTCTAGAAGAAGAAAAAAAAGAATGAAACAAATGTTAAAATGTCACAGTAGTGGTTATAGCATAGAAAGGTCATTTGTATTATATGTATATATTTTTTTGTTTACCATACCATTCATACCCACAGTCATAAGCAAATTTTTTTTTTCAATAAATTAAATTTTAATTATTAATAATAAAATCTAAAATTTTTATTAAAAATAACTTTTAATTACTTTTTCCGGCAACTTTGTAGTGTGCGTTAGTTTTTTCATATATTTTTTTTAATAAAGTACATACTTTTAGTTTGAATTGCAATATTTGCAATGAAAACAAGAAAGTGAGCAATATTCGACTATGCTGAATCTTATATAGCTTATACAAAAGTGCAATTTTTTAAATTTTAAAAAATTATAAGTAAGTAATGTTTTCTTTAACTTTTCCAAAAAAAGTGTTTCCCTTCCCTGCTGTTAACTGTGAAAATATTGTCACAGTTTTGCTAATTTTGAATAGAAAACTCCTCGAAAGCATATCTGATAGAATTAAGACATCTAGGGTCTATAGAAAATTGAATTCAGCAAATAGATAGACGAACATATCATCGATTTCGCTATCTATAAGTTTCCATATTATACACACTTTATACAAGCAGAGAAAATGGTTGTGGTAATCATAATATAAGAGCAACATATTATGGTTAAACTTAAAACATATTATATTATTATTACGATCATTATTAGTATAATAAGATATATTGCATCATAATATTGTTTTATTAATCGTAGTGTGATGTTGTAGCATCATATTACAGTTTCAAGTAACCATATTATGGTTTCATGTAATCATATAATGGTTTCAAGTAATCATATTATTGTTTCAATTAATTACGTGGCTTCAAGTAACCATATTATGGTTACATATTAAACATAATATGTTTAATCTAATGTGTTCGGCATAAATTATAATTATATTTTTAGTTTTCTTTTAAACAAACACAAAACTTCTAAGCACTGGTATAAAAATGACGACACAGAAATATTTTTAATAGTAAACGTATTTTGCTTATATATTAAACATTAAACATTAAAAACCTATCATTTAATGGTTGTTTGAAAGTTTAAATCGTTCTAAATAATATAACATTTTTACATAGTTATCATTATTTATTTGTTGTAAAAATAATTATTTTTCAAAGAATAATTCTCAAATTTATAATTGTCATAAAAATATAAATATTTACAGTAACTAAAATATTGATGAAATTTAATAAAAATAAAAATTGTTTGGTTATGACAACAAAATATTGTTACAAAAAACATAAAATAGTTGTCGAACCCTGTCTTTTCTCTGCGTGTAGGGTCGAAAATTTATATTGTATACTTCTATAGAAGTTACAAACGGAATGAAAAACTTATATTTACCCTTCTCGCTTAGGTGAAGGGTGTAAAACGAACTTTATTTGTGAAAAAATCATTTTGGTTAATTTTCTTTTTATTTTCTCTGTTAATATGAAACATGTCTACCGTTTCCTTTTCAAGTGTTATAAAAAAAGGGACACAAAGCTGGTTGTCATAGAGTAAAAAACTGAATTTTATTGAGTTTTAGTTTACAATTTAATTTTTAAATTTTAGGGAATTATGTATATATCGGAAGTTTTACAAAAAGGTAATATATTAACTTCCTTCTTTCAAATGTCAATAGTTTATGAAGTGGTCTATTAATTAGTCTATGAACTAGGTTACTGACCAGTCAATTAATTTGATAAATCTACGAACAAATTTTATTCTGACTTGTATTTTTAACAGTTTATTGAATAGTCTACTAACCAGTCTGTTAATATATCTGTTGAATAGTCTATTGACCAATTGACTAGTCTATTGTCTAGTCGATTTACTATTCACTAGTCTATTCACCAATCTAATGACTAGTTCATTGATTAGTCTATTGTCTAGTTTACGCATTACTCTATTTACTATTATATTGCCTAATCGATTGACTCTATTGACTAATGTATAGTATTTAGTCATTGTTTAGTATATTGCCTTGCCTATTGACTAATCTATTAACTAGACTATTGACCATTCTTTTCCTTAGCCTAATGACTAGTTTATTGACTAGTCTATTACATAGCCTAATGATTATTTTTTTAACTAGTCCTTTCCCTAGTCTACAGCCTAGTCTAGTGACTAATCTGTTGCTTAGTTCACTTTCCTTGTATTTATTATGAAATCGCGATGATTATCTAAAACTTCGACTTTAATTTTTATACCATGAAATATTAAAGTATGTATGTATATATTTCATGGTTAATTTAACATTTATATTGAAAATTATTTATTAAAAAATATGTTACTATAGACATAAGTACTAGAAGTAGTTTACACTTGATTGAATATAAAAATTTGCATATCTTGCATTTGCCACAAAACAGTCACAACTTAAACTAAATAATGACACTTCATTTTTGAAATAAATCGAAATTAGAATTTTTATATAAATTTAAAATTGTAAACCAAATTAAAAACAAGTAAGAAGTTATAGTCGGGCGGGCCCTACACCAGTTATAAAAATAAAATGTGATTTAGTGTCCATAATAAAGCATTTAAGTTGAATTGTACCTTGTCTCAGATATACTTTAACCAATAGAAGATCATGTGCCAAATTTTATTGAATTAGCTTCAAAAATGCGACGGACGGACGGACAGATGGACGGACACAGCTAAGTCTACTCAGAATATAACCCCTGGGCAAATGAAAATATGGTCTTATCCGTATAAATTTTGGTAGAGCGATTTACATTGGCATTAAAGTTATTTTTGGAGTACTTCATTGTGATATTAGTATTTAAAAGTGAATATTGAGTCATTTTCTGATGGAGACTTTGTATGGGGGCTACGGTCATATGAGGCCCGATCACGAAAATCAGAATCATTGAAATTTGTACGAAACTAAGAAAACAAACGCATAATAACCTCCCCATTATAGTGTGTGGCTTTAGATTCAACGCTAACAAAGAGTCGAGTTTTGTAAAAAAATAAGTAAAATTATTGAGTTAAGCTATTTTTATTACAAAACTGTGATATGTACATTAGTACAAAAACTTATTGTATAATATCTACTCAGCAAATATATACATATACATGTAAACATTTGTACTTATGGTAAACATCTATATTAAGTAAAATTAAATTACACATTTTACATGAACAAAATATTGTTAACATATGTTTACATTAACATTAAACAAATTATTTTCCTATTTGTTATTTAATACTTATATACATATTTCAAAAATTAACGCTTACTACAAATAAGAATTTTGTTGTTGCCATTAAATAACTCAGCAAGCTAAAAGAAACAAGCACCTCCCCTTCTCAATGGATGACATCCATTGGAATTTCATATTTCTTTGCAAAATTTAAATTAAATTGAAATAAATACATTTTACACCTGTTGCTCGAAAGTCGTTTTACAATTGTTATAATAATTATATACATATTTGTCGCAGAATTCTTAAATTGTGGAAAATGTAAATTTTTTTCAACGGAAATGTCTGTTATGCATTTCATTTGTATTTTTTTTTTTTTTTTGAGTAGAACAACTTGCCAGTCGTGGTTATTTTTATGCAAAAATCAAGAGTCCTTATAAAATACTTGTCCTTCTACTATATGACAGTTTGTTAAAGGTAGTATTAAGTTTTATTTGGCATCACAAAAAACTGCTTAAATATGTAAAAGTGTGGTTGAAAAATCAGCAAAAATAATCATGTGTTGTAATGTAAAGTTTGGTAAAAGAAATTGTTTAAATTAAAATTAAATGAAGTTTGATCTGATTTTAGAAAATTTATATTACTTACAATCGCCTTAAACTAAACGGAAAAACTAAAAACTTTTATACTTTTTAAAAATGTCCAAAAAAGCAAAATTAATGAATGAACATCAGTGCGTATGAGTTTGAATAAATTACTTATACGTATATGTGATAGCGTTTATATATTATAGGAGCAGAAAAGGCTAATTTTAATGCTAATATATCAATATACATTACAACTCTCTTTGTATTCCTGTCTTTTTGTTAGACCTTTAATTGGTAGCGTCAATAGTCGATATTTTTCTTTCGAAAAATTAATCCGATTGTGACAAAATGAAGAAAAAGTGGGTGAAAATAATTACTTTTTCTTAACTAATAACACTGTGTGACAGCTAAAATTGACTCAATATATAAACAAGTTTTTCGGAGAAACCCCCCAAAAATCATTTTTAACTTCTTTAATCCGATTAAAATTTTTTGAAAAGGCAATAGAAAGACAATTACTTCAACCTTTTAGACCAAGAAGATATTTGGGGCCTTCAGAAAATCGATTTTAACACACAAACGGCAATAATATTGTAGAAATGGATAAGTTCAATCTTTGGTACGATAGCCAAACAAATTTTTTACCCAGATATCAGAGTATAGCTAGTATATCTCAAAAACCTCATGTGGAGTCATATTTGGATAATGCATTCCTAGTTCGGTTCAACCAAAAAGTATGCTTTTATTGATCGTTTGTATGACATGATCGGTTAATATGAGCCTCCTTTTTGTTAGATATTAACCTCCCTAATATTTGTACAGAAATCGAGTTATAATATTTAAAATAAATACTTATAAACTCTCAATGTTTATTCCATTAATTTCTTTATATGACAGAGATTTAAACATTTTTATAGAAAAAATAGATTAAATTGAATACAATTCAATACTTGCTGTGCGTAATAATCTTTCAGTCTTGATATTTTACTCTTAAGGTCTTTGTAATGCATTTAACGTCGAATACAGACTTCTTAACAAACGTTTGGAAAGACCAATCATGTTCATACATACAAAACGGAAATGCATTTTAATTGGAAGAGAAAATTCTACTTTATCAAATATAAATAACAAATAGGGGTATTCGTTACTTTTTAGAAAGACATACATATATATAAGTTTTACAAAATATTAAACTGATCTATCAAGCATAAATGGATGTCATTAAATCGATTCAGACTTAATTTTCTAGAACATCCAGATTCGAGAAAATTCTAGTTGTTTGTGACGTTGGTAACAAATTTGGCAAACTTACCCATAACATATACATACATATTAAAAACTCTCTGGTAATAACTGTATTAATTTCTTTAATATTTGTATTTAATTGCTAAACAAAATTCCTAAATTCGTATGTAAACTTTGAAAAAGAAAATCCCCTAAATTATTTGTTATTAAACAAAATTATCAAAAGTAACGTAACATAATATGTTTGTATTTAAAATTTACTTTAACCTAATATTTATTCTACTCACACAAACAGATACGAAATTTTCATTATAATTCTTATTAATCAACAAAAAATTCTTTGAGTTTTTGCTTCATTGTACTAATTAAAAAATAAATATTTCGTTGCCTTCATTACTGGGTATTTTTTTATATATTATTTTTGTTTCGTTCGTTTCCTCTTGTTTTTATTTCCATCATGTGTAAACATGTGAAAAAGGAATTTAAGAAAATTTGCTACTAATTATTTTTTGTTAAAAATAAATCATGCCTACGGTGGGAAAGAACGTTTTGGCACGAGTAAGGAGGATGGGGAATGGAGTTTGTCGAATCAAAATAGAAATTCAAATATATATTTTTACAATAGAAAAATGTAAATGTAATGACTGTATGTGATGTAAACATAATTAATATTTTCATTAAATTTGTATTTCGTGTTATACGTTCATATGTTTGGCTTCAAATAAGAAGTTTAGCCTTTAAAGTATTGATTTTATTTATAATTTTTTTTAAATGTTTGTGGTCAACAAATAACTATATGTAGACAAAACCAATTAATAATTATACTAAACAAATTCTTTGTTTAATAACTAATAATTAAATCTGATTTTAATAAAATTAAAAAAAAAATGTTTTTGAACGTGAGATATTACGAGGTGTCAACATATGATATACATAAATGCGTATGAGTAATTTTTAATCCAAAATCATAACATTAGAAAACTTCACAAGAATTCATATTGTCTGATACATAACAAAATATGTGGGTCAACCTGCTTAAAATGAAATCTTCATCATATGAGACTTTTTTTTTTTTTTTGAGCAAAAAAATTTTAGGGAGGACATTTGTATGGCATCTGGGTGAAGTCAGAGAACAATACTTCCCATTTTTAAAACCAAATAAGCATTACAAACTGAAAATATATCGCTATATCGCTCTAGATGGATCAAAAGCCAATCGCCAATGTGACACATAGACAAAAGGACGGATAGACAAGTTAATGATGTAAATAGCTGTCTAATGGTCTGAGTCAGGCAGACAGACTTATACACATACAGACAGATAGCAGATATGCAGACAGATAAAAAGACGGACAGACAGAAAGACAGATAGACAGTTAGATAGACAGACAAACAGACAGACAAACAGACAGACAGACAGACAGACAGAGAAACAGACAAACAGACAGACAGACAGACAGACAGACAGACAGACAGACAGGCAGACAGACATATGTTTATAAGGACAAACATACACATAGACGACCATATGAGCGGATATACAGAGCAATAATTACAATCAAAAAATTTTTCTAATTAATTTTTATATTGAACCCCTCTAACGTACATCACCGCGTATGAGTAATTTTAATTATTAAACAAATTTTATTAATACTCCATAAATCCCCAAAATAATTATTTATATAAAGAGATTATTTTATGTAATACAAATCAAAACGTAGAAAAAAACAATAATAAAAATATTTTATATAAAAAATCAATTCAAAGGTAATTAAATTTAAATATTAATAAATATTTTAATTGAAATTTAAAAAGAAAATATACACAAAAAAATGCTACAAAAATCAGAATAAATAAATTAAAAAAATGTGTTCAATTAAAAATCTAATAAAATACATATAACAAAAATTAATTTATTAAAACAAATTAAAATTAATGATAACCTACAATACATATACAAAAGAAAAGAAAATAAGAAATAAAAAAATTAAAGGTCCTAAAAGTATCCTAAATAAATAAATATAAAGTAAAGCTATACAAATAAAGATATAAACTACAAGAGGAAATCAAGTAATGTCGTCGTCGTTTTCTTCTACTTTAAAATGTTCCAATCAATATTTTTACAGTAAATCATGCTGTATAGTAAATGTATAAAACTAAAAGAAAAATTGTGTCACAGTTGACAATTGGATATAATACGGATTATCCTCAGTCAATTTAAAAGGTAAGTGTTTATTTTATTTTCTATTGTATTAATGGTAGCCATTTTTTAACTCTCGCCCTCTATGAAATATTTGTATTTTTATGCACGTTTTAAAAACATTATTGTTCATTTGATCTAAATGAATTGTGAGTGAAAAAAAAACATTAAATCATATATCATGCAATGGCATTTGGAAAAACGTTAGTAAAAAAACATATAACTTTTAATTTTTATTTTCTTGCTATTGCCGCTTTATTGAATGTTTTTGTTTTTTTTTCTAGAATTTATGTTAAAACCTATAAACTAGTGGGTGTATTATTGTTCAACATTTAACAGTGGAGTCAAGGCTACGAAAAGGAAATGTTGTATTTTTCTTTATAGCGTTATTTAGTTATTTTATTTCTTTGTAATATTATTATTCGCTACCACTGTGCCACTTTTTCATTTATATTTTCCTCTTGTTTATTTGTTTATACACCATATGCCTGTTTTTTTTTTGTGCGACTGAGTTTAAATTTCCATCAGAACACTGTAAACAAAGAACGTAGGGAAAAAATGGAAAAAGGTTTTTCTTTTTTTTCTCGATTTAGATTTGTTGTTGTTGCTGATGTTCATAAAGTAGCTTAAGCTAAATAAATAAATAAACACCCTATTTGAGTTTTATATAAATATTAAGGTGCTTCCTAAATATAATCATTTTTCCTAACTGAATCGAAAATGTTCCAGTTATTCCTACAATTTCTGCTGTGAGATGAAATGAGGTGACTCAATGTGTTTTTATTTTGTCGGAAACTAATGAAAGGAACTTGTCAATAGACTTGTCCATAGAAAATTCAATAATCTAGTTGATAGATTAGACAATATACTAATTAATAGACTAGTTAATAGATTATTCCATATTTATACTAGTCCATAGACTAGTTTATAGATATTAGACTTGTTCAAAGATTAATCGATAGATTAGTCTACATATTGACTTGTCAATTGACTAGATTAATCAATAGACTAGTGCATAGGCTAATGATTAGATTAATACGTAGTCAATGGAGTAGTACATTGACTTGTAAATAGACTAACCAATTGACTAATTCATTAACTGGCCAATATACTGCATCACAGAGTAGTTTATGGACTAGTGAATGGATTCTTACATAGACTGGTCAATATACTGGTTCATAGATTAGTCAATAGACTAGTTCATAGACTAGTCAATATACATATTAGTTCATAGACTATGTATTCCATTAACTTGTCAATTAACTAGTCCGTAGTCAATAGACTACTTCATTAACTGGTCAATAGACCGCAGCATTGATTAGTTTATAGACTAGTGAATGGATTCTTCCATACTTGTTCATAGATTGGTCTATAGATTATTCAATGGACCAGTTTACATACTAGTCAATATACTAGTTCATAGACTATTTAACGGACTTGTCCATTGACTTGTCAATATACTAGTTCATAGTCTAGTCAATAGATTAGTGAGCAGACTAGTCAATATACTGGTCAATAGACCGTGACTTGTCAATATACAAGTCCAAAGTATAGTCAATAGACTAGTCAACAAACTGGTCAATATACCGTACCGTTGACTAGTCAATCAATTCTTTCTTAGACTGTTCAATAGATTAGTTCATAGACTAGCCAATAGACTAGTTCATAGAATATTCAAAGATCTAGTCACTGACCAGTCCTCTGATAAGTCAGAACTAGTTGACAGACTAGCCAAAAAACTAGTCCTTCGATTGAAAGGGAAACGGTCCTTCTAAAACGCAGTCGGAAACATTGATTCTTAATAATTTCTCCTTATAAACGGGACCACCCTTTTATAAGTACATTTATTGTCTAAATTTTAGGTGGGTGTGTGTATTTGTGCTTAAACACAAGAACAATAACAAATCAACACATCAACAGCAGCAACAACATCACCAACAACTAAATTTATATTCTTCCATACAACAAAAAGACAGACAGACACACGGACGGACGGACTGACTATAACATGTTTTACTCGCATTATTATTACTTGCCACGACGTATTATTACCATTAAATGATTTTCAATGATGATGTTGTTGCCAACGATGACGCCGTTGTTGTTGTTGTTATTGCTAACACTGCTGATGTTGTTTATTTAAAAGTTATGCAAATTTACGTGAATTTATCAGGTTGTTGCTGTGAGAACACAAAAAAAAAAAAATGAAATAATAAAATGATTTGAGTATATTTTTGTTTCTTGTATGAAAATCCACTTTAAAATTTACAAAATGAAAAGAAAATAGAAAAAGATTATATACAGTATTTTCTCATTTCATTTTGAATAATATGATAAAGTTTTAGAAAATTATCAGAGTGAAAAAATGCTGTATGAAAAAAAAAAAAAACGTAAAGTAGCAGCATCATTAAATATTACTGTTTTGGTGGTGTAGAATAAAGCTGAAATGATGAATCTGGTATTTTTTTCAGTGCAAATTAATTATAAAGTTTTGAAAAAGAAAACTTTTAAAGAATTCTTATCATATTTATGTAGTTAAATGTTTATTTTAAGGGAATTTATTTTTTAATGTAAAACATTACAAAACTATAATGACCGATAATCTTTGCAGGAAATTTAAAAATTTTTTTAATAATTTTAATTAGTGTCTAAGGATTTTAAGGATTCTTATCGTAATGATTACAAGAGTAACTAAGAAAATCACTACTTTTATTTAGAAAAGTTTGGTTTAAAAACGTTCTCAAAACTTTTTCTGAAAAACTGATCCAAATGTTTCTTACAAAATACTGGTCGAAATTATTATCTTATATTTACTTCTATAGAAAACTTATCGAAAAGTTTTCTTAATTTTTATTTGAGAGAAACTAATCAAAATACTTTCTATAGAAAGAAGAAATGAAAAGTTTTTTAGTTTAGTTTTTACAAAATCAGGTAAAATACTTTTTCTATAGTAAATTTGTCGAAATTAGTTCTAAAGGAAACTTGTCGAATTGTTTTCTATAGAAAACTTGTCGAAATGTTTTCTGTAGAAAACTTGTAGAAATGTTTTCTGAAGAAGGAGATAAAGATGAAATGTTTTCTATAGGAAACATGTCGAAATGTTTTATATTGAAAATTTGAATAGTTTTAGGAACTACTTCCATGGAACACTTGTCGAAAAGTTTTCTTTATTTTTATTTGAGGGAAACTAATCAAAATACTTTTTATAGAAAGAAGTAAAGAAGAAGTTTTTTTATATAAGAAACTTGTTGCAACGTTTTCTATGTAAAACTAGTCGAAATGTTACTTTTGAGAAATATATAAAATAGTTTCTACAAAATCAATTAAAATACTTTTACTATAGCAAATTTGTCAAAATTAGTTCTAAAGGAAACTCGTCGAACTATTTTCTACAGAAAACTTTTCTAAAACTTTTCTGTAGAAAACTTGTCGAAATGTTTTCTTTAAAAGGAAATAAAGAAGAAGTGTTTTCTATAGGAAATGTCGAAATGTTTTCTACATAAAACTTGTCGAAATGTTTCTTTTGGAAAATTTATAAAAACATCTTCTATAAAATCTATCTATATAATATGTAAAACAAGTTGAAATGTTACTTTTAAAAATATTTACAAATATTTTCGAAAAAATCAGTTAAAATAGTTTCGCTATAGTAAATTTGACGTTTAAATTTGATATTTTATAATATAATTTGTTAAAATAATTTCTGTAGAAAACATGTAGAAACGATTTTTATTAACAGATCGCAAGGTCTCCTTAATACACCACCTCGCAAACTGAAGATATTTTTTTCTGAAATTAACAAATACATACAAATTAACTTATTTCTAAATTAATATAATCTAAACAAAAATAATAATTTTCATTTCAAAATTCTTTAAACTTTAACCGCTAATAATGGCATTAGTTTCAATTTAAACTTAAATAGACAAAGTTTTCTATAGACAAAAATATAATTAAAAAAATTAAATCAACATGTTGACTATTTCACATTTCTCACCTTTGTTAAAAAAAAAACTTTTTCCATAGAAATCTTCCTTAACATTTGAAGCTAGACTAACGTCTTTGTATACTTTTGTATAAATTCCTCTTTTCTTAAATACAATGAAGAAATTTCTAAGAAATACAAACACATTTCTATTGTTTAGGTGAAAAATAACGACCACAATTTGTTATAATTTATCAGTTCAAACTTGTTGTTGGATTAGCTATCTTTAAAATTGAATAAGAAAAAACTACAGTCGGTCAAATGCGAACTTATAGTGCCCTACATTATTATATCGGAAGAGGTTAAGTTTTATATGAAGGTTATAACCAGTTAAAGTCACAATTAAGAATTAACAAATTTTTATATTTGAAATCTAACAATATAAGGTATTTGACATATTCATATGTCACCCATAAAACATTGAAAGTTTTCTAAGAAAATAAATTTGCTACTAATGATAAATATCAACACAAATACATACAAGTTTTCTATATGCACTGAAGGGAATGAAGTCCCTTTCTATAATCCTTTTATTAGATGACAACAATAGTTAAAGTGTTTCCATTTTTTATTTAAAAGTCTTTTTTCTTAAACATCTTCCTTTTGGCTTTTCATAAGTAAGTAGTAAAAGTAAAGGGCCTATTTAACTTTAGCATTTTGTATGAAATGTGTTTTCTTGTTTCCATTATTCCGTTTTTTTTTTTCAAAACTTCAAATTTTCAATTTGTCCATTTTCCTTTTATTGTTGTACTACTTGTTTTGTTTGTTTGCAATGGGTATTATTTTTATTGTATATGTGTATTGTTAAATTTACTAAAACTTAAATCTTTTTTTTCAAAACTTTCTATTCTCTGAAGTTTAAATTTTTTTCTTTCGCTTAAAAATTAAGAAAGGATATATTTTTCAAGCTTTTTGATTGTTCGTAGATTTTCTGGATATTTATTTAACTCTTTAAGGGGTTTCTTGCTCTCGTTGAAATTCTCTAAGGATAATATCAAATAAGTTTGCAAAAATTAAGAAAACTAAAATTGTGTCTGAAACCCAATAATAATTTAAGTTTCTTAAGTATAACATTTTGGTAGGTTCATTATGTTTTTAGCCCTGTAGCCAACAAGTAAGATAAAATGAAAATAAATCTATTCACTTTAATATATATGTATTTTCCTTATTTAAAAAGTATCAGCATACATAATGTATGTATTTGTATTCCAAGTTAATAAATTAGCTTTCTTGGTATAAATTTTAATAAGAAAAATTCAAAAGTGTATTGTCTAGTCTATAGTCTAAAAACATAGTCTATAGTCTAAACCCATAGCCTATAGTCTAGTCTATAGTCTAGTCTATAGTCTAGTCTAGTCTATAGTCTAGTCTATAGTCTAGTCTATAGTCTAGTCTATAGTCTAGTCTAGTCTAGTCTATAGTCTAGTCTATAGTCTAGTCTATAGTCTAGTCTATAGTCTAGTCTATAGTCTAGTCTATAGTCTAGTCTATAGTCTAGTCTATAGTCTAGTCTATAGTCTAGTCTAGTAGTCTAGTCTATAGTCTAGTCTATAGTCTAGTCTATAGTCTAGTCTATAGTCTAGTCTATAGTCTAGTCTATAGTCTAGTCTATCTATAGTCTAGTCTATAGTCTAGTCTATAGTCTAGTCTATAGTCTAGTCTATAGTCTAGTCTATAGTCTAGTCTATAGTCTAGTCTATAGTCTAGTCTATAGTCTAGTCTATAGTCTAGTCTATAGTCTAGTCTATAGTCTAGTCTATAGTCTAGTCTATAGTCTAGTCTATAGTCTAGTCTATAGTCTAGTCTATAGTCTAGTCTATAGTCTAGTCTATAGTCTAATCTATAGTCTAGTCTATAGTCTAGTCTATAGTCTAGTCTATAGTCTAGTCTATAGTCTAGTCTATAGTCTAGTCTATAGTCTAGTCTATAGTCTAGTCTATAGTCTAGTCTATAGTCTAGTCTATAGTCTAGTCTATAGTCTAGTCTATAGTCTAGTCTATAGTCTAGTCTATAGTCTAGTCTATAGTCTAGTCTATAGTCTAGTCTATAGTCTAGTATATAGTCTAGTCTATAGTCTAGTCTATAGTCTAGTCTATAGTCTAGTCTATAGTCTAGTCTATAGTCTAGTCTATAGTCTAGTCTATAGTCTAGTCTATAGTCTAGTCTATAGTCTAGTCTATAGTCTAGTCTATAGTCTAGTCTATAGTCTAGTCTATAGTCTAGTCTATAGTCTAGTCTATAGTCTAGTCTATAGTCTAGTCTATAGTCTAGTCTATAGTCTAGTCTATAGTCTAGTCTATAGTCTAGTCTATAGTCTAGTCTATAGTCTAGTCTATAGTCTAGTCTATAGTCTAGTCTATAGTCTAGTCTATAGTCTAGTCTATAGTCTAGTCTATAGTCTAGTCTATAGTCTAGTCTATAGTCTAGTCTATAGTCTAGTCTATAGTCTAGTCTATAGTCTAGTCTATAGTCTAGTCTATAGTCTAGTCTATAGTCTAGTCTAGTCTAGTCTATAGTCTAGTCTATAGTCTAGTCTATAGTCTAGGTCTATAGTCTAGTCTATAGGTCTAGGTCTATTAGTCTAGTCTATAGATCTAGTCTATAGTCTAGTCTATAGTCCTAGTCTTATAGTCTAGTCTATAGTCTAGTCTATAGTCTAGCATATTCAGTTCTCGTTAGTAATATTCTAGTCTATAGTCTAGTCTATAGTCTAGTCTATAGTCTAGTCTATAGTCTAGTCTATAGTCTAGTCTATAGTCTAGTCTATAGTCTAGTATATAGTCTAGTCTATAGTCTAGTCTATAGTCTAGTCTATAGTCTAGTCTTCTAGGTCTAGTCCTATAGTCTAGGTCTATAGTCTAGTCTATAGTCTAGGTCTATAGTCTAGTCTATAGTCTAGGTCTATAGTCTAGTCTATAGTCTCGTCTATAGTCTAGTCTATAGTCTAGTTATAGTCTAGTCTAAGTCTAGTCTATAGTCTAGTCTATAGTCTAGTCTATTAGTCTAGTCTATAGTCTAGGTCTATAGTCTAGTCTATAGTCTAGTCTATAGTCTGTCTATAGGTCTAGTCTATAGTCTAGTCTATAGTCTAGTCTATAGTCTAGTCTATAGTCTAGTCTATAGTCTAGTCTATTAGTTCTGTCGTGCTATAGTGTAGTCTGTAGTCTGGCCTATATTTTTTTAACGTCTTAAAGAAGTAATTATTTTCGTTTTTTAACAATATTTCCATTCGTTTTCTTATAAATATTTATATATGTTGGAGACCAAATTCTACACATTACTTATGCTCTATCAAGCACGTGACTCTTAACATTTAGGACTGCAAAATATTCTATTTTTATGTAAAGCAGCCAAAAACAAAAAGACAGCATACACATAAAATAAAGAAATCTTTGCAAAACCAAGACAAAACCTCGAAAACACTTAATATTTTATTAAGAGATTTTCTCTATTTATATTTCCAAGTTTAAATGGATAAAAGTACAAGTGTTAATGTGATGGTGATGTTTGATTATGACCAGAGTTTAACCAACTAAACCACAATGAAATATTAAGGAAGTCTACTAAGTTTGTTAGACAGCTGAATGCTGTCATACCCAGCAAAAACTTGCATTAAAATGCAATCATGTACTTTCACAATAGCATTTTAAGTCATTATTTTAATATGGTGATTATATTGGAGGCAAGTATTTACTATGCTCACTTACAAGCTAAAAAGTAAGTTTGTACGTATATAGTTATATGTAAGTCATTACTAGGCTACTTTTAAGTAATACAGACTGTATGTAGCAGTCATGAAAAAGTAAAATAAGTACAAGTCATTGCCTTGTTTTTCTGGGTACAAAAGTAAACTTATTTCAAATGAAAACAAAAATTATATTAATATCTTTTTTATAATATATCTCTAGGAATATTTAGATTTTTTTAATATTTTTATACAAATTGTAATTTTTTTTTTGGTACGGCTAGTAATTTAAATTTTCTTGCTATAATTAAATCTAATCACCTTAAATATTTGTTGCTCAAATTTGTTTGTTATTTTTGAAATATTCTTTTGCCGTAAATTATTATGCTAAGAAGGGTGTATTTTATTCGCCCTTTTTTATGTGCAGGATTTTTTATCTTTTGTCCTTTTATTTAGTATGTTTCTATGGTGTTGCTTTAATGTTGTGGCTGCTGACCGCCTTTTCGTCTTAATTTAATGTAGCGGAAATTGTCTATTATAGGACAACGAGATGGCTTGTATTTTGTATGAAATTTTTTTAAAATTTGTTTCTTTTTAGTCTTTTTGATTCAGTTGTGGATGAAATTATTTAAATCTATAATAGAGAATCTCACAGTGGCAAGAGTTGAAGGTAAAATTACTTTACCTCCAAATGTCTGAAATATTTTAAACGACTGTCTTGCTGATCCTGGGAAAATTATTGAAGAATACATAAAAATATAGTAAAGGACCCTCCTTTCTCAAAAAGTTTAAATTATTAAAATCAATATTCAGTAGTTAACTTTTTTTTAAAGAAGAGACAGACGAACAAGTTGTCCTAAATTTAATAATGCAAAATTATTAACGTTTATTTAAACTTTTATTTACAAGTTAATGTTCCCAACAAAGTAGTTTTTTCATACATTACTTGGTAATGAGTGGTTGTTATTAACCTCATTATTATGTAGGGCACCTATCTAACAATCAAGAGGTGAGTGTTTCGAACCCTAATTAATATCAATAGTTTTTTTTTATTGATTTTATGTAAAATTATGATCTATAATTTAATGTAATTCACCCAAAATTGTATGTGTTAAACCCGGAATTAAGGACCAAACGCATTTCCATTTTTTTGGCGATGGAATAATGCTTCTTATTGGTTGTCCGAATGAAGTGCTTGAAATTGTGATAAAAATCGCTTTACCCTTGTTTAACAGCAACGATTTGCCAAATTTAACAACACACTGTTTACAATAGTGAATATATTACAGTTGTGTATGGTGTGCAATTTAATACCAATATATGAACTATAGCCGTTGTACTTGTGAACAAAGGGAAGACAATACCCAATTGGTTTGGAAAAATACTTTTATTTTTTTCACTCTAGACTGCTACAGTGTTTAGGAAAGCATTATGCTTTTAAGCTGCTGCTTGTAACACCCAAAAAATAAAGACACTACTTAAAGTACAACTATTTGTTATAACCTTGACCATAGTGTGTTTTAAAAAAAGTTAATTAGAATTGTATTACAAAAAATATTAAAAAATAATTTAATAAATTAGTTTTGTATTTTTTAAAGAATTTAATTATTTTAATTTTTAAAGATAGGAAATCTTCCATCCCTGACTCAACCGTTAACTTTTGCAATAACAAAATACATGTTGGTATTGTTGCATTTGGTTTGATACATAAGACGGATTTTTAAAATTTCATAGCTCATCGTATAGTCGGATATGATCGATTATATATTCTTACTTGTTTTTTGTTACATTGACAGTCATTTTTGACTACATATTTTTTATGCTCTTATGTAGTATTTTTGGGTTTGTGCTATTTTGGGATATAATTTAACATTGTTGATGTTAATTTTTTCATCTTTTTGTTCATCACAAAGTAAATCTATGATGTTTCTTATTTGTATTGCATTAATTCAATAGTAAGTTTCTTTTGGTACAAAAGGTCAATTGGTGCTCCCTAAGTAAATAATATAAAGAGAAGTTAATTTGAACCTTAAATATGCTAAAAGCAGTTCAATATCCTATAACTAGAGTTTACCCTAAACGATAACTGGAATCACTAGTTCAAATCAGCCATTCGAACTGCCGGGTATTAATGTAGTTGTTTTGATGTTTGTGTTTAGGTCGAGGTCCTGTTGTGTGACCATTATTTGTAGCTTTAGTTCTATTATCTTCTTATTCCTTTCTTTCCTCTGACAGGCATCGCCCCTTCCACTTTTGTATAGGTATATTTCAGTTTCAGTATAATTTTATTTGATTTGGGTATCTTTACGCTAAACTGACTTTTGTGATATACATACATATTTATTTACTATGAATTTAACATTATCAAGAGACTGCCAATACATACATATTTATGTAAAAAAAATGAAGTGAAATAAAATTATATCACAATACAACAATACTATGTACCAGCAAGTACGATGACATTTGTTTGTAGTTTTATTTTTTTCTTTATTCTTTTTTTTATTTCAACAAAAACATTTGAAAAGTTATTTTAAATTTATTTTGTTGCAAATTATTTCGAATTGTATAATAAAAATTTTTCCAAATATTTTCATTGTGTTTATGTGTATGACCATAAAATTATTTAAAAGTATTTATAAAGCCTGACCAAGCAAATATTTATATTTGTATGGTATTTTATATAAATTTGTGTGTGTGTGTGTATTTTGAATATTTATGAAATTGTAGTTAAAAGTGTGTACTTTTTGCAAAAAAATTATTATTCTAGTCATGCATATTTTTCATGTTTAATGTCAACTGGATTGTATGAAATTTATGTTCTACAAATAATTTGATATTTGATGAAAATTAATTAATAAATTATTAAAAGTATAATAAATTGTATTTTTTATCAAAATTTTAAGAAATTTATAATCATATATAATGTTAGGGTGTCCCGTAAACCACTTTTTTTTAGCAATAGCTCTCAAACGATGCGTATTAAGGTACTAGATATGAGAAAAATAATTAAATTTTTTGTTAGTGTATTTTTGATCCACAAAAGGACTTTTACTGCATATAAATTCCAAATCTAAAAAATTCTGAAATTCATCAAAACAAATGTCAAATAATTTCTTAAATATTTTTCTGTATAAGCTAAAAGTTATGACAATTTTGTCACCTATTTCGATAAAAAGCGAAAACAATGTGTCCTTCGAACCCACTAAAATCATTTCGTGGACTAAATACTCTAAGGAAATAAATAAAAAATTTTCCGTAATCAGCTCAAAATAAGAGAATTTTGAGACCCATTTGGAAAAGATTTCAGAAAATATATTTGAACATATTGTACTGAGATCAAGATTTTCAATCGCTGGTGGGGAACTTTCAAAAAAATATTTTATTTTTCTCGTGTGTAGTACATTAATGGAGAAGTATTCCTATATGAGACTCTTAAAGATGCAGTTCTTCGGGACACTCTAATATACATATTTACCATATGGCTTTTAGAAAAAATAATGTACATAAATTAATAAATAATTGATGAATTGAAAAATATCTTTGTATATTAGGGTGACCCCAAAATGGAAGTTGCTGATATTCCCACCGAAAATGAAAATTTAGTTAATTCTAAGTTACCATTTCTCAAAATTGTTGTCCTGACGTCAATATTTGGTGAGCTGGATCAACGGATAAAAAGGTCCCTTTTTAAGGTTTTTATGATTTTTATCATATTTTTTTGCAAATAAACCATATTTAATATCGTATAAAAGGTCTATGGGAGGCGATTTCAATGACAAAACACAATTTTGTATACAATTCCACAATTATTACAAATATCGTATATTTTCGGAAAATTTTTAAGTTTTTCAAATTTTTACATAGAATTATTTAATGTAATTAATTGAAATTATTTCATTATAAACCACATATAACTTCACCGAAATGATTTTTTCTGTTTTTTGAAATTCGATATGTTTTGTATTTTATTTAAATAGGATTTTCTCCTCGGTATTATGTTAGCTATTTTTATACCCTACACCACTTTAGTGGAGTCTACCTTAAGTATACCAATCGGCTTAGAATAATTTTCTGAGTCGATTTAGCTATGTCCGTCCGTCCATGTAAACCTTGTAATCAAACTACAGGTCGCAATTTTGAAGATAATTCAATAAAATTCGTACATGATCTTCAATTGTCACAGGGACGAAGCTTATTGAAAATGGTTAAGATCGGTCCATTATTTCACCTAGTCCCCATACAACTGAACCCCCGAATAGGGCTTGTAAACCTTGTAATCAAACTACAGGTTGCAATTTTGGAGATAATTCAACGAAATTTGGTACATAATCTTCTATTGTACCGGAGACAAAGCATATTGAAAATGGTTAGCATCGGTTCATTTTTTCACCTAGCCCCCATACAACTGAACTCGCCGAATAGACCTTTTTAGTTCATAATTAAGTTTAATAAACTCCTATCTCGACAAAAAGCTTTAAAACCAAGTTCTATACTAGCCTTAATAACCCCCATGAATTTTATAATTATAGGGCCTCATATGACCCTAACCACTATAAAAAGCCCCCTTCAAAATTTGACTTAAATGTCCACAATTTTATTCAACAATAAATGGCTTAAGTATGTATATCTGAGACAAGGTACAATTAAATTTAAATGTTTTATTATGAAAAATAAATCACATTTTATTTTTGTAACAGGTTTAGGGTATTATATGGTCGGCCTCGCCCGACTATAATTTCTTACTTGTTTATATTAAATTCATTTGTGTTAAAATGCAAAAAATCTGAAAATTTCCCGAAAAAAATAAAAAAATTCGAATACTTTTGTTGTTACGAAAAAATTTCTAATATAGAATTTAAAGCGTCTCTCAAGGACCTTTCTAATGATACCAATATTTCATATCTTTCCTTTGGAAGAAATATGAAAAAATCATAAAAATCTCAAAAAAGGACCTTTTTATCCTTTAATCCAGCTCACCAAATATTGATGCCAGGACAAACATTTTGAGAAATGGTATCTTAGAATCAATTAAACTTTAATTTTAGTTGGGAACATTGACACCTTATTTTTCCTCCATACAAACGGGGCCAACCTAATGTATATATATACTTATGTATGAATATTTATGTATATTATTGTATGATGTTTTTGAACATTGCATTTTTTAAATATAAATAAATTAAATATAATCAAACATAACTTCGTTATTTATGGAGCAGTTTTGCTAAATTTAAATAGGAAACTTTTTAAACCCGTATCAGAAATTGCATTGATATTATAATCCCTTTATTTAATTTTATGGACTTCTTTTGAATTACAGTTTAATGTTTATTAAAAAAAAAACTAATTTTGGATTTCAATCAGCTGATTTTTTCAGAAATAATGATAAACACTGTACATATACTAAAAACGATTAAGTATTAAACTTTCCTTTGAAGTATATAACCAGACAAAAATCTAAATCCCTGTTATCTATTGTATAACATTCAAAATAACAATATTAGTAGTAGCAGTTGTTGTTAATAGTAATAAATCATTGTCACAATATTTTTATTGATATTAGTATTTTTTTTTTTCATAATTTCACTTATTTATCATTTTTTTGTATATATGTATTTGGTTAAAAAAAAAGCCGCATACTCCTACAGTTGCTAATAGTGATTGTTATAAAAAATGTGGTTGCGATAAAAATATAACTATTGTTCGTAATGATAAATTGGTTTCCTATTCAGGAACAGCATGCATGCATATGTTCACATTTTTGTTTATAAAACCAATTTTCACCTGGAATTTGCACCAAACAAAAAAAGGTGTAAAAATGTTTAATTCAATTGTTCTATATAGAAACAATCATGGATGATAGGAAAAACTTTTTCATATTAAATTACTAGAGATTTTAACATTTTTTTATGGTGATGATGTTAGTATACCCTGTAGTTTTCAAAGTAATATATAAGTGCCTGTTCTAGGAGAATGTCAATAGATTTGACAATTTATTTCGATTACAAATGAACAAAAGCCTTTGCAATAGATTACTTCTATAACAAAACAAAAAAATAGTTTAAACTTTAAAGTATGTCCTCCCTATATTACATCCAAGTGACAATTGGCTCCCTTTCTTCCCTACAGTGAGTCACCTAAAATACGCTCTAAAAGGATACATTGGTGAGTCCTTGTAAAACTGCTGGATACATGCATGTAAAGTTAATTAAATAATATGAATGTGCTTGTATAAAATTGTTTCTATTACTATGCAAATGAAGAATGTATAAATATTGAGGTAAAAGTCTGTGTAAAAGAATAAATATTTTATATACTCTTTTAAATTGCATATTTATAAAGTGGAAAATATATACAATACATACAACGGAAAAAATATAGTGTTAATACACTATATTCTTTGTACCCACCATTAAAAGACATCGAGGGTTGATTTTTGATTTTTTTCAACCCATTTGTAACATATACTGGACGTAGATCCACAAAAAATAATTTACTTTCAGATTTAATTAAAAACCAATGAAAAATTTGTAAATATTTTAACATATTTTTAACATACTATGGTAAAGGGTATATACACAGTCGAATATATTTGTTTTTATTTATATATGGGCAATTTCAACTAAAAAAATCGATTTTAATGAAATTTGCACCAATCAGCGCTATCGGTCCAGAACTGCCAGACTTAGAGGGGGTCAAAGTTGGACATTTTGGTCATATAGGGTTTTATTCAAATGTGTGTAACTTATCACCTATTGGTCCCAGGAAAAATTGTCCAAAGGAGTTCAGATAGATATTTCTTCAATGTTTCCAAGTTTTTTTTTTTAATTAATTACCCAAATTGGAAGTCATTGATTTCTAAAGTGGGTCACTTGACACGAAATGACCCATATACATTAAGATTGGTCGAATACAATCTCGGATAAAAATAAAGACTATCAAATATAGGAAATTGGATTTTGATCTCGATTTTAACTCTCTGAATAGGAATTTAGGTCAAAATTAGAAATTTGGAATAATATAATTTTTTACTACAATTTCAAATGGCAGTTACGGCAAAACTATGAAAAGTATTGAGATCATTATTTTTATATTCAATACTTATATCTATAAAAAATTATATTCTTATTTTTTTTTAATCTTTTTGACAAAATGTTTTAGAGTAGGTAAATAGAGATTTGAGGATATTGTTAAAATAATGATTCTTTTTTACTTATCACAACATTTATGAATCTTAAAAAGGTAAACATTACATTTTGTTGTAAATTTTTATACCCTACAACACTTTAGTGGTGAGGATAATTTGGGTTTGTGCTTATGTTTGTAACGCACAATAATATTGATCCTACAGCCACCTAAATTCTACTTAGAATCATTTTCTGTGTCGATTTAGCTATGTTCGTCCGTCCGTCCCTCCGTCCATCTGACCTTCTGTCCGTCCATCCATGTAGCGATTTTAAGATAATTCAATAAAATTTGGTATATGGACTTTTATTATCCAAGGGACGAAACCTATTGAAAATGGTTCATATCGGTCCGTTATTTCACGTGGACTGATTGTGGACTGAGGTTTATAATGTTACCATTTCAATTAATTACATTAAATAATTCTATGAAACAAATTTTAAAATTCTAAAAATTTTTAAAATTCTAAAAATTTTCCGAAAAATTACAACATTTGTAATAATTTTGGAGTCGCCCAGCAAAAAATCTGAAATTTTTGGTAATAGCCAGTAGTTATTTCATACATTACTTGGTAATGAGTGTTCATTATCATCCACATTATTTTATTTAGCTGAATAGGTTATTACTGGTAAAGAACAAAACAATTTGGATTTGTTATGGCTCAATTGTCTAGGTCGTTTATTTAACAAACAGGGGGTTCGTGGTTCGAGCCCTGCTGGATACTGTTTATTTTTTTTCAAAATGACATTCATTTATATATTTTTCTAAAATGCCGTTCTCAAAATTACAAAAAGCAACATGTTAATGGAGCATCGAGTAAGCGGCTGGAGTGAGAAACACAGAAAACAACTGAATGCCTGGGTTCAAATCCCGGCCGAGAATTTTATATTTTTATTTTTTGTTTTCTACATACAAAGTCGGCCCAAAATAACTAGCTATCACATAACATATTTGTAGGTTTATTTGTAACTAGTTATTTCGCAAAGTTTTTGTAATCAAATTAGTAACCATTTATTAATTTGTTTAAGGTAGGTACATATTATTTGAACCTCGTCGAACAAAAATAATTAGTTATTCACCCCAAAAGTAATTAGTTTCCACGAGATTCCAATATTACTTTCTAGATTACTAGGTAATGAAAATTTTTGCTGGGCGTATATAAAATTGTGTTATGTCATTGAAATCGTCTCTGAAATGCCTTTCATGTGATACTAAATTTGCATATGGTTTCTTTGAGAAAAGTTATAAAAACTTTTAAAAATTTCATTTTTATCCTTTGATCCAGCTCACCAAATATTCACTTCAGAACAAACATTTTGAGAAGTGGTATCTTAGAATGGTCTAATTTTTCATTTTCTGTGGGAACATCAGCAACTTCCATTTTGGGGCTACCCTAATGTATATATCTGCTGTGAAAAATAGGTGTAGCTGTGTACGTATGAGTACTTAACTTTATGAATGTGCACAAAATAATGTATATACATTACATACATTACACTATATTGAATTCAAAATAATAAAGAAAAGGAAAAAATTAAAAAAAATATATTACTAATGGCTTTGGTAGTTTAGTTTTTTATGCTTTATGTACTTTTAGAGCAAAATAGAGGAGTATAGAAAATTAACACGATTAATAGTGATAAACAAGAAGAATTAGTCGAATATAAACGGATACTAACACAATGAGCTTATCATATCTACTAGATTTAACCGAAAATTTCAATGGAAATTTTAAAGACGGTATTAAAATTTACATTTTTTCAAAATTTTATTCCCTTCCGTTTGAAAAGTGTAAATCATAATTTCAGTTTTTTTGTATGTAAACTACATTCTTTATTTGCAAATCAAGAAACCTTTTATGGTCTTTCATTTTAAATTTTCTATTTTTTAAACTAAACTAAAAGGGTAAAGGGACACAATAGTTTAGTTTTATTTATCATTTTTAAAACTCTTTACAAAATAAATTCAATAAAAGGCATATAAGCGAAAAGGGTTAGAAAAAGACATACCTTATATGTCTTTGAAAATTAAATTAAAGAAAATTATATAAATATAAATCTAATTTTAAATTTTGCTAAAGATTTATAAAGAATATTTTATATAAATTTTTTGATTTGTTTGTTTATTTAAATTAAAAATAAAAATATTTAAATCTTAAGCCACTAATATGTATGTATGTATGTGTGTATGTACTGTAGAGTACTTGAAAAAAAAGATAACTTGATGGATAAAGCAGACTATGGAAATAAAAAAATATATATAGAAAATTATTATAGTTTCTACTCAAACAACTCAGGAAACCACATACATCATCGTAAACCATAGTTTTGAGTACGAGTAAATATGGTTGCATATAAAAAAATATGATTTCTTCTTGAGGTTTTATATTAATGGAGTCGAGAAAAATGATTTTTATTGTATGAGTTCAGTTTTAATTCGATTTTAAACCCAGTAGTTTACGTAAGGAGTTAAGGGATCCTAAGTATTTAGTATTTAATTTAAAAAGGAATGCTCGCTTGTAAACATCAGAGTGATATTTGGAATATGGCTTAAGTCAATTATGGACCGAGATCTTTTAAACTAACAAAATATTAATTTTTAAAAACAAAAAAATTTTATTCAATTTTTAAACCGTATGAGCGTATGAGTAATTTTCTGAAGAGAACCTTATACGCGTCAATTATGATCCGATACTCATAAAATTTTGTATATAAATTATGTGTTGTATAGAACTTGTTTATGTAAAATGTCATCTCTATACGTGTACTTCTAAAACAGTTATGCCCGTAAAAACTGTTTTTTGAAGGTCCCCTTGTATGGAGGCTATCCGAAAACGTGGACCGATATCAACACCAAACAAACCTTAGCAATAGAGAATATTTATGCAAAATTTCAACTATCTAGCTCCTCCCATGTGGTCCCTATAATGATTTCAACAGGCAGACGGACGGACAGAAGGACGGACATGGCTAGATCGTCTTAGAATTTAATATGGACCCAGAATATATATACTTTTGTGGGTCTATGACCAATATTTCGATATGTTAGAATAGGAATAACAAAATCAATATACCCCCCATCTTTTATGATGGTGGGTATAAAAATGTAGCTTTTTGTTATGAGATGAAAGAGTGAGTCAGAGTTTCATAATGTTGTAGATTATATGTATCTAGTCTAGTCCAGAGACTATAGACTATTCAAGAGACTGGTCAAAAGACTAGTGCACAGACTAGTCAATACACTAGTCAACAGACTTGTCAATAGACTTCCCACAGATTAGTCAATGAAGTATTTCACAGACTAGCCAATAGACTAGACAACAGTCAATAAACAACTACATAGACTATTACATACACTAGTCCATACAATACTCTAAAGACTAGTCTTGACAAGTCCATAGACTAGTCCTTATATAGATAGATTAGTCCATATATGAAAATAGACAAGTCTAAGTATTTTTACGAATGTCATCTTTAAATGATATTTAAAATTACTAGATCAGGAGAGATACTGGGTTATATATGATACCCATACACCCACCACTTATATTTTCATATATTTTTTCTTAAAATCATTTATTGCATTTTATTTCAACTAACACATACTCGCTCTTATACATACATACATATGTATGTACATGTTGTTTTAAGAATTTTATTAGAGATTAAATCGATTTTTATTATTATTTTTATTTATGCAAAACAAATTTCATAAAAATTTACATAGAGTTGCTTTTGCAAAATATTAGATTTTAATTCTAAATTTTATGCATTTTCTGCAAACTTTTGATTGAATACATTCAAATAGTTTTGCAATCAATTGATGGTCATTTTCATATCATAATAACAAAATTTAATGTTATGAATAATACTTGTTTTAACATTTCATTCAGCATATTGTAATGAATTATGTATGAAAACGATCTCTCTTTTTAATCTTTTATGCAAGAACTTACATTGAACAATTTTATAGTGTACATCACTACATAGAGAAGTTTTTAATGTGTTGAATCTAATGTATACCAGACGATTCAGAATTACTTTACACAACGCTCCTCCAATGATTCATTAACCGTTATGTCGACCTCAAACTGATTAATATCAATCAAAATATGACACGTTTTTAAAAATATACAATAAAAATTATGCAAATTTTTACAGACAAACATTAAAAATTTCTAAAAAAAGGTTTTAAGTGTTTCAAAAATTTCTCAAGAAGTCATAAATTTAAATTTTAAGAAACTTAGTTTTATCGTTATATGTATATCCATAAAATAAATATAGTTTTCAATGTTTATTAAGGACTCTTTAAGCCTAAAATCATATACAAACTAACCCTCTTTTTCACTTAAGTTTTCACGTACAGAAAACAATTGACACTTTGATTCATTTATTTATTTAACCCAAATTTTTTGTTGTATAGACTTACTTATCACACCACTTAAATGTGTTTTACCCATTACTTTCATTACCATATTGTTATAGAGCTCGCATATAGATACGTTCACTTAAAATTAATTTTTAAGGTATGTATTGAACTAGGGGGACTCCATTTTTTAAATTTTTTAGCGCAATATACTGATTGAATAATCTATGGCTTAATATATTGTCTACACCATTGACTAGTCTAGTGGATAGACTATTCACTAGTCTATTGACAAGTTTACAATCAAAAAATAAATTGAGAAATCGGTACTCAAATCAATCCAGAGCGTACTTGATTTAAGTACGGATCGGTTATGTAATAAAAACTAATTTAAAGTTTTTTCGAGTAAAAGTGATTTTACTATGTTTTTAATCCCAAAATATGCTTGACTTAAGCTCGATTTGTACTTGATTTCAGAATTCAGAGTATTTGAGCCAAACATTTTTTTACAATGGACAAATCTAAGGACTATTGTCTAGTATTTTGGCTAGTCTGAATTCTAGTTAATTGTCTGTTCTATTTATTATATATTTCATTGTCAAGTCTATTAACTAGTTTGGTGACTATTCTATGGACTGGTCTATGTTCACACTTTGTTATTTTAGATTAGTGATCGGCAGAAAGTTGCAAATGTGCTGTCTGATTTTTTATTATACTCTACACCACTATAGTGGGAAGGGTATTATGCGTTTGTGCTGATGTTTGTAACACCCAAAAATATTGGTCCTACACCTTAAAGTATACCAATCGGCTCAGAATCACTTTTTGAGTCGATTTATGTCTGCCTATCCGTCTGTCTGTACATGTAAACCTTGTGCGCACTCTACAGGTCACAATTTTCAAGATAATTTGATGAAATTTAGCACATTGCTTCCCAAGGAAGCCTATTGAAAATGTTTCCAAATGGTTCCATTATTTCGTATAGCCCCGTCCCCTCCGAATAGAGCTTTTGAGCTCATAAATTTGTTAAATGTTCTTGTATCACTTCAAAAGTCGGCAAAACTTAGTTTTATATAAGTCTTAATAATACTGCTGATTTTCGTAATGATCGGACCTCATTTGACTCTATCCCCCATACAAAGTCCCTTTCAGAAAATGACTTGATGGTCAAAATACACTTATAAACAATAATATCATGATGATATTTTTCATAAATAACTAAACTAACCTAAATCCCTCTACTAAAATTTATAAGGATAGGACCATATTAAGCCCCTGCTCCCAAATAACTCCTCATTTCGAAAATCCCTTTTTTGTTAACAAAAATATTTCTGAATTAAGGAAAAATGAAATTAAATATTTTATTATTAAAAAAAATAATAAACATTTTTAACATAATCACTGATGTAGGGTATCATATAGTAGACCATTTCCGACTATAAATTCTTCCTTTTTTAGGTATGTGTCATTCGAGGTATGCTCATTCGAGGGCTTTGATGGACCCAGAATATATATACATTTGTGGGTCTATGACCAATATTTCGACGTGTTACAATAGGAATAACAAAATCAATATCTTTTTTGATGTTGGGTATAAAAATTTAGCTTTTTGGTATGAGAAGTGAGTCAGAGTTTCATAATATTGTAGATTATAGAGATCAGTTAACAGACATGTCCATATTCTAGTCAATAGCGTGTTTCAAAGCCATGCCACACTATAAATTCTTACTTGTTTTAGGAATTGTGTACATGAACAACCCTAATATATATGCATGTATGTATGTTTAACTGTATATCAGTCACACTTAACAGGTAGTAAAATTTTATCAACACATTTTTGTGGTTTTATAAACAATATTTTCTAATAAAGTTTTAAACATAAAATGAGTGACTGAGTTGAGTGTAAGAGTATAATAATCATTTTCCAAACAGTTACAGCAATAATAACAACGAATGACTTCAATAGCAGCAACATCGATGTTGGCAACAACAACAACAATATCGAGAGCAAAGAATCAAAGTGTTTGGTTACATACCATTTTTGTATATGTATACGATTTTTGGCAAATGACAGCTATGAATATTGAAAATAATTACTTTTAGAAACGATATGAGTATTAGATGACAGAGCTTTAGGATTATTTTACTACTTAGCTCACCTATACTAGAAACCGATGATGATATATACATACATATATTTTGTACATATTATTGTAAATTTTGCATGTTTTTAAATCAAAAACTCTCTCAATTCTAAAGGAATTTAGCTGCAACTGACAACTGATGGACTTTTTTAATTTTGTCCTAATGTTTGGTACAAAATCTAGAACATATTTAGTACTTTTTGATTAAAGTTTTTTCCCATCCCTGTTTAGTAAACTCCTTATGAAGTGTGTGTGTGTGCTTATTTACACATTATAATGAGGAGGGTGTTTTTGGTAAAAGGGTTCGTAGTAATATGATTTTTATAGATTAAAATGAGACCCCATATTTAATACGGTATATCGTTAGTTTTATAATTTAATTTATGACAGGTAAATGGAAGGTGGTTATAAATTAACGGTAAAGAAATTTTAATATATTCTTGATAACGCCCGTTGTTAATGCTTTATAACATGATATTAGAAATTAAAATAATTTTGTTGTTAATGCGCTATTTAGATAATCCCTGAACGATAAGTTTTTTTTTGTTTTTCAATTTTTTTATGTATTTTATGTTAACATTAGTAAAAGTTGTTAGGGATAAGAAATTTTTATGAATTGGAAAACATAAATGATTCCCTACATTAGATATGAGTACGTTTGAAGTAATTTTGGAAAGGAATTAAGGAGTAGGTCAAAATTTTCTTCACGAATTGATACTGAAAAGATATGCTAAAGCTTTTATATATCCTACTGCAATTGTTTAAGGTTTATTAAAATAAATATAAAGTTTTTTCTCATTATTATTTCCTCTCTAAGTAAATTTCCTTAAATAACTTTCAAAATTACTTAAAATATACTTTGACATTTTCTTAAATTGAATATTATTTTTTTTTCAGTAAATGTCATGGGAATGCTTTTCCCAATTTTATCGAAAACCTCACACACTACTTGTGAAAATTTATTTGTATTTATTTTAGGGAAAAAAAACTTTAATAAACCTCACACTACGAACACTTCAAACAATGAATTTACATATTTTTTGTTGTGTCAATCATTTTTTCATTCTTTTAACCAGACACCTCCCTTCATGGTCACTAGGAAAAAAAATGTTGTGGCAAATAACCATTCTATGTAAAAAGTAAAAATAATTTGTGATGAAAACGAGTTCAATTATTAAATTAATATTTAACGAATTTTATAAGCCCTTCATCGGGGTACATCAATGGACATTTTTTTATGAAGCTTACTATCAAATAAGGTAAAAGGTTGACTACATGTATTTAAAGGTTTAAAATTAGTTATAATCCGATCATATATAATTAGGGCAGTTCGGATAGGTTTCATAATTATGAACTCTTATATTATTTCAAAATTTATTTAGACTGACTTGTCTCTATCTGAGCAGATTGATTGATATATCTTAGAATGGATGTTCGATCAAAATTTTTGAGTTTTTTATTATGCTGATGTAGGGTTTAAATAATTAATATGTATAAAATAAAGAGTGTGTTTGCAAATGACTTGAAGGTGTTGAATGTGTCATATTATAAGCATGAATATAACCCAGCAAAACATTTAAATAAATGTTTAAAATTTATTACAAATTTTCCTATCTACGCATTCTTACAATTTGATAGAATTTTAGGTTTTAATAGAAAATTAAATTTCTTTGATCATCAAGACTTCAGATATTAGATTTTTATTTAAAAATTTGTTTTAAAGCGATCACGGACTTTAACTTCTTTCAATTCAATCGTTACTTAGGAATCTATGTAATTAAAACAAGTAGGAAAGTTTAGCCGGGCTTGGCCGACTTATGATATTTAGTATATTTTAAAAATTATTTATTTTTCATAAAGAAATTTTCATGTTGAAGTTTACCTTAATTCTGATGTATTCAAGCAATTTGTTGATGAAAAACAAAATTTCTAAAAGAGGCTTTATATGGGAGTTGAGGTCAAATATGGGCCGATCCTCCACAAATTGGGAGGAGCGATGTATTTTTATGTAAAGGTTAGCTATGCTGAATTTTTTGGACGTTTAGGATATTTTTTAAAGGGAGGTTTGTATGGGGGCTAGGATCAAACGACGGCCGATCATATAAATATAGGCATGGTCATTTATGCTTAACTTAGTTGTGTTAATTTTTGGAGAGATAGTAGTATATTTGACGGAGTTATGAGTTAAAAACCCCAATTCGAAAGGTCAGGTTGTATGGGGGCTAGGTGAAATAATGAACGACCTTGTGTCGAAAAACTCGTATGGTCGAAATTTTATCAAAATATCTTGAAGATTGTGGCCTGTAGCTTATGCACAAAGTTTACATGGGCAGCCAGCCAGCCGGACATACGGACATGCCTTAATCGACTGAGAAAGTGATTCTGAGACGATCGGTATACTTTAAGGTGGGTGTAGGACCTCCACACTATAGTGGTGTAGGGTATAATGATAACAAATTTTTGGAGCATTATTTAAGAATCTACAATTGTTTTGTGACAAAATCAATTTTCAATAGAAAATATGAGATTTTGCTATTTTCTGATTTTAAGTGTTACAGGAGGATCTACAGACGATTTTATATAAAAATCGATTTTTGGTATTAAATATGGGAGATCACAAATTTTCAGGATTTGGCGCATTATTGAATGATCTACGCCCGATTTTCTGTCAGATTTTCACAATTTTCTCAATGAAGCGTTATTTAAGGATCTACAGGTGATTTTAGTTTTATATATATAAATCGATTTATGGTGGGAAATATGAGTGACAGGTTTTCACTATTACCTCAATTGGAGCGTTATTTAATGATCTGCAGCCGATTTTAGGTTTTTTTTTATATAAAAATCGATTTTTGCTGAGAATATCACCATTATCACTTCGTTATTAAATGACCTAAAGCTGATTTGAGGTTTTTCATATAAAAATCCAAATTTCAATGAAAAATCGAAGTTATCAACGATTTTTGTTATTTTAACAATTAGATCAAATTATGATATATAGTCGATTTTAGCTTCTTCAAGCAAAAATCAATTTGTAATAAAAATATGAACGGAGTCCCTCTACTTCGCTGTTTGCGCGTAGTGACAACGAAACACGAGAGATCACAGACTTTTGCCATTTTTTTCAATTGAAGCGTTATTTAAGGATATTTTCTTGATTTCAAATTTAAGTATTTTCTTGTTCTGAAAACAATGTATAAATTTTTTCATAATACCCTCTCGATTATATGGACACCTGGGTTATGCATGCGGTTAAACATAGTATGAAGACATTTTTATTATTTTTTAATAAAAATGACATATACATGAATTTATGAAATTATAATAAAATTAAAAAGAAAGAAAATTAAAATAAATTGAAAACTAAACTCAACTAACAATGAATGACCAGTATCTTGAATAAAATTAATGAGAAACGAACAAATACAAGAAATAATATTTTAGCAAGACCCATGTACACAGAAAGCCAAAAAGAAATGAGAAAAAAAGTTTGCTTGAATAACCAGACAAACCATAATTAAATAATTGAAATAATTTATAATTAAATTTATAATAAAGTAGTTATAGATACGTTATTAAATGAAAGATATTATTAAATTTATTTAAAAATAGGTTTTTAATATTTTAAATAGATAGTATATGTGTGTGTTTTCTTGAAAATATGTTTAAAGTTCTATTAAGGTGTAAATTTTTATTAACTAAACTAAAATTCTTATTACGCTTAAAGGGAAATATTATTCTTGATTGATTTGTTTAATAATTTACATAATTATTATATTAGTAATAAATATTTTAGGCCTTTTTTGAAAATATATATGTACTTATTTGACAAGTTAAGATAACAACTGCTTGATGCGTTTACACCTGTAGATATGTAAATTATAAATAGCTATTTTATGAATATTTTATTGCAATTTGATTGTGACAATAAAATGGGGTGAAATACATATTAATAAATTAAATAATTTTATTCAACACTGTACAGAATATCATATTTTCCTATCGAAACTTTTACTAGATTTTTTCACAGGATTTACGACCAATTAATATTTTGATCGATTTTGATATATATCAACATCATAGATTCTCTTTATGTTATTAATTTGAGTGTTATTTAAGAATCTAGAGTCCATTTGAGATACTTGATCGGAAATACTTATATGTCATCACAGATTTTTGGTATTTTCTAAATATGGTCGTTTTATATCGATCTATAGCCGATTTAAGATTTTTTACATAAAACAATTTTTTTTAACGGAATGGACAAGGGATTATTGATATGGAGCCGATTTTCAGTGTTCATATATTTTTGATCAAAACCTATAGATTTTCGTTACTTTTCAATTGAAGCGTTATGTAAGGAGGTACAGAAAAATTGTCGGTTTTCATATAAAACTCTATTTATACCCTACACCACTATAGTGGGGAGGGTATTATACGTTTGTGCAGATATTTGTAACGCATAAAAATATTGGTCCTACACCCACCTTAAAGTATACCGATCGACTCATCACTGTCTGAGTCGATTGAGACATGTCCGTCCGTCCGTCTGTCCGGCTGGCTGGCTGTCTATGTAAACCTTGGGTGCAAGCTATAGGCCACAATTTTCAAGATATTTTGATAGAATTTTCACCTAGCCCCCATATAACCTTACACAACCAAGTTTTATATAGGCATAAATGACCGTGATAATTTTTATAACGATCGGCCGTCGTTTGACCCTAGACCCCCATACAAAACCCCATTTAAAAAATAACTTAACTACAAAAATTTTCTTATGACCATTAGTATCGCTATGAAATTTAGCATAACTAAAATTTATATAAAATTACATCCCTCTTCCCAATTTATTGAGGATAGGCCTATATTTGATCCTAACTCCCATATAAAGCCTCTTTTAGAAATTTAGTTTTTCATCAACAAATTGCTTAAATACATCGGAATTAAGGTAAAATCCAACATAAAAGTTTCTTTATTTAAAATGAATAATTTTCAAAATATATCATATAGTCGGCCATGTCCGACTATACTTTCCTACTTGTTTTTATGATAAATAAGAGTGACCATAGATTTCTTTGTATTTACACATAAATATTGGGTGAGAGAATCCCATAAGGCCTCCTAAAATTATGAAACGGTGAGTAGAACCACAAAGATCCTATGGGGTGACCCTGATGGCAGCAATACGAGAAATCTCCTCAAAATGAGCAAGTCTGAAGTTATTATGATGGTTCGTAGTTTGAGTGAACACACAGGATTACGAGCATATCTATGCAAAATTGGATGTGCGGTTTCAGATGAATGTAGAGCATGTGGAGAGGACAGTGAAACTCTGGAGCACTATCTTTGCCACTGTCAGGCATTCGTCGAAGTTAGATCAAAGTATCTTGGAAGTAATGTTTTTCGGGAAATAACATTCTTGACTAACACTCCTATGAACCTAACCTAATTGTAGTCTTTAGTATAGCCTAGCTTTATGTGCGGATTTGCAGCCTATTTAATTTTTTTTGTGACTGATCACATAATTCGCTTCTCAATTGAAACGTCATTTAACAATCTACAGCCAGTTTATGTTTTTATACAAAAGTCGATATTTGATAGAAAATATTGATTTGATTTGAGTTTTATTTAAGGATTTATAAAACATTTTTAACATTTTCATGATTAGATATTTATTAAAGGCTTTAGAGCCGATTTTAGGTTGTTGATTTAAAACTGATCTCTGATGGAAAATATGAGTTTTCAGCAAAAAATTTGCAAACAAATTTTAATTTATTTTTCCTATTTCCACTTCATTCTATAACAATACATAACAAAAAGCCTTAAAATGCGAAACAATTCTATTAAGCTTAATCTATTCTCTTGGTTGGTTTGTTAATTATGATTCTATAGCAGATCTTAGAATTTTCCCTATTTTTCCTCAGCTAGCTTATTTCAGTGATAATTTTTGGATTTTTCCAATTAACTTGGAAAATATTGAAATAATTAAATTTTTTATTTACAAAACTTTATAACTAAGTAATAGCCCAAAATGTCTTCTTTTGAAGAAAATACATGACGCCAGTGGCTAAAAGTTTCAAAAATAAATCAAAGAAAACATTTACAACATAATGCATTAAATTACTTGTTGTTTTGTTGTTATTCATTTAAAAAAATTCTTAATATTTTTTCCTTGGATGTTTAGTCATCCAAAAAGAAAGATTTTAAAACTTAAAAATAAAATTCAATAAAATCCTTAAATTTAATTAAAAAAGGGATAAACTCTTTATGTCTTTGAAAAACACATGATTATTTAATGGTTAGTTTGACTATTATTCGATGTATTATTGCTAAAGGTAATAAAAACTCGTTTATATATTTTTTAAACTTTATATTACTGTTGTTGTTGCAATAAATCGTTGTAATTAAATTGTTTATTGCTTTTTACTGAAATTATGTGGAAAAACTTTAATACAAAACAGTGTAGTACACTTATGCCTATACTTGAAATAATATCATATACATATGTACATATATAAAAAACTAACAACTTTACAATTACAATTTTACAAGTACAAAGATAATTGCCACTTAAACTTATATAAAAACAAAAGCAACAGTTAATGTAATTTTACATACTTGCAACAGCCACATGACTTAAAGCTATTTTATACTACTAACAACTGTATATGAATAGTTACACACTTACAAAAGATAAATCAATTACAACAGGCGTAATGTTGTAAATATATTTAAATTTATATTGTTTTCAATAGATTTCTTTAAAATGATTTATTTTTTAACAAAATATATTTTTTTTGTTGCAGCATGCTGGGCGGTGTAGCAGGTCGACACATGTCGAATCGTCGACGTGGTTCATCACCAATGGTGCGCTTGAGCGGCACTGTAGTAAATGCTGGCAGCATAGATGGCAGCATTGGTGGTGAGGGTGGTAGTGGAGGTATGAATTCTCCGTATATACCGAAAATACCACCCAGACGTCGACGAGCCGTTACTACTAGTGATCACAAAAGTTGTGCTCTTATACAAACTAGACTGAAATTGGGGGATATCATGTGAGTATATAGATTTTAATGCTAATAATATACAACTAAATTTTGACTAGTTTTCTTTATATTTAGGAAATATTTTCACAATTGCATATTAATAGATATAAAGTTAAACTTTAGGTAGATCGGTTGAAAGAAATTCTAACAAAAAAAAAAAAAAAAATACTCTAAAATATATGGTGTATAGTCTAGTCTATAGTCAAGTCTATAGTCAAGTCTATAGTCTAGTCTATAATCTAGTCTATAGTCTAGTCTATAATCTAGTCTATAGTAAAGCCTATAGTCTATAGTCTAGTCTATAGTCTAGTCTATAGTCTAGTCTATAGTCTAGTCTATAGTCTAGTCTATAATCTAGTCTATAATCTAGTCTATAATCTAGTCTATAGTCTAGTCTATTGTCTAGTATATAGTCTAGTCTATAGTCTAGTCTATAGTCTAGTCTAGTCTATAGTCTAGTCTATAGTCTAGTCTATAGTCTAGTCTATAGTCTAGTCTATAGTCTAGTCTATAGTCTAGTCTATAGTCTAGTCTATAGTCTAGTCTATAGTCTAGTCTATAGTCTAGTCTATAGTCTAGTCTACAGTCTAGTCTATAGTCTAGTCTATAGTCTAGTCTATAGTCTAGTCTATAGTCTAGTCTATAGTCTAGGCTATAGTCTAGTCTATAGTCTAGGCTATAGTCTAGTCTATAGTCTAGCCTATAGTCTAGTCTATAGTCTAGTCAATAGTCTAGTCAATAGTCTAGTCAATAGTCTAGTCAATAGTCTTGTCTATAGTCTAGTCTATAGTCTAGTCTATAGTCTAGTCTATAGTCTAGTCTATAGTCTAGTCTATAGTCCAGTCTATAGTCTAGTCTATAGTCTAGTCTATAGTCTAGTCGATAGTCTAGTCTATAGTCTAGTCTATAGTCTAGTCTATAGTCCAGTCTATAGTCTAGTCTATAGTCTAGTCTATAGTCTAGTCGATAGTCAGTCTATAGTCTAGTCTATAGTCTAGTCTATAGACTAGTCTATAGTCTAGTCTATAGTCTAGTCTATAGTACAGTCTATAGTCTAGTCTATAGTCTAGTCTATAGTCTAGTCTATAGTCTAGGCTATAGTCTAGGCTATAGTGTAGTCTATAGTATAGTCTACAGTATTGTCTATAGTCTAGTCTAGTGTATAGTCTATATTTTAGTCTATAGTCTAGTCTATAGTCTAGGATATAGTCTAGTCTATAGTCTAGCCTATAGTTTAGTCTATAGTCTAGTCTATAGTCTAGTCTATAGTCTAGTCTATAGTCTAGTCTATAATCTAGTCTATAGTCTAGTCTATAGTCCAGTCTATAGTAGTCTAGTCTAGTCTAGTCTAGTCTATAGTCTAGTCTATAGTCTAGTCTATAGTCTAGGCTATAGTCTAGGTTATAGTCTAGGCTATAGTGTAGTCTATAGTATAGTCTACAGTATTGTCTATAGTCTAGTGTATAGTTTATACTTTAATCTATAGTCTAGTCTATAATCTAGCATATAGTCTATAGACAAGTCTATAATGCAGTCTATAGTACAGTCTATAGCATATTATGGGTATGACAATGAATATAAATAAACAAATAACCAAAAAAATTAAGAACAGGTATTAAGATATTTGGCAAAATTGTTTATAAAGGATACATTGACTTCCAGACAACTACTGGGGTCAGTACCAGAAAACACCTGTTGAATATAGAAGCAAATTTGTGCTACAAATCTAATATTTGTACATTAAATTAAGCTTCCTAAAAATAAAAACAACCCTTGAAAAAAGCTTTAGTATGGACAAAAACCTTTAGGTGGAAAGGTTACTTTTTCAAAAAAAAAAAAAAAAAAACCAAAACAAAACAAAACAAAACTACAAAAAAGCTACATATATGCTAATTAAAAGGCCATAAAAAAACTCAATGTTAATAATTACTCATTAAATATTTCAGTTATAAATTTTGCTCTAACAAATGTTGACAGCTCACAGTTGTATTTACGAAAGCTTTTATTTTGACAATTACAAAAAAGTTATTATTGTGCTTTAAGAGGGAATACAACCAATCCAACAACAACAATACATAACTTCATTTAAGTACATTTACATATACATTGAATTTTTGTGTACGTGTGAATGAAGAGGGGGTTGTTTTTCGACCACATGCGAAACGACTATAGGCCTCGTAAAAAAGACAACTATACAACCCCCAAAATGTGTTAAATTCATATATTTTTCTTATTTACTCTTTGCCATCGCCAATTTATTTTTACTCTCTGGTAGTCTATGGACATTTCTTTTCGTTTTGACATTTCTAACCTGAAATCGTCACCCATACAGGGAAAATGAAGTGAAAATTTTGGTCGTTGCGTGTGAATGTATTGGTGTTTTAAAGCTGTAAAATACATTGTGACCAAGTTTAAGTGTAAGGTTCGTTGAATTTTTTCCCCAAATGGTTAGACTTAAATCGTTAGAAGCTCTGTGAAAAATTGAAAATAAATTGGTAAAATCCTAATAAATTAATTAAAAATTGTGAAAAAATCAAAGTATTTAGAGTAATGAAACTAGTTGTATGAAAATTATCAAGAAAAACATGGATTTCGAGTGTTAAAAGTTGATTTGAAAAAAGTGTTTCGTTTTGGGAAAACGTAACAGCGTGATGTGAAAAGAATTGTGAAGACAAATTTTTTCTTTTCTATGCTTACGGAAAATTCAATACACATGTATGCAGGTTTTTGGGTCAGGGGGCTGGTGCTGATACAAGTGAATCTATGAAAAGTGAACAAGAGCGGGTGTGCGCGGTCTAAACTGAGGTTGAGGCAAAATCCTTATACCTACATGAAATTCTAAAAAAAAATAATAATGAAGAAAAAAGTGGAGCAAGTGTGAAAATTTAATTTTTTTCCCCAAATGAAGAAGAAAAATCTCGATTTTAAAATTACAACTAAATAAATACCTAAAAAGAATTACAACAAATACCCGGGTTTAAGTAGAGAATTAAGGTTAAAAGCCCCGAAATGAAAGAAAATATCTCAAGTAAAGTTTAACCTAATTTTAGGGGCAACCATTTTTTTCTGGCTTTAAACATGAAATGAAAAGTGCTGAAAGTGTATGAAAATTAAAACATTTCAAACAAAGTTAAATAATGTTAAATGTTAAAAAATTTTAGTTAATTAAAAAACAAATATTTTATAAAGTTTTTATTAAACTTATTTAGAGTGTGTAATATAAATCAGTAATTAAGAATTCTTGATGCCCAGAATTTGAAAAAAGGACCCATTCCCTTTAGAAAAAATAGAAGAAAAAAAAAACAAGCAGAAAAATCTTTTTTTATTTTTACATATAAACGACATATCGTCGCCGTAACCAACACAATCGTGGTCGTTAGTTAAACGAACACAAGAAACGGAAAAATTCGGTCAAATTTTCCTTGAACATAATCATGCGTGTATATGTATGTATGTTGTACACATATGTATAGCTATGCAAAAGTTTGTAAGTGTATTTGTATAACTCGCTCCCTCTATATGTGTGTGTGTCAAAATTTTTAATATTTTATTTACTATAAACATTTAAAATAATTAAGAATTGATAAAAAAAAATTAAATTCTTAAATGCTTAATAATCTAAAAAAAGTGCGTTTATTTCTATTCTTGTCAAGTTATTCCCAGTTTTCTTTGATCCTTTTTCGATTCCAAATATCCTTAGAAATTCGTGCTAGAAAGAAACACTTGATTAGTGCATTCCTTTATCCTTATAATTGTATATATGGTGTATTCGTTAGCGGTGTTTTGCATTTATCATATTGTATTTTTTCACTTTACATTGTCAAATACTCGGGTTTCTTTTGGTTTTCATTCTAGCTCTCTTTTTGTTTTCTGGGAGAAATTTACCATGTGGTGTATATGTTAATAGAAAAAAAAACACAACAAAAAGTAAAATCAAAAAGGAAATCATCAACAAAGTTTCGTTAAATTTTGTTTTATTACAAATACTATTCTCTCTCATATAGAATAAGAACAAGATAAAGTGAAAAAACAAGAATTTTTGTTGTTATTTTTATTTTACTTCGTATTCGTATTTCCTTACTTTAATTTGGTTGTTGTTTTTGTTATAACTTGACAGGTCGTTGTATCCCCAACACAGCTGATTTTAATTGTTTGAACTCACACAGATATTCTAACACACATGCACGCACACTCACACATACATATATAAAAGAAATAAAATCATTCAACACATACACAATAGAAAAAGGAAAAAAATAAATAAATAGAACATTTTACAACCCCCTCGAAATTAAAATTAAGTGGGTTTCTATTGTTTTTAAGTTTATGTGAATTAAAATGCTAGTGACCCTTTAGAAAGTGCAAGGAAAAAATACATATATTTTCTAAAAGTAAATATTAAATCTTAAAATAATTATTACATGTGTGAATAATTCACAAAAATTTTTCCGATATTTTAACAAATACTTATACTAGGTATATCTATTTATACCCTACACCATTTGAGTGGGGAGGGTATATTGGGTTTGTGCTGATGTTTGTAACATACGAAAATATTCGCCCTATAAAAGTATACCAATCGGCTTAGAATCGTTTTCTGAGTCGATTAAGCTATGTCCGTCCGTCCGTCTGGCTGGTTGGCTGGCAGTCCATGTAAACTTTGTGCACAAGGTACAGGTCGCAATTTTCAAGATAATTGGATGAAATTTGGCACACATGCTTTTTTTCGGCCCAAGGACGAAGCCTATACAACAGAACCCCCCGAAAAGGTCTTCTGAACTCATAATTAGTTAAATATACTTGATGACCTCGCCAAATTTCATAAAGATCGGGCCTCATTTGACCCTAGCTCCCATACAAAGTCCCCTTCAGAAAATTGCTTCAATGACCAAAATGAACTTATAAACACAAATATCGCGATGAAATTCAGCACAAATAAATATTAAATAAATATTATATAAATATAAATACATTCACAAAACTTTATCGGGTTTGGTCCATATATGCCCTTAGCCCCCCATATAAAGCCTTTTTCAGAAAATTAGTTTTTCATCCATAAATTGCTCAAATGTATCGGAACAAGGTAATATTTAATATAAATGCTTAATTATGAAAAACAAATCACATTTAATATTCATAACTGGTGTAGGGTATCATATGGTCAGTCACGCCCGACTATACTTTCTTATTTGTTCAATTTGCTTTTGGTTTATTTTTCAATGTATCAGCATTATAAAGTAAGTTGTTATCAGACAGTTCAATGTGCTTTTACTAGGAAAATAGGCTATGAAAAGTGGTTATAGTGTTTGCGAATATAAAATTGAAACTTCCGTAAATGAAGAGATTTTTGCTGATGTTTAACTACATACATACATATATGTATAGACACTCTAAAAAGGCACAAATCTTTTACTAACCCAAAAAATACAAATCTCCCAACATAGACTTAAATTCAGTTAAAATGCTACTTACACATTGGCATTTCAGCAGAAATCAATAATTTGACTCCCTATTTGTAACCACACACGCTTACAAATAGGGAGTTAAATAAGTCATTACAACTCTCGCATGGAAATGCTTATAAAACAGTTGTTAACACAAACTGACAAAATCCTAAAATAAGTACTTACAAATCAGATTATATGTCAGTTTGAAGAGGCTGAGTAATTACACAGACAAAAATGGATTTCAAAATCAAACAAAAAATTCATAAAGCCAAGTATTTTTTTTACTAAAATAGGACCTATCACGAAATTCGTAAAATCAAGATATTTTCCAAGGGTATACCCTTGGAAAATATCTCCTTCAGTAATCTGAATTAATAACATTTAAGGAATTTATATTTGCGATCTTATTTTAAATTTATATGTGTAAATATGATAGTGTTTGTAATACACAAATATTGAACCTACACCCATCTAAAGATATACCAATTCCCTAGGAATTAGTTCTAATTTGGTTCTATAATACCTTGCTAAACCTTGTAATCAAATCCACTGATGAATTGGGTATGATTAAAATCGGTTCATCTATAGCTATATTTAACATTCATACAAATATGTATGATATATATATGAGAAACAGTTCATAATTCGTTCTAGAAATCTCATAACAACTTTATAAGAGAATTTTCATCAATAAATCATTTAAATACAGCGGTATTAAGACAAGATCAGACTTAAGTTATTAATCAAATGATTCAAATCGTTTGGATGGATGGAAGTTTGGATTTATTAAAAAATCATTTCAATTAAAATTTAAATTAAAAAAGAAATCGATATTTGAAAATAAACCCAGCAAAAATAAAACGAAGTACTTCCAAAGTTATTACCCTTATTAATGTTAATATTATTCAAGTAAAATTAGTTGTATTCCATAATACTATAATTTCACTTCCAAATAACTTCCAAAAAAAAGAGCATACAAATTACTTCTTGAGAATGACTTCAGAAGTAGTGAATTTGCAATCAAATAAAAAGGACATCCTTCCTATGACAAGCCCGTGTTAAAATCATAACATATTCAGGTCTTTTCTTACTTATTCAGGTCAGTACTTCCATGGAGTAAATTCTACTTCTTTTTCGCTTCTTTGGAAGATCTTTTTTTGACTGTGAAACAATCAATAAGACTAGTTTACAACGATCTGTTCATGATATAAATCCTATATGGATAACTTTATTTTGGGTATCTAAGTCCAAAAAAAATATTTAAAAAAATTTAGGACGTGAAATTTTTGAATTATTCATAGAGAAGGAAAATGCTAAAAAATGGTTAGTAGGGAAAAAATTTAATATTTAGAGTTGCAGTTATATTTTACATACAAAATTTGACTGGTCTTTCTCTAAACACTCTAACAAAGGATTCCTGTTTCAAAAATATTAAAAATTCCGTTGCAGTGATCTTTAATCTTGGTGAATAGATGCCATTTTTATCACTCACATTTCCAAGAGTTTTTCGAAAAAAGTATAAATGAGAATGTAAGAAATGAACTATGTGGTTCCAGCAGAGCTCGAACCACGAACCCCCTGTTTGTTAAATGAACGACCTAGACAATTGAGCCATAAAAAATCCAAATTGTTTTGTTCTTTACCAGTAATAACCTATTCAGCTAAATGAAATAATGTGGATGATAATGAACACTCATTACCAAGTAATGTATGAAATAACTACTGGATATTACCAAAATTTCAGATTTTTTGCTGGGATGGTAAATGAAAACCACTTTATCTCAAAATTTCGATGTATAGGCAAAAATAAAAATTGCTAATTAACCACCTTTCCAAAAATATATATTGCATTGTATGTGAAAAAACCTATACAACCTCTGAGTTTTTTTTGCATGGTTTGTCAGGAAAAAGCAACAACAACAATGCTTTTACATGTTAATATGTAGATTAAACGGTGATCGTGACAGCACAAGTTAATTTTATAAAACGAGAAATTGTACCGCAAAGTATGGCGAACATTGAACAGAAATTTCTGTACTAACATTCAGATTTATTGTCAATAAATCGACTAAAATATGCGAGATTTCATGGCAAGTAACCTAACTTTTGTAACCGATGTCTTCCGATCGGTATTAAACAATGTTATTCGTATTGGATAGTACTTTCAAATTCAAAATCGTTTTTTTTAATCCACTAAAGATATTGGAATAAAATTACGTCCGATATTTTAAAGAGAAGTTGGCCAAGGTATGGAAAGATGATTAAATTTTAAAATGACTATGACTTGAAAATTATACGAGATAATTAGCACGCGTAAGCATGTATCATAATCTTTCTGAGCACTTTCAAAAAATAAAATTTTTAAAATCGGATGGAAAACAAAGAATTGACACCAGCTTAAAAAATATACATGTTAAAGGTAATTTGAGCCCCCATTTCACCGCTCCTGGAGAAGTTATGGGGTCTATTTTCAAAATTTAACTGATATACTCCTTAATTACGCCTGGTCCTGATCGAACCAGAAATTTCGGTCGAACCAGAATAATTTCCAAAAATGTGATTATGTCCCACTGTGCATAATGAAGAACATTTTATAGTTCTCTGTGAAATCAAATAAGTGATTTTATTCTTGAGGTTAGCATATTGGGGGTACTACAATATAGACGGCTCGATTTGAGCTCGATTCGTACCTGATTTCTGAAATCATCTGAACAATTTAGAGAAAATATAATTACAGTTTTAGACTAATGTTGAGGCAAATAAAGTAAATTTATGCGATTTTTTTGTTTTTGTTTTAGGTAGAAGCTATTTTTCTACTTCTATTACATTTAAATTTCGATCAGGAAATTATCAGGTGTCAAAATTATAATGAATATTGAAAGCAAATATTTAACTCAAATTCGTTTTGATAAAAATATTTTTTTTTCAAAATGTCTCACAGATACAATTTTGTATGTAAAAAATACACTTCATTTTTTATTGTTCTATTCATATACATGTGTTTGTTTGTTTATCTTTATAGTTCAAGTGTTTGTGAAGAATGTATCTATTGTTTTGTTTTTGTTTATTCATGTTTAGTTGTTTATATTTAACAACAATAACAACAACTGCAATAGAAATAGTTCATTAAATCAATACAAAAATACCAAATTCATTGACCTGTCGCGTACGGTGTTAAATTTTTCGGTTGAAAAACTTTAAAATAGAAGAAAAAAACTATTTATGCCAAAATTATTTGAGCAAAATATTATTTATATACATGTAAATCCTTATTAAGAAAATCCATTTTCTTATCAATTTCTATGAAAAAGTTAATATGAGAAAAACATTTTTAGAGATTTTCTCTATCAAACGATTACTATAATTAAGTATAGTTATATAAGAACTATAAAAGGGAAGTTATTCTTTTCAAATTTATAGCATGTTTTTACATTTGATTCCATTTAATAACGATTAAAATAAGTAGTTTCTTTTATGTTTTGTTTTTCACAATAATTTCCTGATAAAAGCTGACATTCGCAATATTATTATTCTTTTCATGTGAAATGTTTGTCCTACATTTTATGACTTTAAAGATTAGAAACATTTTTACATTTGATGTATTTTTAAGTATGTATGCAGTTTATTGTAGTTGTGACATTTTCTTAATGCGGGTTTCCTTTTAAAGTGCTTTTAAAAAGTATTATAACATACTTCTTGGGTATATTTATTTGGCAAAAGATTTTTTGCTCTGTGAATGCATTGAGATGTAAACTATGTTAAGATTTAGAGGTTATACAAATATATTTTTAAGTATTTTGTAAAATACTATTTTGTATGTAAGTTGTACCAATTGTAAAGTATGATAAATAAACTTACCGATTATATCTTTGGTGTTATCTGCAAAAGAGAGGAAATGGTAAAATTAGTTGAAAGCTTATAATTTGGTAAAAGTGAAATAATAAATATGAAAAATTTTCTATAAATAAGAAATTTTTCAAAAATTCTGTTAAAAGAGGAAGTTTAGGGGAAATTCTCCAAATAGAGGGAGAAAATTGATTTTAGCAGGCAGACAGACCGACATAACTTAATCGACTCCGCTATCTATAAGGATCCACAATACTTTATAGGATAGGAAAATTATATTGTGGAAATTACAAACGGAATGACAAATTTATAAATACCCTTCTCACAAAGGTGATTCACGAGTAAAGTTAAATGAGATAAATGGAAGTGAACTTTATTTCGGTAAATTAGAGGTTTATTCGTAAAAGGAAATATTTTTATTATTTATAAAACACAATTACATTAATATGGTTGACACATGGTTACAGAAGATTATCCATTCAGTCTAATTATCCAATACTATTCTGGTTCTATATCACTGCCTTTGACTATATTAGACTTAAATGTGTGGCTTTTAAAGAAAAAGTCTGCAGCTTTTTTGACATCATCTAGATGACGTTTTGGAGACGACAAAATCTTCCAATAGACTCTCAGAAATTTGTAATGAATGTTACCCCCATTTAAGGCTCCGTCGTTGATTCTATGTTCATTAGTCCTTATCAGTGGATTTTTAGAAAACTCATTAAATGATCTAATAACGTTCCCATAACAATAGAATTTTCGATCCCAATCGGCTAAAGATAGTCAACTCATATATACATATATATATATATGTATATATTTTTCACCAGGGAAGAACTTCCTACAACATCGAAATGTTTACAAAAAAGGTATATTAACGTTGACAATTTGGGACGTTAAGTTGTCGGCTGTTGAGAAAGAAAATTTGAAGGCTCCTCCTCAGATTTCGCACCTCACCTTATCTAATTCTATTTTGGCGGGATAATCAATACAATTTCGCCGCACCAGAAGACTTTTGTCCTACAATATAGACTATTTCTGGAAGCTCCATAGTGTTGGGATTGACGCTGTGACGCCTAGCAATGCGCTCGATAGTTTTCCATGAAAAAATGGAGTGGTTGGGATGTGCTGGAAGAGTTTGACGACTTTTGGTTCTGCCGGTCCATGTACAAACACTTTGCTCAAGTACTCGAGCTATCTAATCTCTGACCATTGCCGCCCGTTGCTTAACTTCCGAGATGCAAACCCATCACTTCCGTTTACAACCACGCAGATGGGATGGATTGAGTCGGCTACAGCACTAATATCACGTGTATAAGATACCTTTCATCCATGACCATTCAAACCAGATAATTTTCATTAATTTGACACACTCTTAGAGAACAACACCCGACACATTCACTCTTAGTAAACGAATGCGTAAGTTCCATATACCCTACATCCATACCGTATCATATAAACTTAACACCAACTCTTTTCCAAAGCTTATTCCCACAGTCTCTCCTCTATGGGGTATCTGTTGTCTGTGGGTTATCAGCACCAAACTTGCTACCGTTTTCCGTGGTACCAGATTGCGTGGTGCTCTGGTTCCACCCCATGTCAAATCATTCCAAGGAAAGGCAGAGGATACATTTAATCATCAGTAGTTATAGTCCCGGCAGACTAAAAGTACTAATAGCACCTCTTTTCTCCGGGATTGCAATGACATCAAGATGAGGTCTTTCATCAAGCTTACTTGTCCCCGAGGGAACAACTTACAATATAAACCAAAAATTTGCCAAGTTTTCATCTTATACTTCAGCCTTTAAAAGTAGGCAATGCTGCCCGTTGGTACAAATTTCGTGCCAAATCGGGGTTTATTACAGTTGAATACAAGGAAACCTGACTCACGAATATTTTACACACAACAGTCATAAATTTGCAATAAACTATTGAAAAGCTGTTTGCGTGTAAAGTGATCCTTTTAGTCCGAGTAAGTGTGACAATATTTCAAATCGAAAAATGATTTTAAAAGATACCAGTGATTAATTCACCCTGTATATTATCGAGCTTTTTAAGATTCTCAGATGTATGCCCGATTGTTGAACTATTGTGCTGAAATTTTCCAATTGTGTTTAGTATTCATTAATTAGAGCATTTTTCACTATAAAATGTCTGCGTAAAAAAAAATTCACAAAAAATTTTCTATTATAAAGTTATAAAAACGTATCCATAGAAAGAAAATTCATATATCAATAATTCTGTATTTAAAGAAAATTTTTAAAATATTTCTTAAAAAGGAATTTATTACAAATTTTAGAATTTGAGCAAAATTTTTCGAAAAAAGCTAGTTTTTATTTAAGAATAAAAAAAGCTGTATACTTAACAAGATTTTAAATAAAAGTTGCTAAAGGAAACCCCATCTTTTTCTTAAAGATAATTTTACAACTCTGATGTAAGATACAATCCACCTACACCAATAATATTAAGTAGCCGTTTACATATACTCTATAATTCTATTACAAAAATATTGTATAATTTGAAGAAAATTTTCTAGAATTCAACGGACATCATCTTCTAAAAAAACTTCTACTTTCAACTAAACTGTAGATTTCTTGACGAAATTGTATGTGATATTTTTTACCCTTAAGGGATAATAAGAATAACTTTATACTATAAAATGTATTGACAATAAAAAAAGAAGCTTTACAAAAATTAATTTGTTCTTGTCGTTGTAGTTTTTGCAATAAAAAAAAACAACAACAAACAACTCTCTCTTTTAGAATTACAAACAAAAAAATTCAGTTGACTGTTTTTTTTTTGTGTGTGTGTAGGCGGCGATGATAGTGGTCGGATGACTAATAACAAACATTGATTTCATACAAAATTTAATAGAAAAACAAAAAATAAATAAAATATATATATAGAACAACTAGAAATGTAAAAATTGTTATATTAAAAACAATTTAAAAGTTGTGAAATTCAATTGACTTTTGGTTATGTATGTTTAGATAACTTAAAATTTACAATATGTATCTACTGTGTCTTGTTAGTTTCTTATTCATTGTTACATTTTATGACCTAAAAGTTCATGAGCAATGTCAAAATCAATTTACAAAAAAAGAAAACAAAAAAATCCAATAAGACAGCCAACCATTCGAAACAATAACACTTATAAAACAATATTATATTTTCACTTCCTAATAATTCAATTATAAACAATTAAACACAGATACAATACACTACACCTTTCAGAAGCAGTCAAGTGTGTGTGTGTGTGTGTTTGTATGTTCATATAATAAAGAAACTAGAAATTAAAAACAGAAAAGAAAAGTATGAAAAAGAACCACAAATTCATACATAAATATAATTCAATTTTAGACAGTTGTAACAGACATAAAAAACACTTGTAATACTTATAATCTAAAGAACTAAAGGCAACAACGAATGAAAAAAAAAAAAATTATAACAAAAATTTACATACAATTTGAAATGCATTTTAAACACGCAGCTATAATACTTAAACATTGGTATTTTTATAAGGACTGTGATTAGTTAATCTAATGCCAATGGAGCAATTATAAAGGAATATTATATACCGCCCAGAATGACTGTCAGAGTTCCAGTCCGCCGATTCTTCCACAAAAACCTTGTAATCAAATTACAGATTGCAATTTACGTAGAAGTTATAAGCTTCCGAAAATATCATGACATAAACCGAAATTGAATTATTATCGCAATAAAATTCCACACAATTAACTGTTATGTACTTCGGAAAGAAGTGGTCTCTATATTGGCTTTAAGGCTTTCCTCCGATTCTTGAAAATTTGCTCTTTTAAGAAAAAGTCACAATTTCGGTAGATCAACTTTCCATATCTCAGAGTGATTACAATTCCGGGATAAAAGAGGTGCTATCAGTACTATAACTGGAGGTGGATGACACCTTGTTGAACTTTTCATATCTTGGTGTGATTGCATTCTCGGGGTAAAAGTCTTGCTACCAGTACCTCTAGTCTGCCTGGACTATAAACTGGTGGCGCCAAATGTATCCTCGGTCTTTTCTTTCCTTGGCTCGGGCCAGAAGACTTAGCTGGTACCACGGGAACTGGTAGCCCTCTGCACATAGTTTTGGACTTTGTCTTTTTCCGGTGGATAGACCCAAAATGCGGAAAGAGAATGTTGGTTAAATGAATGATGTAAGGTGAATAGTTCGGTGGTGTTGCCACCCCACATAAGTCTGACTGTGTGGCTAAATGTTGGGAATCAGTTGATGTTAAGTGAATGAATGAAGAGGTATACGGACCTCACTCAACCTGTATACCTAGAATGAATGTATCGAAATGAAAAATGTACTGGGTTGAAGAACTTGTCTTTGCCTTATTTCAAGGATTCGTATATAGGTCTACCCATTACGTCTCTAGGTGTTGTTGTCGAATCAACAGAGACCATTGCATTTGCGTGATTGTAAACGAAAGTGATGTTTTCGAATCTCGGAAGTTAAGCAACGTGTGAGCGATGGTCAGAGATTAGAAAGCTCAAGTATTCGAATAAAATGTTTGTATATGGACTGGCGAAACCATATACAAAATCGCCACTAGCGTGTTCTTTACAAGTCACAGAGAGGGGCTATGGTGAGTAGCCTCTAGCTCACGCTGTTGTAGAAAAAGACTACGTTCCACTTGTTATAACTATATTGTGATCTCTGATACATTCCGCGGCACTCTAAATCGGTTCTGGAAGAGTAAGTTGGACACCAAAGTGTCTTATGCTTTATGGTCTGGATTTGATTCAAAGACAAAAGTGTTCTAAGGACTTTGATATTAAATTAACTGGTCATCGTTTAATTAGATTTTCATCCAATAAGTTGGATGATATCAGATTCCCAGCAAAAACTTACATTGACAATTACAAGTAAGTACTTAAATAAGTCATTAGGGAGTTCGAACCTCGGTTATTAGATTACTTAAGAGTAATGCAGACGATATGTAGTATTCATTGAAAAGCAACATGTTGTGTTAGTACAAGTCATTGCTGGGTTATTAGAGGATGCTGAATAGCTTTAGAAAATAGAATACTGAATATCATACAAAAATCGTGCAAAATGAAAAGATTTATCAGGGGAATGTTTCGGCTTTTTGAATGGTATATTTTGGCTAGGATTCTCATTCTCATTTTTCATTCTATTTCAAATGATAGATTTACCTTTTATCTTCTTTTTATTTTCCTTTTTCTCTTTACTTTATTCTGAAAGGAAACACAATGAACCCGTTTGGTATGCACCATTCTTAATTAATCTAAGATCAACTAATCGGAATTTTCTTAAATACTGTGGCACAAACAATTAAATATTTTTTATACAATTTGTGGATTGTAGTTGCTCTACCTCTAGTACTTTCTAAGAAAAAGCCCTGTAATTTACACATGGTATTACTGTTGAAATGAATAAATTTAACCAGCTTTCGTTTTTCTGCAGCATTTTGGTAAGGTGACATGTTCTTTTTTTAAAACTTCCGAAGAGATTAAAAAGCTCTTGGAATGTTATTTCAATAACTTTTTTGTTATTGACAGCTAAAGAATTGATTTAAAACTCCCAATAAAGGACGTATATATACTATTTCAAAAATGGACCATAGCATAGTTGTCAAAGTTTCACTGATATTATTCCTTACCGAACAAACAAATCAGCTAGAAAATAAACTATGAAACATAAACATGCTTATGCATGCTCAACACAAAATGAAAGGTGGAGAAGCACCCATACAAATACACGAAATATGGTAATTTTTGAGTTTTTTTTCTTTACTTTTGCCCTGTTATGTACCCTTATGTATGAAGTGAATTTGTACAAGTCTGTATGTGAGAGTTTATAAATTAATTCAATGATTATAAATGTAAGAAAGAAACAAAAAAATAAACAATGAGCAATGAAAAAAAAAAAATCAAAATTTGGCCTGGAAAGTCAAAGAAAAAAATAATACATACACGAAAGGAAAGAATGAATGAAAAACAAACTGTAACGAAAGGAAATCAAATAAAATAATAATGGAGTAAAAATAAAACTTAACGAAACTTTTTTCTAGTCTCTTTTAATACATTTTCTTTTCATCTTTTTTTTTTGACACACGTGCTAAACATATACAAACTTACACATACAAAAATATGTACTTATTTATGCATGAGTATACGTACAACTACACACGAATGAGAGTGGAAATGCGTAAAACCGAAAGGAGAATAAAACATAAAAAACGAATTTTGAAGAATAGAAAAAACATAACGAAATTGAAAAAAGAGGCTGAAATGACAGCATAACAAACAATCACTGGGGTTTTCCGTTGAGTTTTCAGCACAAACATTTTCATTTCGTTTACAAATAGAGAAATGTTAAAATCTAATTAGTAATTTACAAGGGAACAATTAAATTGAAAAAATAAGTAAATTAAAAAAAAAAAATAAATAAATTTGGAAATTATAATAGAAATGTTTTAGTTTTTTAAAGAAAAGCAATAATATAAAAATAATAAACAAAAAAATTATAAAAGAAATTTTATCTATAAAAACAATTTTAGTGTAAAATTTGTATTACAATTAAATAAAAAATATATATAAATAACAAAATAATAAAAATATATAAACAAAAGTGTTCAAATATATAAAAATAAAATTAAAAAATAAAAGAATGTTTAACTAATATCTAATAATTAATTTATAATTTAATAAATTTTTATATTTTTGCTAATTTTTTCCATTTAGAAAATCTTAATTAAATAATTAAAACAGTGTCTTAAAAAAGTAAACGTATAAAGTATTTTAAAAAGCAAACGAATTAAACAAAATTCGAAAAATAATAGTAATAAAAAGAAATCGAAATTTATGTACAATATTAAGTGACAATTCTGAAAAAAGTATTTAATAAAATTTAAATAATTAAAGCATTTTCTAATTTGTTTTAATTAGTTATATGAAGTTAAGAAAAATAAATATTAAAATAAAATATTCTATATAAACTCTGCCTTATAATTTTGCCTTTAGAGTTAACAACATCCAGTCTGGCTGTCTCCATTGAAGTATAAAACAAGGTCAAATGGCTCATAAACCCCCAGAGGGATTTTAATCTTAGTTTTGTTATTATTGCTTAAAATTGGCATTAGTTTGATAAAATTTATAATTTTACAAGCTCCAACTCTGAAAACGATATTCTGAAGACCTGCAGTAGTTAGATCAGTTGTAACAAAGTAATTTTCATCAAATGACATGATTCGATGTCAGTAAATCAATTTTTTAGTTACAACAACAGAATATAAGCAATCAAATTAAAATTTAGTAACAAGAACTATTCAAATTTTGTTGCCTAAATCGATTCAGTTACAACAACGAATCTTATATCTCCTTGAGAGAGTTTTGTACAAAGTAAGGAATATTTTGAAATTGGTAGGACACACAGTTTTATTCTGTAGAATGTTTTATTCATAAATTTTCAAATCATGTTAAACTTTTATCTCACGAGGAGCTTTTAAATTTCAGAAACTATAAATAACATTCTTGAAATCTCTTAAATATTCTTATTATAAGAACTAAAATACAAATTAGATGAATCGTCATCAATTCCTTGGATGTCAATGACAGAATGATGACGATTGATGAATCATCATCAATCCAAGGTTTCTTGCAGTAATAACTGGACATTGGATACTAAGCAGACTTGCAGATGTTGTCTTGTCAAAACGAAGTCCCTTTAAATCTATTTCAACCAACATTTCGGTTATATTTGGCCCAAACCTTTAAACTCTCTTCTGAAAAATAACCTTATAATATCGACATTAGTATAATGCTATTACACCGTGCAACAGTCATTTCCATACATGAAAAAATCTATGTGCACAGGAAACTGTGGACCATTAGTACTAACTCTGTGTACTCAGTTTTTCATAATCAGCTCTTATGCTCCTGTAAAAGGACTTTAAAATTTAAAGGGCATGCGATTTCAAAAGATGGAATTCCAAATTTATATAAAAATTTTGGTATTAATATTAATATCAAATGCAGCTAAGAACCTCTGCTTCAAAATAATATGATTTATTTCAATTCATTAGGATTAAAAAAGAAATGGAAGCTTAGATCATTTGTTACAAAAAAGTAGTTTAACATTTTTGTTTCGAAAATGAGACCTATTTCAAATTTAATTTCTTTTTCGATAATAATATAGATAGAATGTATAGATTCCCAGCTTTTATTTCATACCAATATTAGCATCATAAAATACATATAAATATTTTAAATATTCGTTTGAAATTGTAAGTCCTTTAAATTTTGAAGTCCTTTTATTAGGACAAAAGAGCTGATTATAAAATTGTTACAGGGTGTTATTATTAATTATTTCATATTTAGTAAGGCTAACTGATTCTATTTGAATTACCATGTATCACAAAATACGCTACATCTGGATAGAGCATATTTCTCTTGACGATTTTGTGCTATACTCTCTCTCTCTCTCTATTCCTATTACGTAATTTTATGGAACGGATCTTAAGGCAATCGAGCTATGTCTAGGCCCACAGTACGGGCCTAAAATATTCCCTTAATATTAAATATTTATAATTATAAAAAATAGGTTAAGTTTAGAAAATTTCACAAAATATTTGAAATTTCAAAAACAAATTGAAATTTCATAAAAAAAAATTTTTTATAAAAATTTAAAATTTCAGAAAAATTTTAAATTCAATAGACAGAATTGAATTTTCACCAAGAATTCGATTTTATAATAAAAATTAAATTTGTTACTTAAAATTTGAATTTTTATTAAAAATTTTATTTTTCATAAAACTTAGACTTTTAATTAAAATTTACATTTTGCACTTAAAATTCGACTTTTCACTAAAAGAATTTAAATCAAACTAACAATTAATTTTTCACTTACAAAACATTTGAAATTTCAAAAACAAATCAAAATATCATAAAAAAATTTAAAATTTATAAGAATTCGAACTTAAATAAAAATTCGAAATTCAATATAAAATTCTAAATTCAATAGAAAAAAAAAGTTTCACTAAAAATTCTATCTTTCAATATTGGTTTTTTCACTAAAACTTTACTAGACTTTTCACTAAATTTTTTACTTAAAATTCGAATTTTTATTAAAAATTTTATTTTTCAATTTTTCATTAAAAATTTTAAATTTCATTTAAAATGTAATTTTCACAAGCTAAATACTTGAAATTTCAAAAACAAATCGAAATTTCTTAAATAATACATTTTATAAAAAATTTTATTTTTATAAAAATTTGAAATTTCATAAAAATTTGAAATTGACTTAAAAATTTTAATTTCACTAAGAATTAGATTTTTGAATAAAAATTTCAATTTCACTAAGAATTCGATTATTCAATATTTTTTTTTTTTTAATTAATTTAAATTTAGTTTTTCACTAAAGAAACCAAAATTGACTAAGTATTCCAAGTTTTATAACAATTTCGTTAGGAATTAGAAAATTCACTAAAAATTCGACTTTTTTTCAAATTCTAACTAAAAATTTCATTTTTGTATTAAAGAACCAAAATTTTGATATTTTACTTAAACTTTCAAATTTAAAAAAAAATAGAAAAAAAATCTCAAAATGTTCGAATTTTGACTAAAAGTTATATTATTTTCCAACAAAATTTGATTTTTCATTAAAACTCTCTACTTTTTGTTGAAGTTAAATTTAAATCATTTTAAGAGTTTCTACCAAAAAAATATATGATCAATACATATGAATACTTTTTTGAGATACTGTAACATCAATAAAAATCATGAAATAAAACATCAAATTAAATTGGTAAATTATCTACCTATTAAAGGTTCGTTTTGGAAGCCAGAAATTGTTAATTGAGTGAAAAAAAATTAAACTAAAAAAATAACAAAAAGTCTGGACATAAAGTTTGGAAAACGAATGGGAAAAAACCAATTAAATCTAAAAATTATTAAAAGAATGAAAATAACAAAAATAAACTTGTGCAATAAATTAACACAAAAAACACAACTGTATAAAGTGTAAAAAACGTATTTAAAGAGGTGCCTTTTCAAGGCCTTCCAAGAAAAGAAAGAATCCTAAGAAAATACGCAAACGATCAAAGAAAATTATCTGCAATAAATTCATCATTTTCAACAGCATCATATGTAAATACCAGCTAACTAAAAAAATCATATAAATTAAATAAACTCGTAAAAAATACTCAAATAAAACAGATCTCTGTCTTTCTAACTCCACTTTAAAAAAAATTAATTTCCATCTTTAATTAAAAAAAAAATAATAATTAAAAATAAAAGTAATAAAAAAATAATCTGTGATTTTTGTGATTTATTTTAAAATTAATTTTTCTTCTTCTCTCTCCTCGTGCAAAATAAAAAAAAGTTTGAAAAAAATTAAAACACAAATACAAAAAAAAATATTAACAAGAAATGAAATATATTCAAAAAATAATCATCTGTATATAACAAAAATCAATCACATCATTAAAAAACAAAAAAATATGTATAAATATTAATGATAAAATTAATTAATAAAATAAAAAAGAAAAATCAATAATTACTAGTATGAAAAAATTTTAAAACGCGTCCAGTTTCCTTAAAACAAAACAAAAAAAATAGAAAAAGAAAATTTAATAAAACCGCTTTTAATACTTAAAAAAAAGAAAACAAAAAAAGTTTTTTTTAACAAGAAAAAAACTCTTAAACCAAACAACAAATTGTTCAGTCGTTCCGCTGTATTTATTCACTACTTATAACCTGTAAATCTATATATTCATTCCTACTTAGTCCTGTTTCTATTTCGTTACACATACACACAAAGGATTGTGTTTGTGAGTGAAAAAAAGTGCGTGAGTGTTCTACACAACGTCGCCGTCTGAGGCCATTAAAATTGTTTAAACAAATATCAACAACAAGAAAACTACAAATAATAGCAACAACTATAATAATAACAATAACAACAAATAATAATAAACACAACCAAAAACAAAAATCTATATAAAAATAAATATTAAATAAATTAATAGTTTGACATCGTTGATTACATGCCATGTGTATGACGTGTCAATCTACACAAATGTGTGTTGCCGTACATCTGGTGTAACACAATTATGGCCGAGCGGTCGTCCTATAATTATCAGAAATTGGATATATTGACGGTAGGTTTTTTTATTAACTTTTTTTAATTGAAATTTGAATCAAATTTAAACTAAATTTTAACTGAATTTCTATGTTATAAGTTGCAAAAAATCCGCTCATTTTATATATGATTTAAAAGAAAAAAAATCGGAGGAACTTTGAAATATATTTTTCAGAACTTATCTTTGTCATATCACCAAATCAGAGCTAGCAATTTACGAATAGACTACAAGTTATGATATTTTAATATATCATAAAGTGGCGTTATAAAAGTTCGATAAAATGTTTGCTTTAAACGTCTACTTTGCTATGCAATTTTGCTCCGAAAGTCCAGTTCTGTTGATCTTGATCAAAAATCCAAAAGGTTATATAAGAGCCCTCTACATGATCACACTTTACGTATGTAAAGTCTAATGAAAAAGTAAAATGAAATTCTATTCGTATGACAAAATAGAGAATAAAAGTCGTATCATTTATATTTTTGTGTTTACACGGTTGTTATAAAACAATAACAAATTAAGATGGAAAAAGATGTTTCACTTTTTTTGTATGTGTTTACATAGAAATACATCCCTGATCAATGCGACTTGCTTGTTTTTTGAATCATTTCAAGAGCCATACGACTGTCAAGTTTTGCATCCGTATTTTCTCTCAATGTGTGATGGTTTCATTACATATTGCGTTTAGACGATTCCATCGTACTCTTCTACACAAAATTTTGACAGACCATATTACTTATGTGCTCGTGTAAAGGGGGCTTTAATTAGAACGGTATGTATATGCACCTATATTGATTCTATCGTGGGGGTTGCTGGTGACCTCAGAAGAAATAATCGAGTGTTGTTAAATCCCTTGATCTTGAAGGCCAACTGATAGGTAAATTTTTATAAATAAAATTTTTGCTGTCGCCTTATGCTACATAACGCCACTCAATTCTAACATTATCTCGCCTGATCAATGTCCTTCGTATTTTGTAAACAACCATTGATCATGGTATGATCTGACCACAAGGCCAGCTCCGTTCTAAGACGATGTATCAATGTCCGTCTGTCTGTTGAAAACACGATAGAGGCCACAACGAAGCAGCTAGAGAGCTGAAATTGTATTGTTGAAGTGTTGGTATTGAAATAAACAAAATATGTCTAAGATTTCACCTGTCCCCCATATAAGTGAAACCGCGGTATACAACTTAAACATTAGGTAGCAATTGTAACGAAATTTTGTTAAAGTTTGTTTTAAGTACCCAGAAATTATGGTGAGCACAGGTCCATAATTAATCCTATAGAAAGTTCCCTTCAGAAATGACTTTCTTTTATAACACTCTTAAAAAGCATGTATAGCGATGAAATTCTCTATATATGGTTATTTTATAAGAAACGAAATATATCTTCCAAGTTTTTTGAGGATCGTTTCATAATTGAACCGACTTCCCAAATAAGCTCCCCTTTATAAAATGCGTTTAAAGCTCATTACTGGATTAAAAATGCGAGTACAGCTATAAAATTCAACACAAACTACTTTCTAAATAATCTCCCTATCAAATTTATTGAAGATCATTCGATATCTGACCCTACCCCCCTCATTACTGGCTTTAAAATTCCAGTATAACGATGAAATTCTTTAAAAGCAAGTTTTACACAAAAGATCGGTCAATAATTGACCATTCGCTTTATATAAAGAGTTTATAGTTCACAATTGGCCTAAAAATACAAATATGACTGTGAAATTTACCACAAACTCTCTTTAGAAGAACCAAAGTCTCTCTACCAAATGTTATGATCGGTTGATAATTGATGCCCCATGTCAGACCCCTTTCAGAAAATTACTTTAACATATATAATTTGTTTAAAAGCATCATAATAGTTTAGACATAAACAACTTTTGTACAACTATAGCTGTGAAGTTCCATTGAAGCCTAAAATATTATTGACTATTTAATAATTATAAACATTTTATGCATTATAAACAAAGAAAATATGAAACAAAAACCAAAATAAAAAAGTAGGCTGTAAAAACCCGTTGAGTCAATTAAAAAATTAATTGGTTCAATTAAAATTCAATCAAATTTGTAAACTTCTATATATCGGTTCATAATAAAATGTAATATTGCAAAAAACAATATATTGGTTTATTATAATTTTAGGAACATTTATTTAATTTCTCTGGAAAGACTCAGAAAGTGTTATAAATATCCAGTGATAATTGTTTCTGTTAATAGTTCACTAAATTATACATTAATTTTTATGCGAATGGACAATAAATATATTTTTTCAAATTATTTAGCAACTAAATGGGCAATAACTGTTTTATTTCATTACATTTCCCATCAATCTGGGGCACTTAGCAATTGCAAGCGAACTATTTTAAAATTAATCTTTTTAAAATTTATATAAATATATAGACACAAAAACTTATACTATATCGTTCATTTAGTGCAAGAGTGTAGTAAGTAAAGAATACAGTTTTAAGAAAATTTACTATTACTATTTTTTAAATTGAGTTAGCACTGTGTTATTTTGTAAATAACATTTTTCCTCAAATTTTCTGAATTCTTAAGTAACGTACGAATCGGGTCCAAATCAAGCCCATTAATTAATTAAATTTTTCACATTCTTAAATCATACTTATTTTTATTTCAAATTAAGTATGAATTTGAACTTAAATTAGAAGTTATCTATTTGTTAGAATTAATATTTTTGTTGAAATGTTTTAAATTCTGAAATCAAGTACAAATCGAGCTCAAATCAAGCCCATATAGTGATTAATTTATTCTTTTATATTCTTAAATCAATCTTATATTTGTTTCACATTAAGTATGCATTTGAGCTTAAATCAAACCTAAAATTCCCAAAATAAGTACATTGTAAGATCACTTTGACCCAAAAAAAAAAAAAATGGAATCAAGTATTTTGTACTTAGTTTAAGGAAAACCGCTCCGAATCGATTTGAGTATGTATCACTTGCTGACTGTATATATTCTACTAAAATGATCTAATTTGTTCGATTATATATGAAGAACATAAAATTAAATTTCCCCAAAGTACTCATCAGAAAATTGAAAAAATTTTTAGTTAAAGCAAATGTTCTAGTATAGTTATAGTCTATATTTATACCCTACACCACTTTAGTGGGGTGGGTATATTGGGTTTGTGCCGATGTTTGTAACATACAAAACTTTACCACCTTAAAGTTTACCAATCGGCTTAGAATTGTTTTCTGAGTCGATTAAGCTATGTCCGTCTGTCCGTCCGTCTGGCGGGCTGTACATGTAAACCTTGTGCACAAGTACAGATTGCAATTTTAAAGATAATTGGATGAAATTTGGCACACACGCTATTTTTGGCTCAAGGACGAAGCCTATTTATGGTTAAAATGGTTAAAATCAGTCCATTATTTCACCTAGCCCCCATACAACAGAACACATTGAAGATAAATGCTCTATTATGAAAAATAAATCACATTTAATATTCATAACTGGTGTAGGGTATCATATGGTCGGTCACGCCCGACAATACTTTCTTACTTGTTTTTCTTATATGCACATACTTTATATATACCGACATACATTCATGTGCATTTTAATTAATTTCAATTATTATAGTGAAAAAATTTACTGCAGTCACATGTCCTGTAAAGTTGTTGTGTCCTTTTTTATATACATACATACACAATTTTTTCAATCGTTGTCGTTTTGCCTGCTTTATATATTTTTGTCTGTTTTTGTCATACAAAAGTCAAAGTTTTTTTTTTCTCGTATTATTATTAAAAATACTACAACAATAATAAAAAAAATACGCATGTGTTTATTTTCCTTTAAAAACAACTAACAACATGCAACATGCAGTGTAAAGAAAAAATAACACTAGTTACTCATGCTGGTTTGTATTCGTGGCTCCTTTTTTTCGAACCTAAAGGGAAGGGGTCTCTATATCCTGGTATGAATACCAATAGCAAGTACTAAAACATGCAGTATTTATGGTTTCAATGTTGTTAATAAATGACTTTTATATACTTTTTACATACATGTATGTACATTGTACAATTATAGCAACAGCCTTCTTACAGTATTGTGCATAAACATAGGAGACATTTAGCTGGAACATATATACAAACAAACATATATCCTTTTTTATGGTATAAAAGATACACTTTTTTTAAACTTGCATATACACATTCTGAGTTGTATTAAATAAAGAGTAAAAAAATGAAGAAGTAGAAAAAATAAATAAATAAACTTACACTCAAACATGCTTAAAGACACACACGCACGCACAAACTGTATCAAAGTGAAAGTATGCCATGGTTCAAACGAGACTAATGTTAAGTTATGGTGTGTATATGCTTTTTTTTAAACTTTAGTTTTCAACTAAATTGCATGCAACATATAAACATAGGCATAGATTTACAAGTACATATGCCATACAGTGGTTAAAAAAGAAGATTTTTTCCACAAAATGTTTTGCAGGTTGACATTTGGTATAAAACTGAAATTCTGAAAGTTTTACTAAAATGGGGCAAGAGACTATTCTCTGGACCAGCTCATGGACTGGTTTTGAATAGCGTATTAATTATTTTTATTATTTTATTAACTAGTCAAATTATATTGACTAAGTAGTTCATTGACTAATCTATTGAGTACTTAGTCTGTGAATTAGACCATTGAGTTGTCTATTTACTGGTCTGTTAACAAGTATATGGACTAGTCCTTGGACCAGTTAATTGATTAGTCCTTCTAGTAGACTGATTACTAGTCTTTTAACTAGTCCATTGACTGAACAACTGACTAACAAATTGAATTGTATATTTAGTAGTCTATTGACTGGTCTCTTAAGTAGCATATTGACTTTCTATGGAATAATCTGTAGACTTGTCTCTCGAATTATTGACTAGTATAAGGATCTGTCTGTACAGTTTATTGATTATTCTATCCAGTATACATAATAAAAATAATTGAGTGATCCGTACTCAAATCAGAAGTACGTTAAGGTATGGGTACTTAAACCAAGTACAAAATACTTGATTCAAGTATGGATTCGTAAAGTACGAACTACCTAATTAAGGGCTTAATTTGACTATTTCATTTAAGTGATCTTACAATCTGAACTGCATACTTAATTTGAGATAAAAATAAGATTGATTTTAGAAAAAATAAGATTGATTTTCGAAGTACGTAAAAGGTATGGTCCTTAAACCAAGTACAAAATACTTGATTCAAGTACGGATCCCTAAAGTACGAACCACCTAATTTAGGTCTTAATTGGACTATTTGGTCAAAGTGATCTTACAATCTGATCAAAGTGATCTGAATATTTTTGCAAAAATGTTAATTACATGTATATGGGGGATGTCTTCCGATCGTGATGTTAGTCCTACTGAATAAAAGTTTAGACAAAAATTTTCAGCAGGAACGATCAAGAAGATATATTAACCTTTCTGGACTATTGACTAGTCTTTTGAGTAGTCTATTAACTAGTACATAAATTAGTCTATTGACTGGTCTTTTGACTAGGTCTGTTAGCAGGTTTATTAACTAATCGATGAATAGGTCTCTGGGCTATTGTGTCACCTTATCTGTGGACCAGTTGATTGACTTGTTCATTGACGAGGCTATTTACTATCCTACTGAGTAGTCTGTTAACTTGTCTATGATGTGATATACTGACTAGTCCATTGATTGGTCTATTGACTAGTTAATTGAATAGCTAAAAAAAACTAGTTTTCTCACTGGTCTATGACTAGTGACAATTCTATGGACAAGTCAGGTGACTAATGTATTGCTTGGTCTAAGGATTACTCATTGGACTAAACCATGTGTAGTCTAAGATTTTTATCAAATTATTTTAAACATTTTAGTCTGATTACAAGTTTTACATGAATAGAAACAAAGAAGAACGGACGGACAGGGTTAAACCGGTTCTAAAGGTCTAGCAAACAATAGCTAACATCTTCAAAAGCTTTTGATACGTTTTAAAACCAAAACTTTCAATAGTTTCAGTTCCACAGTTACCATAATACAAGTGTATATTTGTAATGGTATTATTGCCGTTTAATGCTGTGGTGGTTGGTTCAATATTTGATTGTTTAGTTGGCTGTTTGGTGGTGACGATGATGATGATGGTGGTGGTGGACTCAAGTTTGCTCGACGCAATCGTATCACATCCCCATTATTGTATTATGAACAAGTGTTCAGATATATAAGTACGTGTATGTATGTATGTTGAAATAAATGTGTGTTAGTAGTGACACAGTTTATTTTTATATATTTTTACTTGTTTTTATTCTACATTGTTTTTGCTATTTCTTGTTTGTGCTCTCTTCACTCATTCCACAATAAATTTTGAAATTTTACTTCAGTTTATTTATTTTTTTTTAGCTGGACTGAACCCTTATTGTTGTTGTAACCAATAAAATTATATTGCAAAGAACTTTATATTCACGAGGAGTAAGAAGTTTAATGTTTTGTAATGTTAGCATGTATCAAGCAACAACAATATTGTTGGTTATATATCGTGCATGTGATATCAAAATAGCAAGAAATAGCAATGTATGAGATACAAATTCCTATGAAGTAAAAAAAGTCTACATTTTGCCTACTAAAGTCATATGTATATACATTGCGCAAGGGTCGCAGGGTCTTAGTAGATTTAAAAAATAACGACAGCAAAAGTATGCTGCTGTTTATTTTTGCTTTCTTTCTTCTTTTATATTTTTTTTGCATTATGGAATTCAACAAAACTTAAATTGTATGTACTTTAGAGAAAACCGGGGTATATGGAAAATATATGTATAGGTTTGTCTTGTTTGAAAATGTACATATTAATTTATTACTATGTTGCTGTACAAAATACGTGTTCGTTTTTCTTTTCGTTTTTTTTTTTTTTTTTAGTTTTTCTTCTATGACATGAAAACTCAAGGCAGAAAACATTGCCCTTAATGGTCAACAATTAAGAAGAAAAGAAAAAAAAAAAAAGACTTAAACAACAGAAACAATAACAACAATATTAGCAAAATAAGAAATGAGGTCACTTTCCGTATTTGACCGATATTTTTCTTATATTAAAAATAGAGAAGAAGAAAAACAAAACAACTGCAAACAGGAAAATATACATAAATGATAAACGTTTTATAAATCCATTAAAAAATATAAAAAACACAATATTTTTTTCTTGTATTTTTGTTTGCATTTTCGCCACAAACATTCATACTTAATTTACCTTTGATTAATATTTATGCAGAAATATGAAAAAAAAATCATTAAATAAAACATAAGCATAAAATCAAAAGATTTATTTCTATGGACTTCAGTTGGCAATCATTTTTATAAAACTAACTTGGGGGTAATGTAAATGTGTCTCATTTAAATAAAAGAATTATCTTTTTGAGATTCAATCAAAGTATTTAGTAGCTTTACGCAATTTTAAAACCCTTTAACATGGCCGAATACTACATATAAATAAACAAACGTAACTGCACTGTTCTAATGATAAGGTAGAGATGGTGGTTTTATGATTTTGGTTCTAACTGTAAGCTGTTGCTATTAGAATGACACTTATTCTGAATCTGCTTAGTTGAGGATTATTCTATAATCAATATATTGATCATAGTCTATCGTTCTGGAGGTCTAGGGTTCAATTCCCATATACTCTGTTTTACAAGTGTTAATTGAGCTCTTTGAGCATCTAAGACTAAATGAAACAGAAATTTTACAAAATAAGTACATTGTAAAATTACTTTGACCCAAAAAAAGGCTAAATCATGTTTTTAGTACTTTCGTTCTTGAATCAAGTATTTTGTACCGTACTTATCGTACTTCTGAAACGGCTCCGGATTAATTTGAATACGGGTTGCTCAATTTTATGTTTTTTGCTGTATGAATGCAAATTCAAACTTCACCAAAAGAGTACATTCAGTCGAAACTAATAAATAATTTCAAAATTTTTTATCTAATAACTAGCATACAAACTAGTCTATTGACGATTCTATAGAATTGTTTAGTCTACAACTAGTCTATTGTATAATTCGTCGACCTAGTCTATAGGCTAGTCTACATCCAATTCTGTTAACAATGGACCAGTATATTGGCTAGTCTATGGAGTAGTCTATTGCATATCAGGCATGGAAAGTTCAGTACTATTTATTGTACTTTTTGGACATAGAAAAATACTGCAATACTTCGCGACTGATTAAGTATTTTTTATAATTGGGAACTTACTGTACACAGAGGGAAAAAAGACGTTATAAAATTATACATGTCTGGTATAAAATTGACACCAAAGTGTTTATAATTTTTCAAGAACGTTGTCAAAGTATGTACGGATAGTTGTCAAACAAAAATATAAACAATACACAACGTTATCAAATCAGCAAAAAATTATAATTCGTTGTCAAACCGAAACGTTGCGTTGTTGAAATGACAATGATTCGTTGTCGAAATCACAACGAAGGATTGCCGAAATGACACAAAGCGTAATTGAAATGACAAGAATGCGTTGTTGCAATGACAACGATGCATTGTCATTGTTGTCATTGCCGAAATGATAACTGGGTGTTATAAATTTTATACACATCCGTTGTCTAAATGTTAACAAACGTGCTCGCTTCTGACAACGGATTGTATTGATTTCTGTACTTTTCTACCGGGTTTTTCTCTCAGTGTTAAGTAGTCAATTAACTACTCTAAAGACTAGTACGAAGACTAGTTTATATAATATTCAAAAGTCTAGTCCACAGATTATCGTCCATTATCTTGTCCAAATGCTCGATAGATTAGAAAGTAAATTATTCAATAGAAAAAAAGAAGAAAAACAATTTAGTACTTTTAATCCATATCTTGTCCAAATGCTCGATAGATTAGAAAGTAAATTATTTAATAGAAAAAAAAGAAGAAAAATTGTTTAGTACTTTTAATCCATAAAAAGTAATGTTTTTAATAAAAGTGAAAAATAATACTATGAACTAGTCTAATGTCTAGTTTACAGACTTAACTATCAACTACTCTATGGACTAGTATATTAACTAGTCTATTGACTAACCCATGGCCCAATATATTGTTTAGTCCATTAGCTAATACATGGACTAGCATATTCACTAGTGAATTAGCAGCCTATTGACATACATGGTTTAGTTCGCTAAAAAAGCAATTGGTCTTGGGATTAGTCTATTGGCTAATCTATATATTTACAAGACTACTGACAAGTTATTAGTAATATTTAATATACTTCACAGATTGCATATACAGTCTTCCAAATTAACCATTAAAATTAAACATAAAGAAACTCTTCTCAAAACGATAATGTTCCTTACAAAAGAATTTTGTAATTTTCTAACTATCAAAATTAGAATACATACACATGTATATAAATATATATTTCTAAATATGACTATATTTAGTTTACCCCTCTACAAAATAAAATGCTTTCAACAATATTAACTATTGTTTAAGATTCATAAATAAAATAAAATTTTTACAAATGTCCTTGAGGCCTTAGAAAAAAAAATTAGTCAGCATCACATTATCAACAATGTTTTATATGTATATGTTTAAAAAATATATATATATATATTTTTGGTACTTATAAGTAGAATAAAATTTGATTACCAAATATGCGTCTAAATGACGCAAGTTGCAAAATTTTAATATAATAAATTTTAATTTGTTATACAAAAGGCGTAAGACAATGAATAAATTTTTATAGAAACCAAAAATATTATCTACAAATCAACAAATTTTCATATTTTAAAAAATATTAAATATAGAATTTATTGATATAAAATAGTACTAAAAAGATCGAATGAGCAAAAAAAAAATTGAATACAATTTAATATTTATCAGATTTTTATAAATGTATATAAAAAGTTATTTATTTAAATAAATAACATACATATGTACATACACACATATGTATGTGCATAGAATGAATGACATAGATATGAAAACAATAAAAATTATACATATTTACATACACAAATATAAACATATAATGTATATATGAATGTAAATGTAAATATATAATGCATTATGTGGTTATTTGTTAAATAAAAAAAATTTTGGCATATTTTTTTTGTTGCAATTGTTGTATTGCTTTTAAGAATAAAAACTGAAACAAATAAAATAAAAATTACATCATTTGACAATAAATCATTGTTAATTGCACACTAGAGAGAAAAGAATATGTTTCAAAACAAAAAAAAATCCTTTTGTTTATCATCATTTTATGCCAAGTTATAGGGAAATACAAATATACCCATACATTCTCATATACATAAGTATGTATGTATGTTTAAATATTTATTAGTATGAGTTTATAAACGTTTTATTCATATACATAGTACATACTAATGTAAATATAACGACATATACATAAAACTAAACCAAGAGTAGAAATAAGGAAAAAAACACGTCTAAAAAAGTGCTAAAATCCTCATGAATCAGTGACATGTGCATAAAATATGCAATTTTACGCAAATAATAAACACAAATACACACGTTTTATATTTATGTACGATGGTAGCAGCAACAGTCTTTTAGAAGCAGGTTTGGAGGTAATGATTACACAAAGTAATTCATTATAATTGTCAATTACATATAAAGTGTAATTGAGCAATAACCAATTACAAGTAATTATAGTTGATGTTTTTCCAGTTATGATTATTTGTAATGTGGAATTGACCAATTACTTGTAATTGTAATTTAAGTTTAACAATTACAAGTATGTAATTACAATTGGTAAAATTTCAATTACAAGTAATTGTAATTGGTAATGTTTTAATTACAATTACTTCAAATGTAATTGTAATTGAAAATGTAATCATTACTCCCCAAACCTGTTTAGAAGTAATGGAAACAAATTCGTTATTATAGCCATTGCCGATCCTCTTGGAGTTAGATTAGAAAAATCCGGTGCTCAAAATTCCCCAGAATTTAAAACCCTTGCACAAACTCCGCCTCTATAAGACACTTATTTTTGAGGGAATCCAAAATTTAACATGCACCAATGTTAGGACCAATTCTATACAGGAAAAGAGTATCTCTTTCTGAAATCATAAACAAATATTCCGATACATTTCTGTATAAAGAGTGTCACAGTGTCTATTGGAACTATGACATTGGACATCTACGATACCACCATTAACACATGTGCCCTTAAATTTTAGGTGAATTTCAGAAGCATTGGGATGATTCTGTGTATATGGCTTTTAAAGAGAGCTTGAATCAATTATTACATGAGATTTTTAGAATCTAAAAGAGTAAAAAAAATAGAAATCCACAAAGAAAAGTATACATTTTTAAAGGATTGAGCTCCGCAGCATATCTTTTCACAGTAACGAAAGGGTTGCCAACTTTGGGAACTTGTCATTCTTCTACACAAAAATGAAGTTAGTAATCCTGACTCAATCGCTCTCCAGAGCGGTTTCAGAAGCACAATAAGTACGATTTTCCTTGAAGCAAGTATAAAATTTTTGAAAAACTTTATTTAAGCCTTTTTTGGATCAAACTGTTTGATTAAGATTTTTCTTAACTATTTTACCAGACACCATTTTTTGAAAGCTTATATTTTTTAAGATCTGTTTTTTAAACCTACTAAAACTATTGCTGGATATATTTTAAGGGTCTAGGTTGTTATTTATTATAAAATTTTTTTAATATCGACATGATAATGCATGTTAAAGAGTGCTTGTTGACAAGGTCCCAGATTTGATAACAAAATATGGTTGATTTATGAATGCAAAAGATTGAATTAATCCCAAATAGGCTTAATTTAAGCTCGACTCGTACTTGATTTTAGAATTCATTAACATTTAAATATGATGATATCATTTTTCAAAAACTACTTATTGTAAAATTATTCTTAACTATATGGGAATTATATGTTAAGTTGCGAATGAATAAGTTTTTGGAATGAAAGAAATGTGTTGCGAAAAATAAAGTTCAATTTAGTATTCTACTCATCGCTTCTCCTCTCTCTTTCTATCGCTTCTAACAGAAAGGAAGGTTTGTATGAATACACATTTACATACAAACTTTTGAGGGTCTACGACCTGTATTTCCATGTGTTAAAAACTGAATAACAAAAGAAATCAAATAATGAAATATTTCAAGAAATTTTTGTATAACCCTCGTTACAGCTTGCAAACACATACAAATATGTATAATGTTTTTATTTACTGTAACCATTTATGATGATACTGATGATGTAGCACCTCATGCTGTTCTTGCTTTTAGTACTACTACGGATGATGCTGGTGATGATGACGACGACGATGATGGTGACAACAATGTCATTGTTTATGAGCCTACAATGCTGGTTACTCTCACTTACAATGCACAATGGATGGCAGGATTATATCAATGTTTGCCAAAGCAAAAAAAAAAAAAAAACACCAAACAACAAACAAATAAATAAACAAACAATGACAAATTTAGGTTTATGGGATATTTTTGGTTGCCATACAAACAAAAGTATGAATATAATAGAAATTATAAAATTTCCGGAAAAATCTTTAAACTGAAGGATTTTATAGAACTATAACTTGAACTTTTGCATAAAAGGAAGAAAAAGGGAGTAAATAAGTACAAAGGATAGCGATATATGTAATTATATTATATTGAAATATACATATCTATCCCTTTAAGATGTTTGGTTTTATTGTAACTAACTGTGTGACTCAGATAGTACGCATACAAGTAAACGCAATATCACACACTAACACTTTCCCTTACCGAAAATCTTTGAGAAAGAATGGTTTTTGCTGTTAGTGATGCTGCGGCGTTCTATAGTTATTTATATATATATGTACATATGTACGTATACGCAACTGAATAGTTAAGTAGTATGATGTTTTTAGACATTCCGGCTCCTAGTTTCAACACAAACCCAACTGACATTCCTATTTACTTCTACTTAAAGACACACACATACACTCTGGAACTTATACACTGAGATACATAAATATTATTTTCCCTTAACTTTGATGAGTATGTATAAGTGTGTGAGTGTTCCACAAAATCTTTAACCTCCTTTAAAGAAAATTTTTCGTATTTTTGTCAATGGCTTAGCGCCAGTGTTACTCGACATCATGACGCTTTTTGATTATAAATTTATTTTAGTATTAAAACATGTGCCATCTCCCATGTTATTTGAAGTTTAGAGGCAGAATTTAGCAAAAAAAAAAAAAAGAGTCCAAAACAATTTCACTTTAACAAGCTGGCTTTTTAAGATATTTGCTGCCGATATCACATATTTCTTTTTATCTTTAATACGTTAAACAACCGCAAAAGTTAGTAACAAATATGATATTTATGATTAATTATAAGTTGATTTTTTATATCAAGTCATAATTTAGGGATTTTCAAAAGTAGACTGCGTCTTTTAATTATATATTTTTTAATAAAAAATTAGGTCAGATTGTAGACTACTTAATTTAAATTAGGAGCAGTATTTATTGCTTACCACCAAAACTTGAAACATATGGGGAGAATACAGTTAAATTTTAACTTGAATAGCTTTTTTTAGTCACCAACAGTATTGACAGTTGTTGGGAAAGGGTCAAATTAAAGTATCTATTAGGTTTTCTCAATTCCTCAACAGTTTTTTAGAAATTCGAATTTTGCAAGAAAGTTTTAGAAATTAAACTAATAGTAAAGAATTTAATTTTTAGTGAAAATTAGATTTTTTTAGTGAAAATTTAAATTTTTGGTGAAAATTTAAATTTTTAGTGAAAATTTTAATTTCTTAGTGAAAATTAAAATTTTTAGTGAAAATTTGAAGTTTTAGTAAAAATTTGTATTTTAGTATTTGAAGTTTTAGTGAAAATTTTTATTTTTAGTGAAAATTTTAAGTTTTAGTGAAAATTTTTAATTTTAGTGAAAATTTGAATTTTTAGTGAAAATTGAATTTTTAGTGAAAATTTGTATTTTTAGTGAAAATTAGAATTTTTGGTGAAAATTTGAATTTTAGTGAAAATTTGAAGTTTTAGTGAAAATTTTTATTTTTAATAAAAATTTGAATTTTTAGTGAAAATTTTTATTTTTAGTAAAAATTTGTTTTTCGTGAAACTTTTATTTTAGTGTTTTTCGTTTTGTAAAATTTGAATTTTAGTGAAAACTTTGTATTTTTCGTGCCCTTTGCCTTTTTGGTGCCCTTTTCCTTTTCGTGCCCTTTGCCTTTTTCGCCCTTTGCCTTTTTCGTGCTCCCTTGCCATTTTTGCGTTTGCCCTTTTAGTGACATTTAATTTTGGTGAAATTTCAATTTTTAGTGAAATTTTCATTTTTTAGTTTTAGGGAAATTTTAATTTTTAGAGAAATTTGAATTTCTAGAATAATTGGAATTTCTAAGTAAAACAATTTATTTTGGGTGAGATGTGAATTTTAGTGAAAATTTGAATTTTGTAAAAATGGGAATTGGAAAGTATATCTGGTCCAGTGTTACTAAAAAAGCCAAATTCAAAAATTTGTTAAAAGCAGGTGTGAATGTTATATTAGAATATGGACCGAAACTCTTAAGAGTTCGAAAGAGTCATTATTTTCTAATAAGAAATCATTTTTGTAGAATTTCGTATAATAACTTATTTTATCTATATATGTATGTATGAGGAATAGACCAAATTTTGAACCGGTTGTTATAAGAGATTTACAGGATTTGGTTATGTCCAATTTAATCATTCTACTTTCATTTTTAAGCCAGAAATAAACGTTAAGGGCTTATTTGAGGGCTTATTTGAGGGCTATGGACACATGTGGACCGATTTTGCCTATTTTCAATGCAATGTGTTATAAAAATTGTTTAAAATTTCTGTTATCTTATTCCTACCGTTTCAACAGACAGACGGACGGAGATGGCTAGATCGACTTAGAATCTAATAAGGACTCGGAACGATCAATATTTCTTTGTTTAACAAAAGCAATGATGGTTCAAATATCGAAATACTTTCCCTTAAGAATTAAAAAGATCTCCCAGACGTTAAAAAACATAGCAATTTAAGATTAGTTCCATAAGTTTGGGAGTCGTTGGTTCGAATTGCTCTTGATATTCAGGTATGTTTGACGATAACGGAATTACGGTTATAGTCACCCTGCTCTTCAAATTAAGTGATAATATAATTTGTAATTTAATTAAAAAAAATACAATTAAGAGATTCTAAACCTTTCTCAATGACATACAAAAAAAAAAAAAACTGAAATGTCTAGCAATGTTTTCTATTACATATCAGATTTCTGTAAAAATTTCCTCTACAAAGCACTTACAAATTTTGTTCAACATATACAAATAGTAGCTATCCTACAACGTCCTGAAACTATCATATTTTACAAAGAACTTCGAGGAATCGCTTAAAACCCCAAAATCGCTGATTGTTCTAAAGAAAATTCTACAAAACAATAACAAAAAAACTGTCATATATAGGGTTTATAAACCGGTTAACCGGATAACCGAAAAACCGGTTTTTATTGCATATTTCGGTTTTTCGCAAACCGGTTTTTTTAAAACATTGGTTTTCGGTTAACCGGGTTATCCGGGTTTTAAGTCTCGGTTAACCGGTTCCAAAAAAAAACAAATTTTTGGTACAAAATTGTATGTTTTCTCTGATTTTTTATTGTGGTTTTTAAACATTTTGGATAGATAATTCTAAACATTATTTCCGTTTGTGCATATGAAAACAGACCTAAGATTGTTAAACAAATGTTATGTATATAAAATGGAGATTTACAATTTCAGATAATCAGGAAATTAGTAAAAAGTTGGCATTTAAACCAATAAAAAATTAACTATTTAAACAAATTCCAACCATTATATGAAGAAATTTGTTATTTATTAAGACGGATAAATAACATTGATGGTAAAATTCAGGATGCACTTACTTGTTTACTGCGTGAGTATAATAAAAATCGAGAAGTTTCACAAACGTTCTCAAAACGGACTTTATTTATCGAAACATAAGGATTGTTGTTGCCGTCCGAGAACTTATGCTGCTGGGGTTTTTCACAAACTGTAATGGCGCTTAGGTTGATTGACAGGAAGTCAGAATGACACCTGTCAATATTCCTAAGAGTCATTCACAGTAATTTGAACAACCACAGGCGTAGCGAGCGAAGGGAGGTCACTGTCTATGTCGAGACAGTCGTCGTCTACTTCCGTTCCCGATAAATCGTCGCGAGCCTTGATAGTTCTGGACATAATTTTTGCTATTGATATAGATGGATTATATATTCAAAGGTCAATTTATCCCTCCTATGGCAACTTCCATATACCTAACGAATCAATAATATCTTCAGATCTATATAAGTTTGTTTTCTTATGATATATTAATGTGCATATCTATACTAAAAAGTGCAAATATCTTATTAAGTAATTCATAATAATGACTTTTTCAACTAAATATTATAATATTTTAAAGATTTCCAAACATTTCGGTTAACCGGTTTAACCGGTTTTTTTATACTCGGTTAACCGACAAACCGGTTTTCTAGAAATGGTCAATTTTCGGTTAACCGAAAAACCGGTTTTTCCAAAAGTCGGTTTTTTATAAACACTAGTCATATATTTTATTTTTTGCTTAGTACTTTTTCATAAAATATTATTTTGATTTCAACGTAATCTCGAAAATTTTATAGATTGTTTGTTTACTCGTTGTTTACTTTAACGTGTAACATTTTATGGGGCTGGTAAATATAAAAGCTCCATGACTAAAAATTTTCATTCAGCGTGTCTAATTTATTGTAGTTGTGTTTTAGGACATTTAATCAAACATTGACGTCATAATGTCGATATGACTGAATGAAAGAAAAAAAAACACGTCAATATATTAGCAAAAACAAACAAATAATAAAGTAAACAGGGAAAATGACGAGTAGTATTGTCTACAGCTGGATTAAATTTTATGAACTTGAAATAGAAACATAAATAAATATACAACTATGTATGTATTTGGGGTCCTTTTTTATGGTTTTGTTTGTTAATTTTGAAATGAAAGATTTTTTTTTATTTTTACTTCAAAACGAAATTAAAGCACTTTAAAAAATTACTATTTTTGTGTTAACATAGACGTTGAAATCAGAATGTGTAATATGTTGCCCTAAGTTCCTATGTATATAAAAACTTACAAAAGTATTACAAATCGTTAGCGACCCGTAAAAAATCAAATATATGTGTGTCTGTATGTATCTATATCAGTGTTGCCCATACACACACTGTTACACATTCATTTGTATTGGTAAAGCAGCAGAGAACAAAATGTAACCCAAAATAAAACTGTACTAATAAAATGACTGCATACTAAAAAGTATATTCTAACTGTCAAATTGATATTATGGATTTTGACAGACAGCGCACATTAAAGTTCATATATAAAAAACTATCAGCTGTGCTCTCTCATTCACCTACATAAATTCGGCTTTCTCAAAATTTTGTTGTTGTATTTCTGTGTGGATTTTAAAAAAGTTGCGTACAGATCTTACTTCGACAAATGCTGATCAGCAACTGAGTTGATTTTGTTTTGCAAGTTGAGAGATAATCAACTAGCACATGCTCAAATAAGAAAATACACAAGTAAGCTTATAGTGTAGGTGAGTCAACGCAACGTCAGCAGAATATTCTTGCCCTATCTCGCGTGATAGGGAACAGTGATTTTGGGCACCATTGATCTATATGTAAATAAGTATTTTGGAACATTTAATTTTAATAGTTTATTCACCTGTTTCTTTCTAAATACATACATATGTACATATGTATTGTATATTTGAAACTATATTAGATTTATTTGAATCCTTGTAATTATTGTAAAAGTTTTAGATATCCTAGTAAATGCTATTTATAAATAAATGAAAAGGTTTTGATTATGTACATGTGTTTATAAATACACCAATGGGAATAAATAAAATATTTGTTTGTTAATGTAAACGTTCTCATACGTTCTCATCTAACAAATATTAGACGAAAATTACGTGACCCCTAAAATATACATACACATTTTGATTTAAATTTAATACCTTAGATGTTATTGTGTGTTTTGACATTTTAAATATCATGTAAGATACAAAAAACCGTTGGTTACGTATTTTTCTTCAAATATTTAATAGGTGTGAACGTTCTGTTAGCCTAAGTGGTTGTTAGATACATTAATTTGTTATAAATAAGTACAAAACAAATATTTGATTTAAAACTCTTTTGAAAAAAAGGTAAAAATCTTGAAACGAAAAAGTACCAAAGATTAGATTTTCATTTCATCAGGATCTTATGTGTTCGATTTTATTATTCTAGGTTCAATAATTCAGAATATCAAAAAAGTATCAGTAGAAAGATGAAAAAGTACCAAAAAGCTCATTATTAAGTTATGAGTTTCTAGGTTTAATATTATAAAAAAATTCAAAAAGTACCAGTTGAAGAACGAAAAAGTACCAAAGAGTACCCTTTTATAAATTTTCCTTCTATCAGAAAATTTAAAAATTCTATTTTGAAGTATGAAAAAGTACCAAAAGGTTCCCTTTTCTGGATCCTCCGGATACTCCGAGCTTTGCATGCTTAATTTCACATTTTCCAGTTTCAAAATTAGAGAAAAATTAAAAAGTACCTTTTGAAGAGCGAAAAAGTATCATAAAGTGCCATTTTACAGGTTCTCACTTACTCCGGTCTCTACATGCTTAATTTCATGTTTCTATTTTTAATATTATAGAAAGTTAAAAACGTTCCTTTTGAAGAAAGAAAAAGTATCAAAATTCCGGGTATAATTTCATGTTTCTAGGTTCAATATTATAGAAAATACAAAAATTACTTTTTGAAAAACAAAAAAAAAAAAAAAACAAACCCTTTTATAGGTTCTCATATACATAATTCCGGGGCCTACATGATTAATTTCATGTTTCTAGGTTTAATATTAAAGAAAACTCAAAAAGTGCCATTTTAAGAACAAAAATGTACCAAATTAGCAATTGGTACCGGATTAGCATTCTCATTGTCTGGTTATATTTTATAGAAACCATAGATTGATAGTTTTCATATAAAAATTAATTTAACTAGCGGAGTATGCACCGGTTAAACGATGACCGTAGGTTGAGATAACGTCCCTAAGTGTTATTAAATATACCAATTTTAAAAATTTTAGCAAATTTGGCTAATTGAGTTTAAAAAAAAACCGAATTTTACGTTTTTACCCCTTTTTGTACTTTTTCCCTCCCCATTAACGAAATAAAATTTCTGTTCCAGAAAGTTGTAGTGGAAGTCAGTATTCATGTGCTAGTATAAGATAATAAACAGAAAACAATATTTTATGATAAAGGTATAAAAATAGGTACAATTTTCACCCCTTAAACGTTGGAATTCAAAAAAGTACTTAATTTATATTCCTTTTTTTCGATAAGTTACAAACGAATTAAAAATTTCTATTCTCTAAATTTCTACGTTCACTGGTTAAAAACATACATGGGTTATAAAAAAGTACCAAATTACGGGTTTACATGTTGCATCTCCTTAACATTCATATCTACTTAGTTTAAAATTACAGGTATAACCATGTACTTTAGTATAAACAAGTTTTATAAGAACCCAAATTCAAGTTCTATGTAAACCAAGTGTCTGTATCAAATATCAGTCCATAATTAAATATATAAGAAAATCGACAAAAATGATTTCTTGTAAGAAATTAAAGACGGTTTTGATTTATATAGGGTTTGGTCCACAATTCACTTAAGCCCCAATAAAAATTACTTTTGCTGAAAATATCCTTCACGTTCATATTAATATCAATATACATATGACATGTGTATACATACATATATCGGCATTACTTTTTCCATATACTTATTTTTAATACCAGATCAACCTTATCAACAGAGAAAGCTTATTTGTGAAAAAAGTTCCAATTAGCTTATTCCCTTTAAGGTCTATTTTAATTTCAAAAGGCAGGAAATATCAAAATTGCAAAATTAATATGTATAATAAATTATGATTTAGTGTAATAATTTATTACAACAAATATAATGCAAAATGTTTTAAATATGTATGTATATTAAATAAACTAATTCCCTAAATAAATTATTGAACAAAACTACACTCACCTTTAAAATAGAAGAAAAATATGTAGCAGCGATTTAACATTGATATTATTTACACTTTTTTATTACTTGTACTTGTTTACATGTTTTTGAATAATCTCTATTTAAAGCTCTCTCAAAAAAACTCTCTAATAAAAGCAATACTCTCTTATGATTCTTATTTACATAAATTTGTTTTTGCAAAAAACACAAAAGACGAAATATCAAAAAGGAATCGACGAAAGCAAGCATTGACATGAAATTGTGTATTACAACAACACGTACATAATCGCAGTAAATAGACATTTAAAAAAATTATTACATACACAAAAAGTTCTATTTAAATTTATTATAATAAAACAAAAAGGGGTTCCTTTATTATAATTTCATATAAATTATTACTTTTACTTAATTTTTTTTATAAAATTATTAATATTTAAAGAAAATTATTGCACTGCTGATTACTTCTACTAAACTAACAAACATTTTCCGACACTATTCACGACACGTATTAAAATCACGATACAAGGATGTATATTATATTTAACATTCACATAAATTAATATTTTTTATAGTTTATTAAAATTTATTTATTTTAAATTTAATATTAGCACACTTTTACATTTTAAAACACTTTTTTTAAAACACTTACTTGAGATCAACGAATTTAAACCACGCTTTTGCAAATGCAAAAATAAACTAATTAAAAAGAAAAGAAAATATCGATTTCATGCTTGAATTTGTTTTTAATGAGTTCTCGTGTAAAATTGAGAGTAAGAGATCATGATCTCTATTTTTTTGTTTGTTTGTTTTGTTAATTGTAAAACAATAACAACCACTACATGAATTGTTGAGTGTTTGAATTGATTGAATACCAATGTTGAGTGTGTGACGTCATCAATGAGTTAATATGTAAATTTGAGTATTATTATGATTTAGCAAAATAAGAAATATTAATGGAATACAGTCAGGATTCTCTTTTATGTGCATAGTAGCAATAACGGGATAATATTTCAAGTAAAGTAATTATAGAAAATTTTAATATAATTTGATTATAGAAAAAGTAAATGGTGATATAAAATTGGTTATGGGTTTATAGGAAATCGGAAAGTTTAGGGGGTTAATATTTGATTATTGTAATTTAGTTACATACATATATAGATATATTCCTGCCCTATAAAATCACATCTGAGTTTTTGGTATTTTTTATACCCTACACCTACATAGTGGGGATGGTAGTATAAGTTTGTGCTGATGTTTCTATCGCACAAAAATATTGAACTTACACCCACCTTAGAATCACTTGCTGGATCGATTAACACAAGTCCGTCTGTTCGTCCGGCAGTCTGGCTTTCCATGTTAATCTTGTGAGCAAGGTACAGGCAGCAATTATCAAAATATTTTAATGAAATTTCTACCAAGGCGAAGCCCATAGTAAATAGTTGAAATCGGTCCCTTATTTCACCTAGACCCCAAACAATCGGACCTTCCGATTTGAGGTTTTTAGCCCAAATCCACACAAATCGGCTCAAGTAAGTGCTATATAAACGTAAATGACACTGGTGTCTTTTGTAAGGATCGGACCTCAATTGACCCCAGTCCCCATACAAGCTCACCTTTAGAAAATGACTTACACGTCCATAATTGACTTATAACTTTCGCCTTTATAATTTCTATAATATGATTTTCCGATCCTATAAAATATAGACATATGAGCAATTTCGTGTCAAGTGAACTCTCATTTGATTAAAACCCTGTATGACCCAAATGTCCAACTTTGACTCCCTCACTCCCGGCAGTTCTTAACCGATAGAGCGAAACAAATAGACCGATAACTAACCGTGGTGCAAATTTCATCACAATCGACTTTTGTTGGGTCACTTGATATGAAATTGCCCAAATGCCCTATGTCCGTTTGTCTGTCCGTTTGTATATTTGTCGAAAACAATTTTATGAAGACAAATCTTCATCAATTCTGCCAGACATTTCTTTCGAGAAATCGGTCCATAAATAACGGATATTTAAGCAAAAATGCGAGAAAACCTCTGAAAATTTCATCAATCAGAATTTGTTGTACATGCCTTGACATAAAGAAAAAAAAAAAAAACACATCAACATAAAGCTTTAAATGGTAAATTTTGTTCCTGTACTTTGTTTATAAACAAAAATAAAACAGAGCAAGAACAACACGTTACGAATGAAGCTGTGTGTCGTTATTGTCTAAAAACATAATTAAGCATGAAGAGCCCGGAGTCGATCATCAAAAAGCACTTTTTGAATTTTCTATAATATTGAATCTAGAAGCATGAAACATGTAGAGCCCAGAGTAGGTGAGAACATTTTAAAGGACACCATTTTGTATGTTTTCATTCTTTAAAAGGTCCTTTTTTAATTGTCAACAATATTGAACCCAGAAACATGAACTTAAGTATGTAGAGCACGGATGAGTTGAGAACCCATATAAGGGGACTTATAAGTACATTTTCGTTCTTCAAAAGGTACTTTTTTAATTTTCTATAATTGAACCTAGAAACATGAAATTTATCATGTTGAGCTCAGAGTAAATTGAAATCTATAAAAGGAGACGTTATGGTACTTTTACGTTCTTCAAAAGACACTTTTTTAATTTTCAATAATATTGAACCCAGAAACATGAAATTAAGAATGTAAGCCCGAGTGAGTTAAAAGGGGACTTTTTAGTACTTTTTCGTTCTTCAAAAGGTACTTTTTGGAATTTCTATAATATTGAACCTAGAAACATACAATTAATTATGTAGAGCTCGGAGTAAATGAAAATCTACAAAAGGGGACTTTTTGGTACTTTTACATTGTTCAAAAGGTTCTTTTTGAATTTCCTATAATATTGAACCTAAAAACATGAAATTAATCATATAGAGCTCGGAGTAAATGAGAATCTATAAAAGGCGACTTTTGGGTACTTTTACGTTCCGCAAAAGGTACTTTTTGAATTTGCTATAATATTGAACCTAGAAACATGAAATTAATCATGTAGAGTTCGGAATAAGTAAGAACCTATGAAAAGGGACTTTTTGTTACTTTTCGTTCTTCAAAAGGTACTTTTTGAAATTTCTCTAATATTGAACCTAGAAACATGAAAAATAAAGCATGTAGAGTTCGGAATAAAGGAGAACCTATGAAAAGGGACTTTTAGGTACTCTTTCGATCTTCAAAGGGTACTTGATAAGTTTTCTATTATGATAGAAGAGTGTATTTTTTGGTACTTATAATATTTAACCTAAAAAACGCAAAATTAAACATGCTGAGTGTTTAAATAAAATGAATTAAAATTTATATAAGGTACTTTTCTGTCATTCAAGTGGTACTTTTTTGAATAGTAGCATTCATATAGGATCCTGATGAAATGAAAATTTATAAGAATAAACTTTTAAGTACTTTTTCGTTGATGATTTTTGATTTTTTTTAATTTAAACTTGATTAAAAAAAATTATAGTAGGGGACTTTGTGGTACTTTTTTGTAAAAGTCGATTGTTTTTTAACACACCATGGAAAAGGGTATATACATATATTACATTCGGCACAGACGAATATATAACTGTTAATTGTTTTATAACATTTTGTATTTTAATGGAAATTAATTAAGGCAGAAAATTCTTATTAAAAATTAAATTTGTGATTTTTTTAAAAAAAAAGAACTGGTTGCTTGAATACCTACATCTTAAAAGTATTAAGTTCCAGAAGTAATGGCCACATGGCAAAGATTGGTGCTGTTCATGAATCTGATATGCTTCTGTTTGCATCTGTTCTAGAACTTAGAAATTTAGTAAATTTTTGTAGGAAATAATAAAAATTTTATTTTAATTAAAATTAAATTTTTATTAAAATCTTAATTTACTTTCTCATTTCATTTGCAGGTTGGCAGCGGCTCAGGAAGCGGCGCTAGCAGGGCATCAACAGGGCTCCACAAGCGGGGGGCACTCGGGTCGAAGGGGAGCCCATCGCTTAGCTGATAGAATGGGTGGCCCAAAGAAAGAGGAAACACCACCTGGTGGTGGTCCCACATCATTATTTATCCTCACCGAGGATAATCCAATTAGAAAATACACACGTTTCATAATAGAATGGCCGCCCTTCGAGTACACTGTGTTATTGACAATCATTGCCAACTGTGTTGTGTTGGCATTAGAAGAACATTTGCCTGAGTGTGATAAAACGGTATTGGCCCAAAAGCTGGTAAGTACAAAAACACAAAACAAACTAAAAGAAAAAAACTTGATTTGCCAAAAAAAAAAAAAACACATACAAAATAAAACAATTAGAAATGTGAAACAGCTTAACATAATTACTATATAGTGTGGAATATTTAATCTCAAACTGTTGGCAATTGTTTTCAATTAATATTTAATTTCAATAGCCAACAACGGCCAACAACTGTTATGCTTAACCACGTAAAAGTGTAACTAATGTATGGAAATTTTGTTTGTTATTTAGGAAAAAACGGAGACCTATTTTTTATGCATTTTCTGTGTAGAAGCATCGCTCAAGATCCTTGCCTTAGGTCTAGTTTTGCATAAACACTCCTACCTCAGGAATATTTGGAACATCATGGATTTCTTCGTAGTAGTAACGGGGTAAATATTAATTCTAATTTCTTTTTTGGTTTTTTCGAAGACTTTAAATTTTTCTTTCACACACACACACAAATTGATGGGGTGGTTTGAAAGTGTTAAATGAATTTGGAAAATATTTAAAGTTCTTTTGACACTTTTCTGAAAAGCGTTCAATTTGTGTGTGAATATGACTTTAATTAGGTTACCCTACACCATTGTTTTTCATTTGAAGTATTAGGCAATGTCCGTCCATCTGTCTGTAGATAAATTGTATGTCTCAATTATGAAGATATTTCGAAATGGTTGAAATCGTTTCATTTCTCGGTCCTCTGAGATTAGACGCAAGATGCCAACTGTAAGAAATTCATACAAAATTTTAAAAATGTTGTGGTTTTTCTAACTAGAAAGAAAACATTAAAATAGTAGGCGGATCGGCCCCATTATAAAGTTTTCTTTCGGAAATCACTTTTAAATCTCATAGAATTTTCAGAACAATTAACAGTAGCAATGAAGACATATTTGGATCAAACCATAACTTCCATATCCGAGCTCCTAAAATCACGTAAACTAGATCAAATCCGTTAAGACGAAAAAAAAAACCGATTATAAGTTTTCTAAAATTACTTTATATTGGTGTAGGGTATCACATAAAGTCGGTCCTTAACGACTTAATGTTATTTTTTTATTTTAATGTTTTCATTTCAATTTTCTTTATTTTTCATTTCATTATGTGTGTGTGTGTATGTGTGTATGTGTTTGTGTGTGGAAATTTGTATGTATTTGTGAGTGTATGTGCAAATGTATTTCTCTTTTTTTAACAACAAAACTCTCTACAGCTTTAAGTCTATATTCGAAAAAAGGAAACCAACAATTTCTTTATATTTTTTTACATTCCTTTTTTTTAATTTTCTTTTAATGACTAGTTGTTTTTGGTTATGTTTTATTAAATTGTTTATATATGGTTTTTTTACTTATTTTATTTGCAAATATTGTGCTGTTTTTCCTTTTTCTAACATCTTGTTTTTCTCTCTTTCATCTATTACTATCTTTTATTTGAACTTTAATATCCTGCATTCCGTTTTTTTTCTTTTTTGTAAATTTTTAAATTTTGATTTGAGTTTTTAATTTCTATTTTAATTTTATTTTCTTTTTTTTTTGATTTGCGCAACCGAAATTATTTTTTTTTTTAATAAAAAAAAAATACTATCTACCAATTCACGGTTTTACAACTTTATCTCGTGTGATCAAACGATCGTGTTTTTGTTATTGAAACCCCGATAATTGTTACGTAATTAGTGCCATGACAATCTTTGCCGAGGCCAATATAGATGTCGATCTACGAATGTTAAGATCATTTCGTGTTTTAAGGCCGTTAAAACTTGTTTCAAGAATTCCAAGTAAGATTTTCCTCTTTCATAAAAGTTTCTTTAACGCAATAATACATTACGTAGGTTTAAATATCTAGAGATCATATTAAAATTAGCGCAAAATTATTACCAACTGATATCGTATTTATTAGGCTAGTTTAATACTATAAACATTTTCCAATAAAAAAAAACAATCTAAATTTTTTTCTAGTAACCGCTAGGGTCTCATTATTTTTTTTTTTAATTTATCAAAAACTAGTAGTTTTAATAAAAACTTTATGGTCTAAAATTAGTTTAGTAATTGGTTAAATAAAAAATAAATGTGTCTCTTTAGCCGTGCTAACTAAAATAAATATTTCCCGGCTTCCTAGATCTTTATATGAAAGTTCATTTTTGTCTAAGAGACTTACTTTTAGGTTATTATTTTTTTGACAATAAAATATAGAAAATAAATAATTTCCTAAAAGTCTGTTTTAAATTTTGAAAATAAATATTTTCTAACACTTCATATTAAGACTATGAGTAGCCGTTAATTTTTTAAAACATATTTTTTTATAATAATCTCTTATTTTTAGAAAAACTGCGAAGAATTTAGATAACTTCTTTTTAACGTGTGTGTGTGTGTGTGTAATAAATATATGTATCATTAAATGTGTCTTAATTTTTATTAATAAAATTTTTAATTTTGTAGTTGAATAAATAAATAATTTGAAACAGTTTTTATAAGTTTATTATTAAAAGAAAACTTTAGACTTAAATATCCACTTAGAAAGGTATATCCTTGGACATCAATGCGATATAAGTTACGAAAAAAAGAAGAACTTTTTCACTTTTTAACAAAAGACACTATTACTGTGTGAATCACGTTATCACCATGCCGTACTTAATTCGACAACAGAAAATTGTCCACGCACTGGTTTCAACTTGACAACAGACCTGTATCAACTTGTCAACTAAGCGGTCATATTGATATTTATACTAGTACATAATAATATTGAAGAAAGTTGAGCTGAAACAACTTTTAGTCGTGTACAAATACAGTATATTTACGAAAGAATATTATTTAAAGGAACGAGGTTTTCAACCTATATACATACATATGTATACTAGAGTGTCTCGAGGAACCGCGTTTTTAAGAAATGCTCTAAAATTTTTTCCCCGTGATCTTAAAAGATTGCTGAAAAACATTGGGTGTAGTAAAACTTCAAAATACCTGAACCTGATTGTCATCTTTATTTGATGTTATTTTTAAGGATACATAAATAAAATTTATTCCCTCTAATGTAGTGTGAAGATTTTGCTTTGCAAAAAGTTGAAAGACCTAGAATTAGAAGCATTACTCTATGAAGTTTATTGTCAATTGCTAGATATTCCACCTATTGAAACATATTTAAGATATAAGGCGGCGCTTACAGCCGAACGGCTCTTTATTTTAGGCGAACTGGCCAAAAGCGGTTATAGGACACGTCATCAATGTACACAAGACACATTGGAAGGTTGTACACAATCATCGGACGTGCCTGATCGCATACCAGACACAGAATATGTCGGAAACTTTGAAACGCTAATCCCAGATAGAATGTCTTGGTTAAGCGGGAAACTAGAGCAAATACCAGTAGGAATCGTTTGTTACACGGATGGCTCTAAATTATAGTGGATAGTGGGGGATAAAGTGGCCCTGGGATACCCAGAAACAGAAATATACCACCGTTAACCTAAACATAACACAAGCAATAACGGAATGTGTAAATTGGATTAGAATAAATATGGCGCTCACAGGGCTTAATATATTTACCGACAACCAGAAGGCAATTAGGGCGATATCAGGTGATAGAATTAAATCTAAGATCATATTGATTTGTAAAAAAGCTTTAACTGAATACTCTCCCAGAGATAAGGTTTGCATCATGTGGGTACCAGACCACTCGGGAGTCGTCGGCAACGAAAGGGCGAATATAATAGCTTTAAAGGGAAGGAAGCTCAAGGTAGTTAACCTGACGAACGCAAAACCATTCGACGCAACAAAAGCTATTTAGACAGCAATTCCAAAACTTTTGAGATCAGCTGCATTCATCCAAAAGCAGAGATATTATATACCATATACTATATTGAAAAAAAGAGACCTTGAAAGATATGCATGTACGAAATACTTCTGTAACGAATCATTATTTGCTACGAATAATGCATCCATTTTGCCCCACCAACCAATTTGATATCAAAGCCAAAAATCAATGTCTCATTTAAGTAAAAGCTGCTTAAATCTAGCCAGAACATCACATGCACCCTGTACCAAATGCAACTGATTCTTTTGAAGCGAGTATGCGCCAAAAAAACGCCCTTAATATGCGGCCAGACATTACGAAGTATTCACTCGTGCCAGCGCTTTTGAAAGCAACTAAACCATAAATCATTTGTATTGAATCTGATCAATGAATTCATGCTTAACGAAAGTCTAAATGCAGAATATGATTTAACCTAAGTACTCTATCAGGAAACGATATCTCGTATTTTTTCGTCGTATGTAGATCCTAGTAGACTTACGGGGTACAATGTGAAAGTCTTTCAAGATATGAACTTTATATCTGTTTTAATGCTTTTTGCAGTCGAATTCAGTCAAATTTTCAGTTGTTGGCCTCAAGTCAAACAAGTTAATCAGAGTTCTTAATTGTTTTGGTAGAACGGTTTCTTTTTGTCGTTTCAAATAATGACGGTAAGAATACAAATAAACAGTTTCTCTGTAGCATTAAAGCTAAAGATACAACAATAATGACTTATTAAAAACTGTTTCACTACTTTCATTCATTAGTTATAAAAAATATAGTTTCTTAGATTTAAGCATATAACTCAGAAACTGAGGAGTTATAAAGAAGCATAAAACTGTCAAAAAACTTAAATTACAAACGAACCTAGAGGTAGTAAAGAAAAATATATTTATAATTATAATTTTTTTGTGTGAAAACAAAAACATTTTATTACTAGTGGTTAAACCAAATATAAATTTAGAAATCATTATTTTAGTTTTCATTATAAAAACTTTAATTTCAAAAATATTTAGCTTTAGCTGCTTGGGTCTATTTTTTGTTAACGAAAAAAAACGTGTGGAATTTCTTTTTGATTTCAACTTCTTTTAATTTCAACTTTTGCTTTAAATGTAGCTTCATTAAATTTAATTTTAATTTTATAATTTATGTTTTCATTTTCTACTCATTTGATTATTAACAAATTAATGTGTAAACATTTTTTTTCTTTAATTAGAAAATTTAATGCCAGTTGAATTATATTTATTAAATAAATATATTTGTATTTTTTTAATTTCTTTTTTTTATTTAAAACCAATCAAAAAAAAAAATATTTTGAAACTATTGCTAAAATCAAAATAAATAAATATCAAAATATTAAAAACGTCATATGAGCAGATTCATGACACAATTCCCACAATTAGGGCCCGAAGTAGATCTAAGAACTCTTAGGGCCATACGTGTGCTAAGGCCCTTAAAATTAGTCTCTGGAATTCCTAGTGAGTAGTTAATTAGTAATAACATATATCATTTTTATTTTTTTTTTTAAACTAAATAATTAGAGTAAATTTAAATTATAATTTGGTTTTTAGTTGTAGTATATTAAAAAAAATATAAATATTTAAATATTTTATCAAAAATAGTAGTTTACTAGCCATAACTAGTTTATTTAAAACAGTAGTTAAAATTTTAATATTTCCACATTTTGAAAGAAATTTTTACTAATATATTTTTTTCTTTTTATCTCTTTCTTGTGTGTTATGCAAAATTTGAATTTCATTCACAGGTTTACAAGTAGTTTTAAAGTCCATTATAAAAGCAATGGCACCGTTACTACAAATTGGTCTCTTGGTGTTGTTTGCGATCGTTATATTTGCCATCATTGGACTCGAGTTCTATTCGGGTGCTTTACATAAGACTTGTTATAGTTTAGAAGATCCAAGTATTTATCGCTCCAATATTAAAACAAACTTAATAAAAAAAAAGCTTTAATCCTTTTTCCATGCTTACGTCATAGAACTATTAAGAAAAAACTTAATATGATTTTCTTCATTATTACAGATAAACCTGTGAAAGAAGGTGAATCAGAAACACCGTGTAATACGGATACTCTAACAGATAAAGGCGGTGGTGCATATATGTGTAATTATACGACGAGTATGTGTTTGGAAAAATGGGATGGACCAAATTCTGGCATAACTAGTTTTGACAATATCGGTTTTGCCATGTTGACTGTATTCCAATGTATCACTATGGAAGGCTGGACAGCAATACTGTATTGGGTAAATGCCAATAATAGGCCAAATATTTTCTAAATTTTTAAAACTACAAACAAATAAAAAATACTTCTTCTATCTAATAATCGTGAAAGCTGTATATGATCTACATAAAAAAATCATTTAAGCTTCATTATGTTTCTAAAACTTCTAATGCTAAAATTATAAAACTTTCATTGCTTTTGTTGAATTTGTATAATTATTGATATATAAGAGAAAATACCATAAGCTATATAAATATAATTAAGGGAGAACTTAAAGCTAATGTTAAAAAAATTTCTAATACAACACTATCACTTGTAATATAAAGCTTTAGTGCTTTTACAAACTTCAGTGCTATTTCTCTTTAAAAGTTTACAACCAGAAATAGAAAGTTAAGCTATTTTCAAGATAAAGTCTTTTAAAAGCTGTCACTTAAAGCTTTTTAAAAACTTTTCTTAAATATTTGCTAATTTTTCTAATTTCTAGTAAAACTTTGTAAAAAAATAACTTCATTTCTACTACTAATTTGTTAACAAAAAACGCATGTTGTTGTATTTTTCTCTTAATTGTATAAATGTTTCTTTAAATATTCAAAAACATTCAAACAACGTTGATCTTTCTACTTTTTGTTAAAACATTTTCTATTATTGTTAAATGATATCGTTGTTTTCCATAAAATTTTTTTTATACGATAAAAGTGTGCTATTTTCTGAAGAAAAATTTAATAAAAAAATATAAGCTGAGTTCCTTTTTGTAACATATTTCTACTCTCTCTCTCTCTGACTTGAACCATTTCTCGTGCGTATGTGTGTGTGTGTATAATAATTTACCTAATACAGAATTGCCTATCGTTTATCGGTAGCGCTCTAATTTTTTATTGCTAAAAAAACAAAGAATAGACAAAAATAACTTATTTTCTTTCATTTCATTTACAAATCCATATTTATGAAAACAATTTTAATGAAAGTTCTATTTTGATGCATTTTCAATGAAAACATGAATTATATGTAATAAGATTTGTAATATCAATTAGTGAATCAAAAATTTTAGGGTTTATAGTGGTATGCAATAATTTTCATTTAAATTTTACTTAGAAAAGGCTTTATAACAAACAGAAAGTAATAATTCTCATCATGAACGATCTGTTGCCCGAGATAATTGTCTCAAATCTGTTTAGATAAAGATTTACAATTTTGCCTCTGGAACATAATATTCAAAACTTTGGCCCGAATTTAATAATATCACTGTTACTGTTATTGTCGTGTATCAAATCTGTACAGCCAAAGGAGGGTAGAATAGTTTTAAGACATGTTTTTAATAGTCAAATATTCTGGTTATTAATTAAAATATTAAAAATGGCTTTACAACAAAAGTTCTAGGAATATTCTCCAACAGCAGTTATAGTAGATTATTCTTTTGATGTAATACTTTTTTCAGATCTATTCAGATAAAAACAAATAGATGAAAAAAATTCTCGGAATATTCTTGAACGATCCATCCTTCTCAGAGGGTGCAACACTTCACATCTATACTGATGGATCTAAGTCCTCTTCAGGCGTGGATGGTGATTTCTTTATCCCCCGCTTAAATAAGGCGGTGTGTTTTAGGCTAGACAACTACTGTAGCGTCTTACAGGCTGAAATCTCAGCTATAAAAAGAGCGGTTAATTGATGAGGTACTATAGGATATGCAATGGAATAATCTTTATCTGGTGTCTACACGACATCCAGACTGGTTCGCGAATGTTGGGTGTCTCTTGACGAGATGGCGAATCATTCGTGCCTAGAACTACACTGGGTACCGGGTCACTCTAATATTCCCGGAAATAGAAAAGCGGACGAACTGGTAAAAACTGGTTCCCGCCTTCACATAAGGGATACTGATACATTAGTTTGTGTTCCGATTTCATGCTGTAAAGCCTTTATTCAGCATGAACTTTATGGGTCTGTTCAGACCAGATGGTCATCACTGACATACTGCTCAACATCAAGAATGACCTGGCCTCTATATTATAAACGATGGATTTTTTGTTTGATGGGGCTTTCCAGGATGAGACTGCGTATATTGGTAGCCATCCTTATAGGGCACTGTATTATAAGTGCGCATGCAAGAAGATTAAATCTTCCATACAATGACTATTGCAGGAGTTGTCAAAGTGAGGATGAAGAGTAAACCGTAGAACACTTCCGCTGCCTCTGTCCGGCCCTGGCAAATATCAGGACTGAGTTTCTAAACAGTCCAACATTGCATGAACTTGCGGCTCTATCTAATATAAGATAGAATCGTTCAATCGTGCCTCTGGCTGGTTTAATACCATGTCAATCACGCACATGTAATGTCTTCCTTATAATATCCGTTATAGGGTATCCCAACGGGACCACTAGGACGCAAGTGAGTCGGTCAAATGGCCGACTGCCTCAATTTTTTTTGATTTTTAATTTGACTATCAGTCTAGTGGTTTCGGATGACATATGATCTCTGTTTTGTATCAGAATAAATTTAGGATTGCAATAGTCGAATGATGATGAGTTATACCGAAAACGACTTTACAATAAATAGATCAAAAAAATTTCAAGGAATATTCTCGAACTTTGGCGATCGTACCTTCTACTTTGGATGCAAATATTGTTGTTATGGAATGTCCGACATTCCATTTTGCAGTTTATTCTATGAATGTAGTGGGTTGGCACAATGAATTAACACTCTATTTGTAACTTGGCTATAAAGTTTGCGCTAAAAATCATCTGTCTAATAGGGTCGCGGGGAGAAAGTCTGATCTTAGAACTAATATTATTCTGATTACGATTTATACCACAATTGGTAAATAATCCAGACAGGATGTTAAGTTAAACTTCCATTAATTATAAAAACAATTAGTTAACAAAATTCTTAACAAAAACTTAAAAGAATTCATTTTTGAAAAGCAAAATGCATCATCAATTGAACTTGTATCTTAAATACATATAAAAATACAATATATCTCTTAATATAAATGTAACTCTCTAAAATATCTAAATGTGTAAGTAGTTTTGCTCGTAAATGTATAACTTTTAAAGTAGTAAAATCATTCTGAATTGGTAAATTATTTAAAACTAAATTTTATTCATATTTCTAAAATAATAAATAAAACACTCAGCGCACACAAAAAATACAAATTTATAATAAAATGCTTGGCAAAAAAAAGTTATAATAATTAGGCTTATAATCTGAGCTTATTACAATTACTTTAATGTTTATGCTAAAATTGAAAATAATAATTAAAAATTTAAATCAAAAATTTATAAAAAATCAAATGCTTTAAATATGGCTTAAACATACTGACATTTTTCATTAATTTCATGACATAACTATAAGGCATCATTGCATTGTTAAAATGTATACAAGTATCTAAATATTATAGTTAAAAAATATTTAATATTTTAAACACTATTTGTAAATAATAACAATGTTGTCGTGATATTATGTAATATCATTTTTAATATGAGAATTATTTAAAGAGATTGAAAATATTTTAAAAGCTGGTAATATATAAGTTAAAAGCTTACATTGAGCTTTTAATTTATGAGTTCTTATAGAGATTAAATATTTATTGAAAGAAAAAAAGCTTAATTTTATATTTTCTTATGAACTTTTGTATATAAAAGCTTTTCTGTGCCCAACATATGAAATTCTTAAAGCACAAGCCTTAGGCTGATGTCATAGTTTTCCTATGTGTCATGTCAGAGTGAAAGCGAAGCTTGATGCGAGAAAACACAAGCAAAAGTTTGTAGCGCAAAGCTTCGCATCGCTTGTAGCAGGCACTATGACATCAGCCTTATGTCCCAGCAGTAAACTTTTAAAGTTTTCGTTTTATAAAATCAAAATATGTATGAAATTTGTTTAGCTTTTAATATTTGTAAGAGTTTTTTTGAAATCTTGTAAAATTTAATAGTAAATTAAAGTTTAGCAAATGTAAGCTTTTTTATATACGAGCTTTCTTTATGATTTCAAGGAAATTCGTTATTCTAAACAAATCTTGAAATTATATTTATTTCTAAATATGTCATTTAAACATGTATCAAAAAAGCTTTCTTCAAAGTTCAAGCTGAACTTTTATAAAGTGAAAGCTTTTTAATCCATTTCTTTATTAACAGAAAACTAATAACTCAAAAGCTTTAACAATTGTTCCAGTTGTTAATCGAACTTCTTTTAAAATTAGAACATTTTGTGTAGCAGAGCTTTTAAAAGCTTTTATTTTCAATCTCTTTAATAAATCTTTCAATCTAACCTGTAACTTAAACAATATTAATAATCTAATAATTATTCTCTTATTTTTCTATTTGAAAAAAAAATAATTTAATTAAAATCAACCAATATGCCATACATCTTTTTCCAGACCAACGACGCTTTAGGTTCACAATTTAATTGGATATATTTTGTGCCTCTTATAGTTATAGGCTCATTTTTTATGCTCAACTTAGTTCTTGGTGTTCTTAGCGGGTAAGTTTGCAAGACTTTGTTAATTTTCCTATTACATATATGTATTTTAAAGTTATCAACAAATTTCTGCTATTTTAATAATATAATTTATTTAAACTCTAACTTAATTTATTATTTCTAATAATTTACTCTCAATTAACTTTCTACTACTAAGTTTCTTTCTATTTATTTAGTTTGTTTTTCTGTTAGCCAACAAAAAAATTTTTAATTTTTGTTTATTTATTTTATTTTCTTATGAAATTTTTCAAGTGAATTTTCCAATGAACGTAATCGCGTTGAACGTCGTATGGAATTTCAAAAATGTCGTTTTCGTGCAATGTTTCAAACGGCCATGGTATCATATCTTGATTGGATAACACAAGCAGGTTTATATACACTTTCAAAAATAAAACCAAATCAGTTTCCCAACAAAACAATCAGTTACACATTTGGTTTTAGAAACCAAAATCAAAGCAATTATTGCTAAAAGTCCTCCTCTGAGTTATATACAATTTACTATTTCCCCTTTTCAAAAAAAAAAAAAAAACATGTTAATTTAATCAAACTAAAACAAAACATTTTTTCTATAAATATTACAAAATTCTTTCTTCAAATCATGTAATTTTTTTTTTCAAATCCAAAAAATTAGTTAGTTAACCCCTAAAAAATAAAAAACACTTGAGTCAAAAAGAGTTTAAGATTATTGAAACCTAATAAGCTTAAAAGCTTTTAATATTTGATCACTCTCAATGGCTTAAATGTTAAAACAATTTTCTCCGCTTACTATCAAGTGTCTTTTGTTTTTTTGTTTCTCCTTTCCTAAAACAACACAAATCTTATAAATATCTTTAGTATTTAGAGTGTATGCTCTCAGTGTTTTTTAGTCATTTAGTTATTAATAAATTATACCAGCTGATGCAAATACGTTTGTATGTCTATACGTTGTTCTATATTAAAAAAAAAAAACATATACATATAAAAATATTAATAATGATATATTTTTTTACATTGGATGGATCATTTGTATTTCTGTGATGGTGTTTTGATTGCAAGTTTCTATATAAAATATAAGAAAAAAGTAAAAAATCATCGTAATATTATAAAATATGTTACCAATAACAATACAATAAGCTACAAGATAATAAAATACCTACACTTATGCACCACAAGTCTATTTGCTACAACAAATCAACAAACAAATAACTAAATAATAAATACAACTACTATTATTCTGAATAATTGTAAATGCACTGTCAATCAATACACTTGAAAAATTATGGACTCACTCAATTATTTTCAAATCATCGATCGCATACATTTCTATTTCACATTTTTCGATCAATTTAACAAAAGTGAACTTGTGGAAACTACGTTCGTTCTAGTCGTTGGCATTTCAGGTGATTTTCCTTTCAAATATAGTTCGTGGTGTTGGTACTCGGAATGTATGACTAATACATGGCAGCGTCAGAGAAATAATCTGCAGAAGATCTTTTCAGTCAGTTGGGCAGTCTGACTTTTAATTGTGGGAATCACTTTCACCCTAGTCGTTGACATTTCAGATGATCTCTCTTACTAATATTATTCGTAGTGTTGGTACTCGGAATGTATAATTAATACATGGCCGCGTTTGAGGCATCAATCTGTTGGGCAGTCCGACTTCAAATGCTGAAATTTTGTATAGGACGCTTGGATTTTAGCACGAACACTAGGTGGCTATTATATTAATTATACCACCTCTACGATCATGTGGCTCTACTGTTATGCACTGTATGATTCGTTTCATTCCAGACCGAAGATGTTATTGTCGTGGGAATGATCTACGAAACCAGAAGTTACCATTAGAAGGTTGTTAACCTCGGTCTCACAAAGTTTCATATTCATTCATATCAATGAAGTATTGGAGTGGAAATTTGTTTGTCTAGTCAGTCTGTGACCCCAATAATAGCTAATGTTTGATTAGTTATGATCATATTAGTTCCAGTGGCATGAAGGGGTTTTGTATTTGACATTTCCATAAGATGGGGTAGTTAAATGCATTCCTTGTCTTTAGATGATGAACCATAAAACTTCTAGAGTCAGACCAAGGAGTCGTCAAATATCAGGTTGGCGTATCAAGTAAGGCTGATGTCAGCTTTGCGCAGCAAACCTTTCAATGTGTTTTCCTATGTTTCATGTCCGAGTGAAAGCTATGCTTGATGCGAGAAAACACAAGCAAAAGTTTGTAGCGCAAAACTTCGCATCGCTTGTAGCGCCCACTCTGACATCAGCCTAAGACTAAACAAATCATTACTACATTGTTTTTAAAACCTAAATTTTGGAAAAATATGACTTATGATCTAAGGTCAAACCATGAAATCATATTACAATTTTACTCCTTGTGGATTAACGTTATAACAGAAATCATGTAATTAAGCAGTTGTTTCCACCGCCCGGGATCTTTAGTCTTCGAATCTATTCCTACATTTTTATTACAGCTGAAACATCAAAACTACTTTCTGCGTCAACTATAGCTCATGATCTAACGATAATCTATGAAGTAGTATTACAATTTTACTAAGAAATCTCCTTGTCTCGTTTTAACAGAAATTATATCATAAAGCAGTTGTTTATATCGACCGGGATCGTTAGTATTCGAATCAATGCTACATTTTGCGTCATCAGAGTTCTACTATTCCAAAAGAATCCGACATGCCTTGTTAGAGACTTGCTACGTTGGTTTTCCTTAGTGCCTTCAGTTCAAAAAATGTTCGCAATACTTTGGGTTTTTGGCTGTCTCAATCTGGGGAAAATCAAGGATTTCCACCGACTGTGATCAATAATCTTCATAGCTATTCCTTCATTAAAAGCTCATTTATATTGCATTCTCACCGTATGTTTACGAGAGCTTAAGCAGTTTATAAACTCACTGCTAACTGGTATACAATAGTACAGTGAAAAGCAGTTGCCAGCTGGACTTGTCCAGTCCTATTGTCGCTGTAGATGAAAAGGTCTGATATATGGACTAGTGACATATTTATAGCTACTTAATATGTCTCTAGTTAATTTTGCCGAATGAAGGGATGTCACCTCAGAAGTATCGCTGAGCATTTGTATTAATGTCTCCGGAGCCATTACGGTCTCTAGCGATACGCTGGATCCTCACTAGAAGTCAGTATTTGACTCTTCATTTGTCGGATCAGCGGGGCGCAAAAGATTAGATAGCTCAAGCTTTTAAGCAAACAGTTGAACTTGATCCGATCACCTGTTCCTTGTAACCCTAGGGGGTGGTGGTGGGCTGTTTTAAGACCCCAGTGTATGTGTTATACTATATTGTAAGTCCTCGAATACGTTAAGCATTTGATTCTGTGGTTTGGAAACGTCTTCAGAATCAGAAAACCTTTTTTAAACTTCGCAAATCACATAGTGAAGTTCTGGTCAATACTATGCAAATAGTAAACCGATATCCCCACACAAGGAAAACATTGTATGTACTTATCTTCCTAAATCCTTTTAATAGTTAAGAAAGTTGATTTTAGTCCTAACGTTAACAAACATTTGAATGAAAAAGTATTTCGCTCGTTATCCCGTTAACTAATAAATACCTAAATTTAACATTCCAAAACTAGAAGTTGATCTTTAGTAACCTGGTAAAAACTAACTCATCCTCGTCAAATAATTCATAATTAAAATACATAAAAGAAATACAAAAATATTTGAATAATTAACTTTCAGAATTAAGTTTAATTTTAGTTAATAATTCATTTCTGTCTACTAAGTTTTATAAGTCTATTTATTTAAGCTTTAAACCGAAAACATTAACATTTCATTTCCCTTTTAGTTTAGTTGCGTTTTTTCTAAAATTATTATTTATTTCCTTGTTTAGATTTTAATTATTATTTAAATTTAAATATTTTAATTTTAAACTCTTTCTCATAAAACTCTGTGAATGTAAATGTTTAATTTTTTTTTATATAATTTTATGTTCATTTGTAAAATATACAACATAAAAACCAAAACGAAAAATATTTTTGTTTGTAGTGAATTCGCAAAAGAACGTGAAAAAGTAGAAAATAGACAAGAGTTTCTTAAACTTAGAAGACAACAGCAACTAGAAAGAGAATTAAACGGCTATGTTCAGTGGATATGTAGAGCTGGTATAGTATTTTGTTAAAAATCAAAATAAAACTCAATTAATTTATACTTAAAATAAACTTAAACTCTTACTAATCCTTAACACTAACACATACACTTTTATTGTGAAATGTTTAAAACCATATAAAAAAATATAACAAACACTAAAATTAATTAATAATTTAATTAAATTATTATTAACATATTTAATTAAATATGCTTAAGAGAATTTGTTATTAATATTGTTTTCTCTTTCTCTCTCTTAATGTTTACACAGAGGAAGTGATATTAGCCGAAGAGCGTACAACCGAAGAGGAAAGAATGCACATTATGGAGGGTATTAAAATCGTGTTCTTAATTTTATAAAATTATATTAAATATATTTTCCATTTACATTCCAGCACGACGTCGTAATGCTGCCAAAAGAAAAAAACTGAAAAGTCTGGGTAAATCCAAGTCCACAGATACCGAAGAGGAGGAGGGTGAAGAGGACTATGGTGATGATGGTATGTTTCAATTTATTGATTTTCATTTGTCATATGTCAAATTCAATTTAAAACACATACAAAACTTTTGTATAAATTGTGTAAAAATCAATTCAATTATTGTATTACTATTTGTTTTTTCAAAAACCAAAACCAGTTCAAGAAAAAACATTTAAATTCGTTACTACCAAAACTACACTTAACAAAATAAATTTGCAAATGAGAAAAACAAAACCTGAAAAAACCAGAGTACTAAAACTTTTCAAATACTGAAAAAAGCACATGTGACATAAATTTTACACAGAAATAATTATTATCAGGCATTACTTTACTAACCAATGAAAAAGTTTCTATTATAAACAAATTAATTTTAATACAAATTGTTTGTACATAAATGTTGTTTTTGGAAAACTTTATTATTTAATTTTTATCACATTTTCAAATGTATTTAATTTGTATGATTTTATTTCTTTTGAGTTATGTTTTTTTTTCTAACAATTTTTATTTCATTCCATTGTTTTAAACATTTTTGTGTAATTTTTTTATCTTTAATTATTTTTTTATTTTTTGTGAAATTGTTTATTTAATAAAACTCGCTAATATGTCTACAGAAGGTGGCGAAAAAGGCGAAGCAGGTAATTTCTTTTTATTTAAGTTCCAATTTGTTTTTGCCAAAACTTTAGTTTTAATAATGTTCTTGGTTTTTAATTTTGTTAATTTTTTTCCCTTTTGTGTTTAAATTGAGTTGTTTTTTCCAAGAGTTGTTAGTTTGTTAATATTTGTTAAATGCGTTCAGTGTATTTAACTTAAAAGTAATTTTTAAGTAATATTTTCATGATCAAATTTAGTTTTCTATGTTCAGTGTAAATCACTTACGTAAAATTTTTATTGCAACAGAATGGTAACTTAGGGAAGCTTATCTGGTCAAATATTTCATAATATTTGAAGCTTTAACTCTATTTTTGTTATCTCTATATCAAGTATAGGTAAAGAGCTCTCTTTTGTTCTCTTTCACATGACTGTAAGCTTACACATTTACGAAGGCGAGTCAATAAATCTGCGTATTCAAAAAAAAAAACAAGATTTGTACAGGCCATCAAAAAAGTAATTTTTTGTGCGATGATTTCTTTTTTTTGGTCTCTTTAAGGTTTAAGGGCTGATATATCCTATACATAATTCGTTGGTTAATTCTCTTTTCAAATGACACAGGTCTGTGTATAAAGAAGCATATGCTGGATTCCTGAACCCGATCGGTATTTCTTACCGGTCGTGTAGTAGGGAGCCGGTATATGCTGGAGAATTGTCAGGTTAGCTTTCAGTGATTGCCTTCCATTCGAGTGATCATGGGATTTCGGGCTACAGAATAGATTTCTAGGTGCTGTTGCAAAACCAACAAAATTCATCTCAGTAGTGTGGTTGGTCGACTTTAAGAGGTCCAGGAATGAACTGGGGTGAGTCTTTAGATGATGAGAATGTTTGTAGGGACAGAGCATTTCTCATAACATAAATAGGGTGTTTTCACCTGATGTTGGGTCCGCTGCTTCTATCGACTCTAACCAATGATTGCGTTCTCCTTTGTCGGGGTTAGATCTAGTTAGATCTAGTTAGAGCTTGTCTCATTACACCTGTTATGGCAAGGGATTAGATCGCTCGAGTACTTCAGCAAAGTGCTTTTACATGAACCGGCTCAGCCGGTTCATGTAAAGGCGCGGTGGTAAACCGTTCACAAGGTTACCCAGTGGATGAAAAATTCCATCGTGAAATAAGGCCCTCAGGGCATTTGCTCACGTAAAGCACTTCGATATACGTATCTCTTTCCGCAGAGCTATTTATTCAGTTTTGGAAACAAGAAATAGTCACTCGGGTCTAAATCCGCAGAATAATATAAAAAAATCATGAATTTTTGTCATGAAAACTTCTCATGCGTTCACCTATTTCTTGCATTGATGGTGATTAAATGCAGCACCCATATAGCGGAAAGCTTCTTCATTTAAATTATCATGTGATCATTTAAATTTTTTAATTCGTAGAGCCATGTGAGATGCCTATGGCATCGAAAATCTTTCATACTTTGAATATCCGACCGACTAGTCGTACAGGACGTTCGATATCTTCCGAGTCTGCGAAGTCACCACTTTCAGTGTATTGTAATTGATGGTTTACAGTTCCCATATTATTATCAAGCTTAGCCTTGGTATGTGATGGTTCTTTTCATATCACCTTATCAATAGCTGTCAAACACAAACTAAATGAAACACTTTGATCGAATTTTTACAAAAGTTATTTGACAGATGTCATTTAATAACCTCGAAATTCAAAAATTCACGGGCTTAAGAACTCGCCCCCTTATTAAAAACAAGCAAAATTAGTCAGAAGCTTAATTTATCACTACAGAAACCAGAATTATTCTCTCTGGTCATAGATGCTATACAGAGAACAGAAAATATATTCTCTAAAGCCACATAAGTCTGTCTTTAAGTTAAATATTCTTAATAACCATCCTTTGAATACGTATTTTAAAAGATTAAAAATAATCCCTATAACTCTCTCTCTCTCTTGGAATTTTAATTTTCCAAATAAAATTCAATAGTAAGACATTTAATAATCACTTCTTAATATTACTCTAACCCCAATAAATCACTTTGAAATCCTTTTAATGAATTTAAAGTTTCACTGATCTGGTTCGAAGGACCATATACAAGCGTTATTGTGAGGTTGAATAATTTATGAATTTCCATAAGAGATATGTATTTCTAGGAGTTGTACATCCTCTTACTTGTTTCTAAGACACAGATCTACTTATACTGCACAGATCGGGTTAGATTTTTTATGATAATCGAACCATAATTCGTCTTATTTAAGGACCACTTTTTAAAATCACATTGTCTTCAAAAAATATTTTAAAAATGTAGTTAGTGGTGATTGTTCTATACTTCGTAGAAGTTTAGATAAACAATCAAAAATCATAGGGGCGATAAATAGAGAATAATTGATAATGAAAAAAGTTTCTTCACATCCAAGTGGTTGTTAGTCACTTACCATGGCACTAATCTGGCTCGAAGGACCATGTAAAAGCTTTTTTATATCGCGAATGCGTTTTGCATTTTTCAAAGGAGTTATTTCTAAGTCTAGAGCAGTGGATTCTCTACATTATATTGTAGTGTCTCTGTGGAACTACATATATTTGGCTCTCGTTAAATCTTGTTGCTCTCTTAGAGCCTTTACTTAAAATTTACTCGATCTTATGTAGGTTTTTGCTTTTGCTGAGCATTTCCTTAATGGGTTGCTTTTTCAGAATTACATTAATGGATTTCTTCAACTTAGATTTTCGATGTAATTTTTTCCATTGAAGACTTTTATTGTTCAGTAATGAAATATAGCCGTGAGATCTATGATTTTAAGCAAAAATGTATTCCTTTTCAACTATGTATTAAGCACTTCTTTGGTTAATATTCAGATATTTACCGGACCCTGATCCGGAGCGAAGTAGCAAAAAACAAGAACTAGTACATATTATAGTTCGTATTGTAGAAGAAAGCTTCTCCGCCGATATACAACTTTAATCCTTTTAAATGACTTTTAAGATTAATACACATTTATTAAAACCTTTCAATACTTAAAATTATAAATCCTTTTATATTTTAAAGCTTGAATTTTTATTTTAAAACCTAATTTATTCTTTATTATTTGTATAAAAAGTTAAAAAAAAAGTTTTTAATTAAATAAAGTGAAAAAAATGTCCCTAGATTAGTCAAAGTTTTTGAAGAATACAATTATATGTTAATATTAAAATAAACGTACATATATATTTTGGACAGTGTTATTTTATGGTTTTTGTAGTATTAAATTATTCGTTATTAAATAAAATATTTAATAATTTATTTTATATTGTCCTGTTTTTTAAACTCTCTGTTAATTTTGTATTTGTATTTCTTTGTTTTATGGTATTTGTTAAATAATTTTTTTTTATTAATTCCTGTTTCCTTCTAAATGTGTTGTTTGTTACAAAACAATGTAAAAATATTATTAAATATTTAAAAAAAAAATATATATATATTTCTTTTTTCTCGAGTTATTAAATCTTATATTAATGCTATAATTTTATTTAATTTCTTTTATAAAAAAAAAAAACAACGAAACTTTTTTTTATCAATTGTGTAAGTAATTTTTTTCTAAGAATCATTTAACAATTTGTTTTTTATCAAAAATTCAACAATGAAATTGTATCACTTTAAAAACATTTTATAGTATAATTTACACAAATTTGAAATTGAAAGAAATTGCAAATTTTAGAATTTGGTCATATTATAAAAATGGCTTTTGGCAAATCATTTTCATAATTTGTAGAAGACATCTGAGTTGTAATAAGACATTGTTTTATTTATTATGGTTTTTATTTCAAATTTTATTCATTAGTTGTTCGTTAGGGAAAATAGTTCAATGATTGAAGAATTAATTTAAAAATTTCATTCCTCAATAAATCAGCTAAAACAATTCACTTAGTCTCATCAATTTTAAGAAATTAATAAATTTAAATGTTTGATCCAATTCTGAAGAAATTTTTCGATATTTTTAAAAAAGTAAAATAGTGTGTTATCCCACCACAGATCGTTAGATTTAACTAAAGCAGTTTTCTGTTAGTTAGTTTGAAAGAAGGGTGTATGATACATCAAATCCGTCCTCCAACGTGTCTGTTGTGCTCTGCTTTTTTGTTCGGTCTAACAGACTAAAACAGTAGTTACACAAGTAGGTTTCAGTAATGACGAAAACTTGTGGACTTTCTTTGTGGGTATATCCAAGTGTTTAAAAATATTTATGTGGGCAATTTCATGTCAACTGACCCAACTCAAAAAATCGATTTTGATGACATTTGTAGTACTGGATAATAGGCCAGAGACAAATTTTCAGCTCTATAGGTCAAAAACTGCCGGAGTTAAAGGGATTCAAAGTTAGACATTTTGGTCATTCAGTGTTTTATTCAAATAAGTGTAACATTTCACAGCTTAGGCTGATGTCAGAGTGGGCGCTATAAGCGATGCGAAGTTTTGCGCTACAAACCTTTGCTTGTGTTTTCCTATGTGTCATGTCAGAGTGAGAGCGAAGTTTGATGCAAGAAAACACAAGCAAAAGTTTGTAGCTCAAAGCTTCGCATCGCTTATAGCGCCCACTCTGACATCAGCCTTAGGCAGAGCTTTGTGGTCATGCCCTATGCAGCTCTTGACCGATAGAACTGAAAATTTTTACTAACATTGGTTCATCGAAATCGGAAGACATCGATTTTAAAAGTCAGTTCACTTGACACGAAATTAGCCATAGGTTAGTTTGATAGGAGGATGTATAGTACATCAAATCCGAAGAAACATACCTAGGCCACTATAGGGCCTGTTGTGCTGCCGGTTAGCCATAAGTATTATAAAATAGCAAGGGGTATTTTTGGAACACCTCGTCAGATCAGATTAATTTGTCCATTTCTTAAGCCTTTAGATGTTTCTTCGTGTTTTTTCTGTAAGGGATTCTGAACTAACTTTGGTCTAGAGTTGGATTGTTGAGATGCAGTCATGTGTAATTATATGTATGTCTTTTTGGCTTCTGATCGGTTCCTGTACGTATTTGCTTGACCTTATTAATGGTAGTATTTGGTATTTCCTTACACTTCCTTAAGTTATAGATATACATAGGTCTTAGCTTCATGTGCTATTCCTCAGAAGACAGAGGGAGAATATCATGAACAGGTCCCCCTCATCGTCCAAGTAGGATACTCAATGGAACTTAAAGGTGTAGCCTCCACCTGAATATGACTAAGGAGCGGTTTTCCCATTTAGTGTTACCGTAAAAGGCGAATTTGATCAATGTATACCTCCGTCTTAATATGACTCAGTAGCAGAGTGGAAGGTACGGTAATGTACTATATGAGAAAAAAGATGGGATAGCTTGTATCCTTCATATAGGACAAATATAAATCAAGGTTGCAATAATGTAATGAAAGAAGGGTCATAGATTAATATGTCCTTAAGGAGATAGGTTAGGTTAGGTTGATAGGAGGATGTATACTACATCAAATCCGAAGAAATACACCTAGGCCACTATCGGGCCTGTTGTGCGCTCCAATTCAAGAAAAAAAAAATTGTTCACTGAATGTATTATTTTTCCATGTTCAGAAACTCAGTTTCCTGGACGTAATTCCTAAGAATCTTCCAATCGGTGTTGGTTAAGAATGTTATTTCCGGAATAACATCACTTCCAAGATACTTGGATCTAACTTCGACGAATGCCTGACAATGGCAAAGAAAGTGCTCCAGAGTTTCACTGTCCTCTCCACATGCTCTACATTCGTCTGAATTCGCACGTCCAATTTTGTATAGATGTGCTCGTAATCCTGTGTGTCCACTGAGAATACGTACCATCATACTAACCTCAGACTTGCTCATTTTGAGAAGATTTCTCGTCTTGCTCTCATCAGGGTCACCCCATAGAAATATTGTGGTTCTACCCACCGTTTCATTATTCCAAGAGGCCTTATGGGATTCTCTCATCCATATTTTTAATTCAGCTTTTGTTGCGTCGAATGGTTTTGCGTTTGTCAGGTTAACTACATCGAGCTCCCTTCCCTTTAAAGCTATTACATTCGCCCTTTCGTTGCCGATTACTCCCGAGTGGCCTGGTACCCATATGATGTGAACCTTACCTCTGGGAGAGTATTCAGTTAAAGCTTTCTTACAATCCAATACGGTCTTAGATTTAATTCTATCACCTGATATCGCACAAATTGCCTTCTGGCTGTCGGTAAATATATTAAGCCCTGTGGGCGCCATATTTATTCTAATCCAATTTACACATTCCGTTATTGCTCGTACTTCTGCCTGGAAGCTTGTGTTATGATTAGGTAAACGGTGGTATATTTCTGTTTCTGGGTCTTCAATATAGAACCCCAGACCCACTTTGTCCCCTAATTTAGAGCCATCCGTGTAGCAACGGATTCCTACTGGTATTTGCTCTAATGTTCCGCTTGACCAAGACATTCTATCTTAGCGTTTCTTAGGATTAGCGTTTCAAAGTTTCCGACATATTCAGTGTCTGGTATGCGATCAGGCACGTCCGATGAATGTGTATAACCTTCCAATGTGTCCAGTATACATTGATGACGTGTCCTATAACCGTTTTTGGCCAGTTCGCCTAAAGTAAAGAGCCGTTCGGCTGTAAGCGCCGCCTCATATCTTATATATGTTTCAATGGGTGGAATATCTAGCAACGTTTCCAGAGCCTTGGTTGAAGTAGTACACATGGCACCACTTATACCCAAGCAGCATGTACGCTGAACTCCCTGTAGTAGTTTGATATTACACTTTTTGTCCAAAGCAGTCCACCAGATTATTGAAGCATAAGCTAGAATTGGTCTAATTACACTTTTATAAAGCCAATTTGTCATAGTAGGACTAAGACCCCATTTCATGCCTATGGTTCTCCTACATATCGCCCAGCACCGATGTGCCTTGTTGATCCTATCCTCTATTTGGTGCTTCCATTTTAATTTCCGGTCAAGTATTACACCTAAGTACTTAACTTTGTCTGTCACCGGTATCTTCTTGCCCAAGAAGCAAGGTTCAGTATATGTAGAAATTTTTGTCTTTCTTGTGAAAAGACAGATTTCCGTCTTCGCCGGGTTAACATTGAGGCCTCTCGGTTGAGCCCAGCTCAAGGCCGTATTCAGAGCCTCCTCGGCTCTTCTACACAAGTAATTTGGGAGATACCTCCCTGGAGTTTTTCAATTCTTTGAGCCTGTTCTAGGATATTTTCTACTGGCATTATCTCTTCAATATCCTACCAAAGTTTTATCTCTATCAAAGTTTTAAGACTATCAAAGTTTTAAGACTTTTACTTTAAGTAGTGTTGAATTTTGAATACATGATCCTTAATAATTTCACGTCTGATTAGCAGTTTCATGTTTGCTAAAGTTTTATCCCTGTAAACTGGAGTTAATCTCCCTTTCCATCTAGTACACCCATGTATATTGCAATATTTTAGTAAACCACATACATAACCGTTGTACACTATTCTAATAACGGTTTGAGAGCTTTTTCGATCGTAAACCTAGTCGATTGAAAGAAGCTCAACTTTAATCAAACCTCTTACTTTGGTCGCTTAACAATCAATAAATCCATTTTAGTTTTTCTCCAACATACCATTTTTTAAATATAATTTTCTATTTTAATATAATTTTCTATATCATAATTTAACTTCAAAATTATAGATCATAAAATTTCAATATCTAAGTAAAACTGAAAACAAAAACCTCTTAATCGTATAAATTAGTCACAAAAATATAGAAAACGACTTACATTCCTATAAGATCAAACCAAATCATTTATAAAATATTACAACAAACCAAAAAAAGCACCTTTACACTCATACAATACATTAAAAAGAAAAACCGCTAGCATTTTAGAACACCCTCTCGCTAAAACCTTTAAAATAAAATTTTTAACATTTATCAAAATCGAACATTAAAACCAACAGATTCGAAAAAAATCGAAACCAGTAAATCAAAACCAATAAAAATTATAACATAAAATGCATTAGTATTAGAAACTAATTGTAATAATTTTTACAGCTTAATTTTTTTCTAAAAATTTCTCTCTCTATTCTCTATTTAACTGTAATATTTATAATACAAATATTTCATTTTCTTCACTTTTTTATTTAGGTTATTTGAAAACTCGTTCAAAACCTCAAGGAAGTTGTACGGGTTTCTGGCGCAAAGAGAAAAGTTTTCGCTATTGGATCCGTAAGACCGTGAAGAAACAATGGTTCTATTGGTTTGTCATTGTGCTGGTGTTTCTGAATACCGTATGTGTGGCGGTGGAACATTATGGTCAACCCAAATATCTGTCAGATTTTTTATGTAAGTTATCATTTCGAAAAAAATAATAAAAATAAATCTCCCTGTAAACATAACAAAAGGACATTTAATATGTTCCAAAAATTTCAACTAAAACGTGTAAGTCTCTCTTATAATCCCATAAAATAACTAATTTGATTTCGTTTTCTTTTTCTCTCTGTCTCTCTATTTTTTGTATTTCTATTTACAGACTATGCTGAATATGTATTTTTGGGTCTTTTCATGTCTGAAATGTTCATAAAAATGTATGCGATGAGTCCAAGGATTTATTTCGAATCATCGTTTAATCGTTTCGATTGTGTCGTCATTAGTGGTTCGATATTCGAAGTTATATGGTCTGAAGTTAAGGGTGGCTCATTCGGTTTATCCGTTTTGAGAGCTTTACGTTTGCTGCGTATATTTAAAGTGACCAAATATTGGTCATCGTTGCGAAATCTTGTGATTTCGTTATTGAACTCGATGAGATCCATCATTTCATTGTTGTTCCTGCTCTTCTTGTTCATACTGATATTTGCCCTACTTGGCATGCAATTATTTGGTGGGCAATTTAATTTTAGTAGCGGTACCCCCGAAACAAATTTCAACACATTCCCTATAGCCTTATTGACTGTCTTTCAAATTCTAACCGGTGAAGATTGGAATGAAGTTATGTATCAGGGTATTATATCACAAGGTGGCGCTAAAAGAGGAATGATTTACTCTGTGTAAGTTTTAATTTTGATTCAGTTTTATTTTATTTCTTCATTTTCTTTCTATCTTTTATTTTTATTTATTTTATTTTTAAGTTATTCTATTTAAATTTTAAGTTGAATTTTTGAAAATTTTCTCCTTGTAAAAATATACAAATTCAAATTAAACACAAGAATTGTGATTGATTATTGCTAAAGCTTTTTTTAAAACCCTTTTCTTCAGAATTGAAAACAAAAAATATAAAAATTTTTTTAAATTACTAATTAGTTTAGATCGGTATGATGAGAAAAGTCTGAAGATTTTTGTAGCTTTTTTTGTGTTTTTTTGTTTAAATCTTTTAAGTTTTGTATAATTTTATGTCTTCTTGTGTTTGTACTTTTTAATTTATTTAACTAAATGTGGTATCGCTTTTTTAATTAACAAAAACCAAAAAAAACTCTTACTAGGATATTATTAGTTTAGTTTTTTGATACGAATCTTTCCTTCTTCAGATACCTTTGATGTACTATCATCATCTTTTATCAAAAAAAAAAAAAAAAAAAATTACATACAAAAAAATTTAATCGAATTTCTTAATTGTAGTTCAACTTTCCTAATATTTTTAGAGTTTTCAAACTATCATTATTATATATATTTTATATAATTTAATTTTTACACCCAACAAAACCAGAAGTATCTCATTGGGCTAGTAAAAAAGTTTTAGAACTCTCTCTCTCTCTTTCTAACTTAGTTTAACGTCGTTTTTAAAATAAGGGATCTACACAGGAGCAATCATTTTGATTTTAGTTTAGAATTTTTTAGTTTTATGTTTTTAATTGGTTTTGAATTCAAATTTGTTATTTAAAAATTGCTGTTTTTATGCTTAATGTTATTTTTCTAAAATAAAACTGCTTAATATTGCTTTATAAAGCTTTTTAAATTCTGCCGGCCGTGAAAGCTTCAAATTTGATGTGAGTGCTTTTTGCAAACGAACTATTTGATAAAGATTATTTTTTGATAAAGATAATGTTGCTAAAGAGGTGATATCAACAATTTTAATTATAAACTTAATGTTGTATAACAATTTTGAAATATTTGCACCAGATTGGTTTTGAAGTTTGAAAACTTCAAATATCTGGGAATCACTTATTGGTTAAGTTAAACTAAAAAAATTAACCGACACGACATTTATGAAAAAATATCATAAAGAAAGAAACTATTCAGAATTTTTAAAAGAAATCGAGTTAAAAGAAGGTCCTTAATCAGTCTACATTAAAAGATCGAAATTTTTTGATCAATATTTGAAAAATATAGGACCGATTCTGAACAAAACTTTGATGAATGAGCAACAATGGCACAAGATTTCAGTGATTTATCAACGAAAAAGTGATTTCATATACAAAAAGTCTTAATAGTAGAATCGGATCAATTATCCCATTGCACTCATATAAAGTCTTATAATTAGTTTTTGAACAATATAATCTGTGAACGGATCTATTGTCGATACTACCATATAATGTCTAGACTATAAGCTGATCGATAGTCAATTTAATAAACAATGAAGACTGTTAACTGATCTATAGTCAAGAAAATAGACTGAATTATAGACAAGACTATACTGATCAGTAGTCAATACTATAGGTTGATTTATAGCAAAGACTGTGGATCGATATATAGTCAAGGCTAAAGATTGATCAGTAGTCAATACTATAGATTGATCTATAGTAAAGACTGTGGATCAGTAGGCAAGATCTTGAATTGATGTATAGTCAAGACTATACATCTGATATACACTGAAACCACAGAGTGGTCTATGACTACGGATTGATTTATATAGTTTATAATCTAGACCACTCTGTAGAATAATTTATAGTCAAGATTACAGAGGGAACTATTATCAAGACTACAAAGTGTCGAATTTCATGTCAAGTGACCCAACAAAAAAAAAATCGATTTTGACGAAATTTGCACTAAGATTAGTACTATTGGATAGTAGGTCAGATATAAATTTTCAGCTCTATCGGTCAAGAACTGCCGCACTTAGAGGGGGGTCAAAGTTGGACATTTTTGTCATACAGGGTTTTATTCAAATGTGTGTAACTTTTCATCTATTGGTCCTAGTAAAAATTGTTCAAAGGAGTTCACATTGCTATTACTTCATAACTTCATTTAAAAAAAATTATAAATTTTAAAAATAATTTTTTTTTTTTTTTTGCTCAAAAGAAAGCTCAAACAATTTCCTTGAAGGTCTTTATAGTCCCATAATGGGATGCGAGTGGGATATCTACCAAAGAAAATTATTTTTAACTCAAGAATAACATTTTTTTCAATATCTGGCACTTTATTTTTTCCAGTCTTCCTTAGGAAGACTTTTTGTCTACGAAAACAGACTTTTTCTATACGAAAATTATTAAAAAACAAAATAAAAAAATAATTTTTTTTGTGAAGAGTTATGCGTTCTGAACTACTTTGGACAAATTTTGCTAGGACCGATAGGTGAAAAGTTAAACTCATTTGAGTAAAAACCGGTATGACCAAAATGTCCATCTTTGACCCCCTCTGACTCTGGCAGTTCTTGACCGATAGAGCTGACAATTTGTGTCTGGCCTACTATCGCATAGTACTAACATCCTGGTCCAAATTTCATCCAAATCGGAAGACATCGATTTCTAAAGTTGGGTCACTTGACGCGAAATTCCCCATATACCAAACGTTACATACCAACAAGAGTTGTAATTTAGCTTACAGCCTTTTTATAAAGATCCGAGCCTGATGTTAAAACGAAGTATTATTTGGATTTAATTAGGACCCTTATAAACCTTAAAATTATAGATCTTCATAAATCTCTTCTATAGTCTAATTGGTGTTTTAGTTAAAAAATTACTAGATTAACTATAAAATACAAATTTATAGTTTCAAAACAGCAATTTTCCCAAAACAGTTACAAAAACAATTAAAAATCCATTACTAGTTATAGTCACTATCAATTCCAAATCTCATATACTAAATACCTTCATAGCGTGCCCCTCATATCCAAATGTTTGCTCTTGTGTATTTTCCTTAAACATTTTATAAACCCACAAAAAATTTAATAAACAATAGTAACAGCATTTCACCCCTTAATCCCTTCCATACCCTTAATTCAAGGATAAAAAAGCACTATTTAATACTTTTTTATTTCAAACATAAAATTAGTGTCAAATAGAGCTTTGTAACAAATGAAAAAAAAAAAACAAAAATAATTTGTAACCAAAAGAAAATCCAATCAAAAATCATTAAAAATTCAAAAAACAACAATAACAAGAAAACATAACTTACAAAACGAAAAAAAAGCTTCGAAGGGTACTGATTACTTGTTAAGTTGTCAAAAATATTTGTTGTAAATAAATCAATCAAACAATCAATCATTTAATTCAAATCAAAATTTCATACAATTGATAATGATGTTTAGAACGTCGAACCATTAATGTGTACAATCCATGTGCTAATTCAAATCAAAATAAGGATAAGTAATAAAATCAATATAAACAAACATCATTTAAACTGCTTCCTGTTCAAACAAATTATTAATCCTTATTACAACAATATTCAAAATAATTGAAAATCTAACCAAAACCATTAAAAGTTTGTTACAATTTATTGACCATTTTTACAAATTTTATAAACCAGCAATTTCTTAAACTGAAATTGTTTTCGTCCAGAGTTAATAAATTAACAAACTTTTAATAGTTCGCTAAATCAATCGTTTAATCGTTCGTTCAGGTATTAAATAGCTTGATTTCATATTAATTACTTATAAACTATTTAATAAAAAAATAAATACTACAACAATTACAACTTACATAACTTACAAGTTATATAAATATTTTGTTCAAGTTTCTCGTTACAAAACTTAAAAGTTCATTTTAATTTAGATAGCTTTTCGTTACTTTCCAATTTAAACTTTAAACTTAATCTTACAAACATAAACTCTCATTCAAACATAAACTTAGTTGAAGAAGCCAAACAAAAGCTTTTTTCTCACCTTACATAAATACTTGTTAATAATACTTTAATAACAAATAAAAAAACAAACCGTAGTAGTTCTTTCTGAAATAAAACATTTACAAACATTCAAATATTTAATTACTATAACTAGTTCAATTTTGTATCAAATGTATTTAAACCAAGTAGCGTTGCCATATTTTTAATAGTAATGAAAACAATTAAAAAAATAATTTCCTTTTTTATTTAGTTGGCAATATTTAAATTTTATGCCTTTTAGAGTAAATTTTTAGTTGCATGTTTAAAAGCAATATTTAGTTTAATAAACAAATTTTACACCTAATCATTAAAAATAAATAAATATTAAAATTGAAGGCATTAAATTAAAAAAAAATAACTTTAAATTTTAATAAAGTACTTAACTAAAAATATTAATAACTTTGCACGTTTATAATTTAAAGCACTTAAATCTATAAAAAAAGATTTCTTAACAACGCTACACCGCTTTTGAAATATTCTAAATTTTGATTTTTTTAAGTTTTAAAGAAAATTTTAAAAGCTTTATTTAAATTTACAAAAGCTTAAAAGTTTTGTTTATATATCCATTGCTTACAAATTTAACACAAGTGCTTTTTTTTAAATCAACAAATTTTAACTGCAATTTAGAGAATTTTCTATAAATATTTAAAGCGGTTGGTTTGTATTTGTCTAACCTACGCCACTTGAAAATGTGTTAAAAATTATATTTATCTATTTTTGGTCCAAAACAAATCCAAAATGTGGGGTCACTTTTATCGACAATTCTTCGCATCCGAACAACGGAGTGTTAAAATCCGATCTAGAGGTGCTTTTGCAACTGGAACTATAAGATCTTAAGTAAGAAAATCGGGACATCTTGCGGATACCTTGGATCGAAAAGATCAGGGGTAATTTACACTAAAGTGTATGTGTAATTAATCTCTCTATGAATGATAGATTCTACAAAATGATAATTTTCAGAATGATTTAAAAAAAATTGAAGAAAAATAATCGACTACATTACTAATTACTACGGGATAATAATGTAGTAATTGATCTAACAGATATTAAATTGAGACAAGAATGTCAATGTGCTTTAAATGAGTTCCTTTCATTAGGGCTTAACATGACAGTGTCCTGAGGACTTTGTCCGGTTCGTCGGTAGCTCTTGAGTGACTTCAGTAAAAAACACTGAGGTGGCAACTTTTGTACATAACTCTGCCGGCATCATGTGCTAGAGCTTTGCTGCAGTAATCGAGTTATCTTAACTCTCTCCAAGTGTCAACGTTGCGGAATACGTACGACAATACTATGTAATGTTAACATTGCAACAATTCGTTGTCGAAATCTAAATTTTATACACATCCGTTGTCTAAATGTTAACAAACGTGGTAAGCTTACTATTGGCAACGGATTGTTTGTCGACGAATTGTTGCAATGTTGACAACAGTTGACATTGTTGACAACGGATGGTATTGAAAAATTATAAACAGTTTGGTGTCAATTTGGTACCAGGCGTGTATATTTCTTTTTCCTTCTGTGTAGAAGACAATTACCAGCCCGATCAACAGCGAGGGGCTTCCTCAAGCCCTAAAAACGCATCTGTTGTATTACTTTATCATCAGAGATGGACCAATTCTAATACAACATTTTCATGAGCGATACCGTATCGTATTGGCAACGGATTGTTTGTCAATAGTGAGCTTACCACGTTTGTTAACATTTAGACAACGGATGTGTATACAATTTAGATTTCGACAACGAATTGTTGCAATGTTGACAACAGTACATAGTATATACTTTGACAACGGATGGTATTGAAAAATTATAGACAGTTTGGTGTCAATTTGGTACCAGGTACTAAGCAAGTAGTAATCTACCAGGAAGTGGATGACACTTCCCGAAATTTTACCAATTTTACATTAGTTCCATTCTCTGATCATAAAGATCATCTACGGAGTGACAAGCAACAACCAAGTGTCAACCTGACTGAATTTCACAAACATACATATACTGAGGCCATACTACACAAAGATTAAGATATACCCAATGGTTTAAGGCTATTCCAGAACACTGTCACATCTTCCAAAGACTTCTGTTGAATTGGCAACAGCATCAATGAGGCATCCAGACTGGTATATATTACACTATTAACCAACATTGGGTTTAAACCACAGCCGCCACGTGTACCACTCCAATAACCGGGACAAGACAAAGTTCGAAACCCTGACCTGCGGCCTTCCGGTTCGGTAATACCAGATAAGATAGTTGCTATGGTTTGGATCCCAGGTCAAATCATTTCCAAAAAAAGGCTGAAGATACATTAGACATCACAAATTTTTAGTCCCGGCAGAGGTATTGCTAGCATCTATTTACCCTGGGATGGCAATTACAAATCAATCAAGGTGATATGCTCGAGGGAAATTAATTGAGACAATACGGTCGTCATGATCAAAGAACTCGAATGCCTATTTTAGGGACGTTTAGCGTTCCTTAATTGGTCGCAATGTAATGGAAACCCCGATTTGAGACCCTCATATCATACAATCAACAGAATTCTCAGCTTGAAAATTTTTCAATATTTTCTTAAAGAAAAGCTTCAATATAAAATCTGAAAATCTTATTATATTTAATAATTTCGATCAGGATGTTCTTATATACTACCACGATCTTTTTAATAAAAGCAGACTGTTAATTAGCAGAATCATTTCAAGTGGTGTACGATTTACGACCGCTTTAACCTAAAATTGCATGAGTTAATTGCTTACGTTACGTACAAAATCATATTTGACCGATAAATGACACAGAGTTGTAAACTGTAAGAAATTTTTATAATTTTCATTTCTATATCAATGATAAATAATAATAATAATAATTTTAGTTATTTTTCCAAGATTTTTAAAAGAAGAGCCAATGGAAAACTACTTCAGATACTTATGTAAGTACTAATTGTAGTTCAGAATAGTTTTTAAGAAGGCTGATGCAGCAAGTAGTAATAATAGATTAAAATGATAGTGGAAAAAGGATGTGGGTCCAACAAAAAGCTTCAGTGCCTTATATACTTGTTGAAATACACACCTTAACAGAATGCAAAAACTGTCGATTGATACCATTATAGAACTTCGGCATTATAATATGATAGTTCTGATATATGTATAATAAGTAGAACTGAAATTGAGTTAAAACATATTAAACGTAATAACAAAGTAAAGGCAATTTCATGTCAAGTGACCCAACTCAAAAAATCAATTTTGAGGAAATTTTCTTCAAGGTTAGTACTATTGGATAGTAGGCCAGACACAAATTTTCAGCTCTATCGGTCAAAAACTGCCGGACTTAGAGGGGGTCAAAATTGGACATTTTGGTCATACAGGGTTTTATTCAAATGAGTGTAACTTTGCACCTATTGGTCCTAGTAAAAATTGTCCAAAGGAGTTTAGAATGCTATTTCTTCATTAAAAATTCGATATCAAATCAATCCAAATCCAATAAATTTTTTTAATGTCATTTATCGGTCAAATATTTAAATAAAATACGCAACTAATTACACAGCTAGAATTACACAGAAATTTTAACAAAAAGCAAATAATAAAACACTTAAATGCAAAATTTTTAGAGGCATGTTCGAAACGAGATGCATGAAACAAAATTTGAACTTTTATCCAGAAAAATAAAAAAATAAATGAAAACTTTAAACAAAGAATTGTAGGGAACAATATAAAATTAAACATTTTTATAATCTTTTCCCACAAACAAGAAAATTTAACTCACAATTTTATTTTACAAAATGTAAAATTTAAAGTTAAATTTTCAAAACTTTCAAAAAAAAACATCAAAAGAAAAAGATTATAAAAATGTTGCAAAAAAATATAATTTCATGTAAATACTCTCTACTACTCTCAGCAAATTGAAATAAAAAGAAAAGCTTGCTTAAAGCTTTTACAAAAAAAAGTTTACTTATGAAATTAGGTGATGGATTTTAATCGAGTTCTAGCGAAAAATCAAATTTATTTTATAAAAAACTTAATTCTTTATACTTTTTAACTAATATTTCTATGTAATTTTTGCAGCTTGTTTTTTTCTACCTATTAAACGGATTAGTATTTTAAAGCTTATTGAAAAAAAGTTTTACAGCTAAACCTTTATAACTCTCAAAAATCCTGCTATCACTAACTCTCTCTTTAAAAAAATGTCTAATTCTCTTGTAATTTTACTGATATTTCCCAGTAATAATAAATTTAATTATATTATTTTAAACATATTTTTAATGTATATACATAACTGCTTAATTTTATAAATATTTAACAATATTACTTATTATACAAAAAAATTTCTAAATATTTACTTAACCTTATTTCTCTAACTAACAATTTCTTTTGATGTTTAAAAAAAAAACGTTGAATTTACGGGAGCTTTTTTCTCACTTGGCAAGACTAACGTTAACGAGCAACAGAGAATTTTATTCAAAAAAAAGTTTTGTTTAAATTTTTGTTATAAAAATTAACAAACAATAACTTTTTGATGTCTTCAATTAGGAAATTTAAGAAAATCTATTTTATTATTGTTCACCACTTTAATAAATAGATGTTCTTAAAATTTCTTAAAATTAAAACAAAAAATCATTTAACCTTTTCTAACCTACAAACTATTCATCTTTAAAGCTTTCCTCTCATTAGTTATCAGTTTCATTTGTAACATTTATTACAATTTAATGTATAAATAATCAATTTTAATTTACTTTTTTAAAAATAAAACTCAAGTGTATTAAACTATTTTAGCTTTAAATTTAAAGTTTAGCTTAAAGCAAATTTATTTTTAATTTTTTTTTTATAAAAAACAAAAAAAAACTAAAATCTCTATCCCCTTCTTTATTTTAAACTATAACTTTTTTAAACTTTTAAAGAAATAATGAAAACATGTTAAACTTAAACATATAAGCAATTTTAATCCTCATACCGAAATGTTATATATTTCTCTCTTTCCCCACAAATATTTTTCTCTTTCAACCAACACAACACACTATCTTACTCTCTGACTCTCTCTCTCATCATAAAAAAACACCAAATCAAATAAAAAAAAATAAAATAAATCAAAATTAAAATATTTCCAACATCAACGTTTAAATACCAAAACAAAAAACCATAACGATTTATATCTTCTTCTGCATGAATTCTTAACAACAACAACAACAATTACTACTTCAAATGCCAAACGATCAAACAAACAATTACGATCCTGTATCGAGCAGTTACTTTATCGTTTTGGTACTCTTCGGTAATTATACATTGCTAAACGTGTTCTTGGCTATCGCCGTCGATAATTTGGCAAATGCTCAAGAATTAACTGCTGCCGAAGAGGAACAAGTCGAAGAAGATAAAGAGAAACAATTACAAGAATTAGAAAAAGAAATGGAAGCGCTACAAGGTGATGGTAGCCATGTGGAGAATGGCGGTGATGGTTCCACGGCGGCCGTTAAGAAAAGCAAAAAGAAAGAGGAGGAAAAGAAAGAAGAGGAAGAAGTTACGGAGGGTCCAAAACCAATGTTGCCATACTCATCAATGTTTATATTATCACCAACAAATCCGTAAATACTCTTTTTTTATTTCTCTCTTTAATTTATCATATATTTTTTTTTATATATATTTCTCTCTCTGAAGAAAAATTAATTTTAGAAATAATCTCTCTTGATCTTTTTTATATATATGTGTGTATCTGTATTTTAAGAATTTAAGTATATAATGTATTTTTTAAGTGTTCTTAGGGGAAAAAAAGGATCTGGAAATTGTTATTAAAAAAAATAGGTTGTCTTTTAGCATTATTGTTAAAATGTACCATTTAGGGATATAATAAGTATTTTTATGTCCTTTATTTTGACCTCTTATTTGACGGGGTATATAATTGGTCAGTTTCTTTAATTTAGAGATATCATTGTACTCATTCTTTACTCAGGTAGTTCATTGATTCAAGAAGAATTGATCTATTTTAAATATGATTTAAAGTAAATAAAGTACTAAAACACTAGTGTAAAAAGTACTTATAGGAAAAGTTTTCGAGTTTTAGTATAATTTAAAAGTATCAAAGATAAAACAAGTAGAAATTTATAGTTGGACATATACGACCATTTTATACCCTACACCAGTAATTATGTTTAAAATTTTTATTATTTTTTTAATAATAAAGTATTTAATTGAATTTTTACCTTAATTCAGAAACATTTTAACAATTTGTTGACAAAAAATGGATTTTCTAAAAGAGGGGTTATATGGGGGTAGGGGGGTTAATATGGTCCTATCTTTATAAAGGACCATTTACGTCTATATAAGTTATTTATGCAGAATATTAGCGTGATATTAGTGTTTATAAGTGAATTTTTAACATCAAGTTATTTTCTGAAGGGGACTTTGTATGAGGGATAGGGTCAAATGAGGCCGGTTAATTACGAAAATCAGCAGTATCATTTAGATGAAACTAATTTTTGCTGATTTTTGAAGTGATACAAGAACATTTAACATATTTATAACCCAAAAGTCCTATTCGGGGAATACGGTACGAAATAATCGACCGATTTTAACAATTTTCAATAGGCCTTGTCATATCTTGTAATGAAAATTACGACCTGTAGCGGGCGTAAGGTTTACATGGACACACAGACGGACATAGGTAGATCGACTCAGAAAGTGATTCTTAGCCGATAGGTATACTTTAAGGTAGGTATTTTTGGGTGTTACAAACATCAGCACAAACGCATAATAGCTATAATACTATAGTGGTGTAGGGTATAAATAGCACCAAAAGTTATAATATATACAGTATTCCTGTTAATACCTCCCCCATAGGGTCTTTTATCTATTGAATGAAAATGAAAGATAAAATTCATCTTTAAAAGCAACAATAAATACCAACCGACTTACACTCTTGACTACTAAGTGCTGGTCCACACTAGGAATCTTAAGTTGATGTCTACACAAATAAACTTTTGTTTCAGAAACTACGTGTTAATTGCATTGATTTCTTATTGTACGAATGAGAAGAATAACAAAACAAGTTTCCGAATACGCGAACCTTCGTACCGCGAGGAAGATGAATGATATTTCCTTCTTTTTTCTCTCACGCAAAATCAAAAGTTTCCCAAAAAAACATTTTCCTAGTGTAGACGGGCACTAAGGAATAGTAAAGGGGCGTGTGATATTTACAGTAGATTACAGAAGAAAAACATAATATGTGCAGGGGAAAAACACATAATATTGGAACGTTAAATTGAAGGGTAGAAGGGGGACAGATGTGCCTCAATGGCGCATGATCCCCCTTCTACCCTATAAACACAAAAAGGTATTTGCTGAAATATTTTAAAATCCTTTTATAGTAAGATGTCCACACTTCTAACTACTAAGAGACAATACGGTGAACCAACGTAAGATAATTTGAAGTCTAGAGATATCTGAATATTTTTATATAAATCATGTTTTGTATAAACTCCTTTTTAGAAAACAGTACTACTCTAGCATGAAAACATTTCAAACTTATCACTTTATTGGCTATCAGGGATCGTAAGTGGCGATAGATAATTTTAAATCAGAAAAGACATTATTGGCTAAAGTTGATTTATGTAAGGGAAATATATAAGGAAAATATATTAATATCTGGATTACTAAGGCAATACATATGACTCTGCCTAAAGTTTGAACCAAGTTACAGTGAACTGACAATCTCTAGTTTACCTGAGAGAGTAAAGTTCTGCCAACAGAGGGAAAAATAAATATACGCGTCTGGTACCATATTAACACCAAAATTTTCAATAACATCCATTGCGAAGTATATACATACATACATACAACAACAACATGTAACGTAGACCACGCAACTTTGTAAACGTTGCAACAATTCGTTGTCGCAATCTAAACTTTATGAACGTCTAAAAGTTAACGAACGTGGCAATCTCAAAATGTGTTGCCAAAAGTGGGCTTACCACGTGTGTTAACATTTAGACAACGGATGTGCATAAAATTTAGATTGCGACAACGAATTGTTGCAATGTTGACAAAGTTACATGTTGTTGTTGTATCTTTTTTAAGCCATTTTTAAGAAATAGGACTACTTATAGTCCCAATACCAATACAAAGACTATATTTAGTTCAGTTTCTCTCGCAGTTCCTTAGGAAAGTGAAAAACGTAATGGTTTGTTTTTACTCTTACTTTTTCCAGATCCTTTTTTTTCTGCCGAAATATTTATTAATTTTATAATTTACAAAATATCTCTTAAAACTTTAAAAATTATTTAAACTAATATCTAAACTTTCTAAGTTAGTTATTAAGATTATTTTCTTAAAAAAGAAAAAAACAAAAAAGATAAAAACATTTTATTGAACAAGGTAAACGTAACAAATGATTAATGTAAACAATTTTTCTCTTTTATATTTTCCATTTTTAATTTTTATGGTAAACATTTATTATTTGCCTTTTTGATTAACTTAAAATTATGATTTTAAATTATAATTTCAAAAATCAAACGCTCCATAATGCTTGCATGATGCACGTAACAACCACCAACCAACCAATCAATCAATCAAACACCACTACAAACAAAATCATTATTGCTAAAAATCAAAAATCATTCAACAAACAAATTCAAAATCATGAACATTTTCAAAAAAACAACAACAAAAAACACCCATCAACTTGAAAATTAAATAAAAAAACACCAAATTCAAAAATAATGCGCCGCGCCCTAAAAATTGGATTGAAAAAAAAAAACACAAAAATCTATATCAAAATAAAATTTGAAAATTGGATATTGAAAATAATTCTCAAAAAAAAAAAAAAAATCAAAAAACACAGCATACGACGTGGCGCCCATTGGGTTGTTAATTTACGTTACTTTGATTTTTTCATTATGGTCGTCATCTCATTGTCATCGATAGCGTTAGCGGCCGAAGATCCCGTTCGTGAGAATTCACCACGAAATAAAATTTTAAATTATTTCGATTATGCATTTACCGGCGTATTCACAATAGAAATGTTACTGAAAATTGTAGATTTAGGTGTTATATTACATCCTGGCAGCTATTTAAGAGAATTCTGGAATATTATGGATGCTGTGGTCGTTATATGCGCTGCTGTTAGTTTTGGTTTCGATATGAGCGGTAGCAGTGCTGGACAAAATTTATCAACAATCAAATCGTTGCGTGTCCTACGTGTCCTGCGACCATTAAAAACAATCAAACGTGTACCCAAATTGAAAGCCGTCTTCGATTGTGTAGTAAATTCATTGAAAAATGTTGTTAACATTCTAATCGTGTACATATTATTTCAATTTATATTTTCTGTCATTGGTGTACAATTATTCAATGGGAAATTTTTTTATTGTACGGACGAAAGTAAACATACTGCCGAAGAGTGCCAGTAAGTAAAAGAAAAACAAATTTTAATTCTTATTTTTTTTTTAATTTTTAATTTAAATTTTATTCGAAATTGTTGTTATTTTTTGTTTTTAACCAAATTCAGTATTACAAAATTTCTTTAAAAATTCATTTTTAGTTTTCTGTTTTGTCTTAGGAAAACAAATTATATTTTTTTTATTATTTTCAAACATCATTTAACTTAGAGTGCTAGTAACAAACTAATTTAACATGTGTCTATATTTTTTTGTTGTCAAAAACAAATCTTCATTTCAATACTAAAACGTTTCTAAAACAGCTAGATGAGTTAATGTCGTTATTTTTTCCAAATACAAATGTAAAAACTTTTAAACAGTTACAAAGTAGTGTTTAATTTTACCAATACTAATAATAATAATAATAATTTACAACAGCTACAATTACAGCTAAATGAAACATACACACACACACGGTTACACTCAGTTTTCTACTTATTTCTTCTCAAACTCATTTGTATTGACTTCGTTTTCATTTCAATAATTTTACGCAACGTACTAGATTCGCGAATATCTTTTGTCTCGAACCTAGTCCATATTTTCCATGATTTAATTACAAAGAAAACAAACTACTACAACAACTAAAGAAACAAAGAAATATTAATTTTGCTATTTCTCTACTACTTCTATGTTTTTTTTTTCTTTCTGAGATTTCCTTTTTAGTACGCTCGCTCTTTTCCTGTTTATTTATACATGTACTTATTTCCGTTTCCCCATATTGACTAACTATATGTATAGTTTTGGCTCTAGTCAATATTTATGTTTATGATTTTCATTATTAAATGTTAAATGTTAATTTTTCATTTATTTAGTTTTTCCAATATTTTTAGATGATTTTCATTTCTTGTAAATACATTTAGTGTATTTCATATTATTTGTGTTGTTTTGCTAAATAGCAGCAAACAAATTTACAAATTTAGTGATGACATTTAAAACTTTAGAATATTTTAGAGAATATCTTAATTTTATTAACACATACATGAATTTTTTTCAGCATAAAAGGTAATTTTATAGAAATACATATATGTACATATTTTAATATCTCGATATTAATAACTTTTTATTATAAATAGTCGCATAAACTTATCAATGATGTGCAAATCAATTTCCGAACTATTTTAGATAAATATTTCAATGCAGAGATTAAGGGGGTTATTTTGTAAATCCCTTCCCCTCACTTTATTTCATTTTTCATATAAATTGTTTTTGTATTTTAAAAAATTTGTATGAAAATATTTTCAACGCAAGGTGAAGTGTTTTACAAAATAAGGGGGTAAGCCTTTGCGAGGCATTCATTTGTTGATCTGAGTACATTTATTGGAATTTTAATAAAAAATGTTTAGACTTAACTTGAATCCCTTCCGTAATTTCTGTCAAATTATTTAAGTAAACTGTTTAAGCATCATTTATATAACTAGGATATAGTCCAGAACTTGGTACTATCAATATTCCAAAATATGAATTTATAGAAAATTGCTTTGATATTGGGGTTACATGGGAAGCTCACAAGGAACATTGTTCCCGAGGAAACCAACTGCTACTAATGAATTTGATTAGATTCATTAGCGACACAGTTTTGAGTTCAAACTGTGCTGTTGTAAAATTGGTGTTGTACAGCATTCTAATTTTCGATTTTCCTATCGTTCATTCATAGATCATGTTAGTTTCTGTGGCCAGAGGAATGTGAGCATTCTGTTGTGAAAAGTTTCCACTATGAACATTTTTATAATTGAATATTCCTTGTCAGTAGTAATTCACCTCATAACTAAGAACCAATATCAATTCGATAAAGTGAAGTCTGATCCTGCAAAAATCATTGGTGTACCTAATCCAAAAACTACTCGCCTGTAAACTTTATTGTATTACATGATCCGTTTAGTAATCCTGTATGTAATTCAGGTATGGATCATGTTTATTATTTTTGAAAACAACATGATCCATGGCCGGGCATTACATAGGACCATGTTGTGGTTCATGTACAACAAAAATTTCAGTAAGGGACTTGTTTTGGGATTACTCCGATGTAATGCATTGATGGATTACGTGGACCTCACCTAGGACATCTCAATGTTAAAAGGACTATGATTTTTCATTATATTTGGTATAGCTTTGGACCAGTCCTTTGAGGAGTACTCTTTACATGCGTTTGCGGAGTTGTCTCAATTTTTGCAGAGGAGTTGACAGAGAGTAACTCTAATTATTGATAAGTCATTCAAACCTATTACAATAAGACAATCCAGGTTTTAGAACGCATAGTCTTAAAGAGCAGTATTAGCATACAAAAGATGACTATCCCTTGTCGGTAATCTGATTTCGAGTCTATTTTCTGCTCTATAGACAACCATTATATTTGCAATTGGATGATGTTTTGCGCAGGACTCTCTGAGTCTAAGCCACGATTTAGTAGAAAATCACAAATGTATAAGCGCCATTGGTTCCAGACTGACATGTCAGTTAAAATTATGCAAAGTGGTATATATTCCGAAACAGTGCACCATGAAGCTCCAAAATTATTATACTATCTAATAGATTTTATAGGTTTCTCTGACCTCAGTTCTGAACCACTCCTATGAGTAAAAAAAAAACTCTTTTAGCCAAAATATCATTGGTCTTATTATATAGTTTTTTTGATAGCTTCAAAACGTATGCTAGAAATTATCTTTGCTAATCATTAATTTTCAACTGGTATTTCGGTCAAAATGGACTACGAGAAAAAGAAAATTTGAATATTAGATTAAAACCAGGATCAGGAAGAAAAAAATTGCCTTGCAGATATTGATAGGACTGATGCTGTGTTGAAGTCGTGAAGTTCAGAAAGTTACACATCAGACTGCTTTGTTACCTTAAAATCAATATAATGGAAACCCTACTTTACCAATTTTTGAAAATTCTAGCTGTAACAGTTTTCCAGATATAAGAATTTTTCTATTTCATTCATATGGATGGTGCCAAGCCCCTATTAAATTTAAGCTCCAATAGTTCCCTATAAAAACGAAATTTTGCATTTAATTTATATGGGAAATATCACGCCAATAAAATCTAGTCCGCCAATTTATTATCCAAATATTCACAAGAATGTCAAAGTTGTCCTTGCAAAATTTTAGAAATTCAGCTGTAATAGTTTCTCAGATATACCAAATTTTTATATTTAATTCATATGGCAGGTGCCAAGATCTCCTTATGAAAAAAAAATTTTAAGATTCTATCTCCAATAGTTTTCCATATAAACGAATTTTAGTATTTAATTCATATAGGAGGTGACACGCCCCCCATTCTGGTCCGCCCATTTTTTGTCCTAAACATTGATGTTAATACTAAAGTGACTCCGAAAAAAATTAAGACTCTAACTGTTATATTTTCTCAGATATATTAATTTAGGATTTTCCTTATATGGGAGGTGCCACGCCCACTCTAGCTCTAGCTGCTAGAGAACACACTAAAAATGTCACAAGACATGTCTGTCTTATGGCGCCAGTAGACCACCTCGTCCAAAAGTGCAAGAGAAGCAACTATAAAATCTTTAAAGGAATTTAATTCGAATAAATTTACGTATGTGTTAACTTTCAACTAAAGTATTCCAATATTATTCGAATAATTTTGATATAGTTTTGCAGTCATCACACAATTAGCAATATATTATATATAAATCAATTTTGCTGCAGAGCCGTTAGTCACTAAATGTTGTATTCAATGTTAATATTAGATAACGTTTGCTAGATGTTACAGTAAATCAAAATATTATTCGAATAATATTAAAAAGTTGAAAAATGTCATCACTAAAACTAGGTTAATAATATAGAAATATAAAGTGTTAAATAAGTATCTATGTATATTTTAAATATTTAATGATGGAGTTTAATTAGCTAGCCAGATTTTGATTGTGGAAAAACGAAAGATTATAAAGTGATAATTTTGCTAAACTTATAAGGCCAAAAGTCTATTAGACATTGTTCTTTATTTGTACTAAGTTGGAATTTTTGTTATGAAAATTTTAAATCAGATTGATAAATTCAATCATGCAATTTCCGCTTTATTATAAAAAAGCAGAATTTCTAAGAACCCATTTAAGATTTTAACAGCCGCAAGTAAAAATTTGCGAAATCGGCGACTGATGTTTTCCAGACAAATTTGTTTTAATGATATTGGTAAACTTAAACATTTTCTAAACAAATATCTACACAAAGGGAAAAGGAATTATACACGCCTGGTACCAAATTGACACCAAAGAGTTTATATTTTTTCAATAACATCCGTTGTCAAAGTTTATACATACGTACGATAACACTATGTAATGTTGACAACGCAACGTTGTCAACATTGCAACAATTCGTTGTCGAAATCTAAATTTTATACACATCCGTTGTCTAAATGTTAAAAAACGTGGTAAGCTCACTATTGGCAACGGATTGTTTGTCAACAGTGAGCTTTAGACAACGGATGTGTATAAAATTTAGATTTCGACAACGAATTGTTGCAAAGTTGTCGACATTAAATAGTATTGTCGTACGTATGTATATACTTTGACAACGAATGTTATTGAAAAATTATAAACAGTTTGTTGTCAATTTGGTACCAGGCGTGTATAACTCTTTTTCCTCTGTGTATGTATATACTATAAAATTAATAGAAGTAAAGAATGAATTGGCCCTTTAATCTATAAGATAAAAGTTTGATTTTCGTCAGAGACTCTATGCCATAAAATGGACTTATGGCCTAAATTACAATTTCTTTATAACAGTTATAATCTTTCAACACAATTAAAACTAAAAAAAAAACTTAATTTAGAAACTACCATCATTCGCAAAGTTATAGGAAATTAGCAAACGAAATCAGATTTGATGAATTCTACCAGATTCTGTGAAAAGAGCGCATTTTTTAGATATTTCAAATGAAAACAATTTAAACTTCAGGATGTTTTTTTTTTGTTTCTTCTAATATTTCTATTTTAAAATGAAAGCAATGACCATCGATGACGCCAAGTGTTAAAAGTAAAATCAATAAAACTTAAAAAGAAATAAATATTAAATAAAATTTTAAAGTTCCATGTAAAAAAAAGAAGAAGACGACTTTAAAATAATTACTTTTAATTGCACTGAAAGTCTGTACACAAATAAACAATTGAAACACTTTCAAAATCAAACAACAAGAACACACTGAAACTTGCACACATTCAAACCAAATAACATTCAAAACAAGATCACACTCTTACGAAAGTACAACTTTGGCCCGCCTGGAATCATGCAATAATAGACAAACGGTATTTTAACGTGCAATAAAAAGTTCTAAATTTCCCATAAATGTATATATATATAAAAAAAGACTTAAATGAATAGTTTTCTTTTCTTTTAATTTTGCAGACATTTTTTTTTAGTTGATTAAGAAAATTTTAACAAAATGCGTGCACAGATTTTACAGAATGTAAGAGTAGCATTTTAAAGTTTCCCCGCTTGTTTATTTGCCTGATTACTGCTGCTGCTGCACTGCAACCAGTAAATAAAATCATGCAAGCAAACAATGCTGAAAATGAAAAAAACTAAACTAAATCAAAAAAATATCCCCCCAAAAAATGGAAAGTTTAAACAAAAATATGATCAACAAAAATTCAACAAATTGAAAATCAAAACACTGGCTTCAAAAAGAGTAACTAACAAAAGATCCATAATATTGTAACAAAACTCGTATAAGAAAGAAAATTCAGCTAATGAGGAATTTTTATTTGAGAATTGCCTTGACATTTAAATAAATTTTGCATTTTGAGTAGTAAAAGGACTTGAACTTAAAGTAATGATAATTTTTAAATCATATCACATTAAATAAACTATTAACTGCGTTAATTTTTAATTTTTTTTTCTGACTTGTGAATTGGGTATTTTATTTTTTGTTAAAATACCAAAGAGTCCATACTACTGCCAGAAGATTTCTTAATAAGCTTTTTAAAACTAAAAAAATTACACGCGCTCTAAATTCCAATTCACTTAAAGCAATTTGTTAAAAACAAACCATAAACTTAGAGATATGCCTTTGATTTTGCATATTTCTAAAGTAATGAAAAAAAAACGCAGGAAATTCTCAAGTCTGGATTTATTAGTAAAAAAGAAATAATAAAACACTACAAAACAGCAACTACAACAATATTACTGCTCATTTTTAATTAGTTGAATTACCTTGTTTTTTTTTTAATTAAAATTAAATAACATAATTGCCCAACTTTAAAGCTGCTAGCAACAATATATCCAAAAATATATATATTTAATTAGTTAAAAATTCTAAAACTATTAAACAATTAGTGTTAAAAAAATTTTTCTTAAATTAGTTAATTTTCCAAAAGAAAAAAAAAGCTTAAAATTTTAGCAAATAGTTAAAGCTAAACGTAAACAAAACAAAATTATTATATATAAACATTTTAGCTTCATTAGTTGTTAACCAAAACTCATAAAAAAATCGAAGATATAATATTTAGCATTTTTTTTTAGTTAAAAAATTTAATTTTTGAAAAAAACAATAAACCATTCCTATCTGTTTTATTTCTTATTTGTTATAAATGTTCTAAAAAGTTAAAAAAAAAACAAAATCTAATAATCTTACAACACACTCATTACTTGTTTTTGTAAATATAATACAAAAGAAACGTTTTTTTTCCACAAGAAACATTTTTTTAAACAAAATAAAAAGATTTTAAATCTTTTGATTGTTTGCCTTCGTGTGCAATGAAACTTTTACAAAAAGAATTTATTTATTAATTACTGATTATAAAATGATACAGTGTTTTTTTTTGGCAAAGATTTTTAAAAAGGAATCCACTTTATAAAAGCATATGACTTCAAAATATGTATTTAAATATACATATATAAGCAGAAGTACCATAATGAGGAAAAAGTACCAGAATTAAGGAAAAGAACCATTATATACTACTTTAGTGAAACTCAGACGCTATGAGAAAAATACTCCTCTGTAAAAGGAATTACACAGGTCGATAACATTTGAAAAAAGTCGAAAACATGAGACTAAGTTAAACGTTTCTAAAAGATTGAGCTGAATCCGAATCTACATCACCATGACGTCTAAAATTTGAGATATCGTGTCCTGAAAACGGAATTTTGAGACATTATAACCGCGCCAATCCAAAAGTGTATGCCATCTGAAACTCTATTCTATAAGCTTTAAAATAAAGGCCTAATATCTGACATATCTTTTTTCTTCTTTGAAATAACTTCACCTAAATCCTGAAAACTCTGGGTTTTCGGTATATTTATGGCATTTATAACCTATACTACTATAGTGCGGATGGTATTATGTTTTGTAAATATTGTTTAAAACGAATAAAAATTCAGAATCCACACCTATCTGAGGATGTTTAAATAGACACAAAATCACTTTCTCATTCCACTTAACGATGCTGTCCGTCCGTCAAGTTCAACGCACGATATCTCAAAAACTACGAAAAGAAGTTTTTATCAATTTATTGTTATATCAGGCTGCAAGCTGTGAAGAAAGCATTAGCTATTTTTTCAAACATAGCTTTCTTTGAAATATTTCAAAAGCTTTTTGTAGAAAGTGTTAAACAGCTTTTAAAGAATTTTAAAAGTTTTCAAAAAGTACATTTTCTCAAAAGGTTTTTTATAAAACAGCCTTTCATAAATATGTATTTCGGAATGGTTTTCCCAAGAATTTGAAAAACATTTTCTAATGAAAATCTAAGACTTTAAAACTTATATTGCTTTGCTTCCAAAATAACAGTTTTCTTAAAAGCTTTTGAAAGCTATTAAACAAAGCAATTTAAATCCTATTGGAAAATAACATGCTAATGCAATTATGACCAAAAGCTTTTTTTAAAACAACTTTTTTACAAAGATTTTCAACACTTTTGAAAATATTTTAAATAATATTTAACAAAAGCCTCACCCAACATCCATTAAAAAAAAGCTTTTTTCTAAAACCACTTTTTTATAAAAAGAAAAACCTCCACTTCTTTTGAAAAAGCTTTTCTAAAAAAGCTTTCAAAAAGTACATTTCTTAAAGTAAAAATATATATAAAAAACTTTTCTTTGTAAAAGCTTTTTTTTAATATTCCAAATAAAAAGCTTTTTTTTACAAATATTAAACAACTTTATAAAGATTTTTATTAAAGAAAATTCTACTAACAAAACTTTTAAAAAAGTGTATTCGAAGCAAATGTAAGCTTTTTTAAAACAGCTTTTTTATAATTGTTTGAAAAACTTTCTGTTTAACAGATTTTTTTATAAATATTTTGAAAGCTGTGTAAAGAATGTTAAGCAAAGACGTCTACACTTATAAGGGTTTTTAAAAGCTTTTAAGAAGTGGACGTTTTTGCTTAACATTCTTTACACAGCTTTGAATTCGTTTTTTAAAAGCTTTTTAAAAATAAATAAATTTACTAAGTCATTGTAAAATACTTTTCTCAAACTGTTATACCATAAAAGTAAGTAAAAATTTAAACAAAAAATTTTTTTTCAGAAAAAGCTTTTTAACCCTCAAAAAAACTTTAAAATATCCATGGGACTAAGGGTTCTTATATATGTGAAAGAGATAAGGAATTTTAAACAAGATATTTCAAGTTCTTAAAAAAAGCTTTTGCTATAAAGCGTGTATAAAGTTTAAAAAGAAAATTTTCTAAAGAAAATTAAAAAAACTTCCCAAATTCATTATAAAACCCTGTCATAATACAGCTATAAGTAAGAAAAAATAAAACATTTTTGGAAAAATGTAATAAAATATATATATTGCTTACCTTTTCGGATTTGAAGAATTTATCTGTAAAATAAAAAGAAAAAAATAATATTAAAACCATTTGCTTTACTTGCCAGAGGTATTAATTTAGGTTTTAAACAAAATTTTACAATTTCATAAAGTCTTTGCTCAACCCGCAACAAAAACACTGTATCATTTAAACTTTTTGTAAAACGTAATAAAACTTTCATACTTTCTAAAAAAAAAAATAAATAACGCTTAAATTTAAAAAGAATGCTCACAATATTGAAACATAATTTCCTTAAAAAAATTAAAAATAAACTAGGTCTACAAAAAACCAAAAAAAACTCCACAAATATACTCTTCTAAAACATTTGAAACAGTCTACATACAAAAACTCATATATTTCATTATGAAAACATTTTAAGTTAAAGCTTTTTTAATTTTATAATTTTGAAATATTTTTAAAAAATATTTTCTTTTAACAACAGCTAAAATACTCCTATCAACCAAAATGCTTTTTTATGTATCGATTTTGTAACATTTGCTATTTTTTACGCCTTATTTGTGTAACATCTATTTGTCTCTCTAACTATCTTTCTAATTATTTGAAAAAAATAAAACTGTAAATTAAGTTTTAAGAAAACAGCTTTATTTCACACCCCACCACCACCAACAAACAAAACTCAAACCCAACACTTACACAACCATTAAAAAGCCATTTTAACATAAACCATTTTGTAGAAGATTTTCATTTTTTTATTTTATTTTAAAAAATAGCTAACAATTTTATGATTTTTGTAGTTTTAATTTTTTTTTAAAAAATTTAATTTTATTATAAAAATTTTTTATAAAACAAAATTTAAAAACCAAACTCAACTTTAACTTTTGAAAAAAAAAACAAACACACAACTTTAAATCAAACCATAAAAAAAGGGGTTCATATTTTAAATATGAAGAAGGAGAACTGCTGCCCAGACCGGAGTTACGCATTTGGAAACCACGTAGCTTTCACTACGACAATGTGGCAGCAGCGATGTTAACACTATTTGCAGTACAAACGGGCGAAGGATGGCCACAGTAAGATCATTTGTTTACTAAGTTTTATTTTATAAATATATTTTTATTTCTACTATTACTAATTATTAATTAACTTAAAACACTTGACACTTAATCTTAACACCTTAATTGATTTATTAAAAAAAATTTAAAAAAATATATATTCACCCAACCAAACAAAATCAACAATTTTGTATTACAAAAACTAATTTAGAGTACTGCAACACTCCATGGCTGCCACTTATGAAGATAGGGGTCCAATACAAAATTTCCGGATCGAAATGTCCATATTTTATATCGTATATTTTATTGTATTTCCATTCTTCTTTGTAAACATATTCGTGGCCTTGATTATCATTACATTCCAAGAACAAGGCGAAGCTGAATTACAAGACGGTGAAATTGATAAAAATCAGGTGAGATTAAGAACTTTATGTCACAATTAAAACCAACTTAACAAAAAAAAAACAAATTATCTAAATTTATTAACTATCGAAAAAAAAAATCAAAATAATTGGTATTGCCAGAAAACTTAATTGATTGTAATAATTATTAACCAAAAAACTAATAATAGATGTGTTTGTTGTACCATAAATGTTTGTCTTAATCATATATTACAAAAAAAATTTAGCCTTTAGTGTAAATTAAAACTGCTTTTACTAATATTACAAAAAAATATTTCCAAATTTGCTAAAAAAAATTCCAAAAAAAAAAAATCAAACTTAAACATTTTCAAGTTTAGTTTATAGTCTCATGTATAAAAACAATTAGCTGAACTTAAATTTAGCTGCAAAAAAAAAAAAAATAATAATAACTAAAATTTGCTAGTTTTTAGTCTCTCCTTTTGCAAATAAAAATTTCCAAAAATCTTTCACAACCTTTTTCCAAATCTTTTAGATTTAAGACCTTTACGGTCAACTATCACTACATTTCATATATGTTTATTTCGTTAAAAAAATTTTTAATTTTTTTTAAATATTTTCATTTTTAATGTGTATAAATGTTGAACATTTTCCGGAAGTTCATTAAGTTTATGTACTTTTCAGTGTATAAATTTGTTTAAAATATATTTTATCTGAGACATTTTATTTTGCTTAAAAAAAACACTTTCAAAATAAAATGTTTTTGATAGAATCGCTTCTTTATCGAACAAAAAAAAAAAAAAAAAATGAAAAAATAACATATTATTGAAACAGGTTTGTATGTTGCTTTATAGTGAGCTGCTTTTAAACTTAAATATTTTTTTTTTATTTTTTTATTTTAAAATGCTTATTATTTTTTATAGAAACATAATTAAAATAAATAGAGCAAACATCATTTAATTAATGTGTTTTTGAAGTAATTAGATGTTGGTAAGAAACTATTCATAATACCATTATAGTGGAAAGGATATTATAACCAAAAATATTGGTCCTATATCCACCTTAAAATATTATACATTAATCGGTTTAGAATCACTTTCTAAGTCGTTTAAGCTATGTCCATCGGTCTGTCCGTCAGTATGTCCGTCTGTGTCTCCATGTAAATCTTATGCGCACGCTACAAGTCGCAATTTTGATTGAATTTGGCGCGGACGCTTCTGTGCTTGAAGTCGGTGAGCCTCTATACAAGCATACTCCACGAATAAGGCTTTTTACCTCCACGTAAATAGTACGAACTTCACGTTGGCTGATATTCCAAACACTTCTAAGAAATTGTACGATTTTAACTGCAATCACAAAAGTCTAAATTTAGAAGTATATACTTCATATTACCTACATATGTTCATAATAAGAATTAGAATAACCCCATCAAAATAAGGGCGGTTATATCATGCCCACGTACACTTCGTGTGTTAGTGCAATTTTCGGTATTATTGAGTACAAAGCAATAACTTAAAAACTAATAAACTGAATCAAGACTTATAAGAAAATGCTTTAAATAAGTAGGCGTAGTTATAATAAGGACACGCCTACTTTTTATATAGAATATTTATTCGTTTAGGTTAATAAGAGGATGTATACTACATCAAATCTGAAGAAATACACCTAGGCCACTAAAGGGCCTGTTGTGCGCTTCTTTTCATGAAAAAAAATTTGTTCACTGAATGTATTATTTTTCAATGTTCAGAAACTCTGTTTCCTGGACGAATGCCTACATTCTACATTCGTCTGAATCCTCACGTCCAACTTTGTGTAGATGTGCTCCTAATCATGTGTGTCCACTTAGAATACGTACCTCAGACTTGCTTAGTTTGAGGAGATTTCTCGTCTTGCTCTCATCAGGGCCACCCCATAGGATCTTTGGGATTCTCTCACCCATATTTTGAATTCAGTTTTTGTTGCGTCGAATGGTTTTGTGTTAGTCATCCATTATAATTTCCGGTCAAGGACTACATCTTAACTTTGTCCTTCACCGGTATCTTCTTGTCTAGGAAGCAAAGTTGTGATCATACAGATTTCCGTCTTCGCCGGGTTAACAACGAGAACTCTCGGTTGAGCCCAGCTCAAGGCCGTGTTCAGAGCCTCTTCAGCTCTTCTATACAGATAATTTGGATCCTTTCCCTTTAAAATTATTACGACATCGTCTGCATAGCAGACAGGCCTATGTCCTTTCACGGTAAGGGTCCTTGTGAGTCAAATTTAAAAGGAATTTTTTAAATGTATTGTATATACATATATTTGTTAAATTTCTAAAAGTGGGCGTGGTCCATACAGATATTTAAGTTCTGATTATTAAAGTAAATTCTTATATTCGTAAACTTTTGTTTTAAATAGTAATCAAAAGAGAATTCGTAAAACATAAAATCAAAATCGGCAAATAAAGTGGGCGTGGTCATGTTATTACTGCCCACATTTTTTGAAGGGTTATCTTAGTGATGTCAAATCTTAACAAAGTAACCCTTACTAATACACTTTCGAAAAGTACTTTCAGAACTGTGTGAAAATCCTTCCTTAAACATTTAGGGTTTGAAATAAATCCCTGAACCACATCTAATTTACTTTAAAACACATTATAATTAGAAAATATAAAAATATTATATAGATTATATATAATTATAAAAAATTATACTAAATATCTAACAACTAACTCTGCTTTAGATGTCATTTATATACTTACATATATACCAAAAAAATATTATTTCCATAAAATCAGCTAACAAAAAAATAAAAAAAAAAAATAGTATATGTAAACTATATGTGTAACTAACCTAAAATAAAAAATAACAAGCACTTATTTTATTTTAATTACAAAAACAAATTTAATTAATATTTAAAAATATAAATATATATTTTACAGAAATCATGTATAGACTTTACAATAGGAGCACGACCATTAGAACGTTACATGCCCAAAAATCGTAATACATTTAAATATAAAGTATGGCGTATTGTCGTATCGACACCATTCGAATATTTTATAATGATGCTAATTGTGTTCAATACCTTATTATTAATGATGAAGGTAAGTATTTTTATGAAAAAATATATAATTTTAATTTTTATTATATACAGAGTTATATAAAAATGGATTTTAAAAATGCATTTTATTTAGTTTAATTTAAATTATTACATTTTTGTTTTTCCAAATTTCCCGAAAAAACTATTTCAATACTCAAAAAAGCACTATTATTATTGGTTTAGACTGTTTATATTTTGCTAAACAAAATTCTATACAAAAATCTGTGCTTTATGTTTATTTTAACGGCCTTTTAAAGTAATTATAACTCATAATTAAATTTCATATTTCTTCTTAATTTAGCATGTTGTGTATTTTTTTGTGTAAAATCTATTAATTTGAAAAATTATTTCATATTTTAAGAAATTTAAGAAAGTTTGATGGATATAAATTAAAATAAAATTTATCTCCAAACTTCTTAAAATGTTTTTAAACTATTAAGGGTATAATAACTATAGGAATATAGTACCGCCTTTAGTAATCTTATTTAATAGGGCTCATCAACTATGATATTTATCCCAAATAGACCGAACTTCTATCAAAAAGTACTAAGTTACTTTTCGTTTTTTATCTCATGAAAATATTTCTGGAGTAAACAAATCTATGGACGAGTCTACTAACCAGTCTATAGTACATGCTTAAGTCTATGAACTAGACTTTGAAATAGTCCATGGGCTAGTCCAGATTTACATAAGTATGTATATCTATGGACTAGTCTTATAAAATTTATTGACTAGTCGATTGACTGTTTTTTGACAAGTTTGTTGACTACTCTATAGTCTAGTCGATTGTCTATTCGATGGATTACTTAGTCGACTAACTATTTTATGGGCTATTTTAGTCTAAGCACTTATCTATTGAATAGTTTGTTCACTATTATTTGGACTATTCTATGAACTAGTCTACTGACTATTTTAGGGACTAGTCATTTCACTTGCCTATTGACAAGGTTATTGGCAACTAGTCTGTTGGTTTGTCAATTGACTATTCGATTTACTATTCCATAAACTAGCCGACTGACTATTTTATGGACTAATCTTTGCACTTGCCTAGTCTCTTCAATTATCTGTTAATGAGATTATTTTATTCTCCATTGACTAGTCGATTGACTATTTTTTTAAATATTCTATTGCATAAACTAGTCTATGGACTACTTATAAACTATTCTATGGACTAGTCTCTGCTCTTACTTATTGACCTTTCCATGGACTAATCTATATACTAGTCGATTGACTAGTGTATGAAATTTTCGACTGACTATTCTATGGAATGGTCCGTGCACTTGCCTATTGGTAATTTTGATACCTACACAGAGGGAAAAAGAAATATACACGCCTAGTACCAAATTTTTCAATAACATCCGTTGTCAAAGTATATACATATACAACGTGATGACAAAATGTACAATATGTAGTATTTAATGTTCCATGTCTCTTTCAAATCAGTAAGAGCCGTCACAGAATATAAAAGGAATCTGACATTATCATATTCTCCAATGAAAAATCACTAAAAGCTAATTTCATATTCCTCGATATACAAAAAGTATTTTAAATTATTAAAAGCGGCAAGAGTATTGATCAAAAGAAAGATCCATTTTCGATTTGTTTACTCAAAATAAAAGGTATAATTTTGATATTATATATCTTAATATTAATTCTGGTTTTAATAAAATTTCCTAAAATTAAACCCCCTTCGATAGTTTTCCTTTTTTTTCCCAACTCTTTAAAAAATTATGTCCTTTTCCTTTAAACAATCATTATTATTTTTAAAGCTCAATCAATGTAAAAACTTTGTCTACTAAACAAACTGCTGCTACAGTTTAGTATTTAAATGTCTAGTATATAAAATCTTTTTTGAAATAAAAGATTTTAATTTTTAAAAAATAAAATATTTTTAATAAAAAAAAAACACTCCCTCCCCCTCAAAAATTAGTACCATAATCAAGGTGAAATGTATGAGAAATCGCTGAAGTATATCAACATGGGATTCACAGGAATGTTCAGTGTTGAAACTGTACTGAAAATAATTGGATTTGGTGTAAAGGTAAGTGTTATTAATTATAAATATTTGTAAAAAGTAGATTATTTAAAATTAAAAAAGTAAACGTTGAAATTTGCAATGTTTTTTTTTTTGTCTCGAAATGTGGAATGTTTTTTTTTGGGGCTTAAAAAGTGAATAAGTAAGTGAATATGGTAAATTGTGTAAAGCTTTATTAAGCATGAGTTTTAAGAACAGCTTTTGTAAGTTTTAATACAAGTCACAGATTTTTTTTTAATTATTAATATTGCATTGGAGCATGATATTTTTCTAAGTATATTTGAGCACCAATTATCTGCAAAGGAATCAAATAGGTTTCAGCATTAAAATAAAGCTGCTTTTATAGTAAGATACTAACTATTGTAAGATAATCGTACAAAAGTTTAAAAATATTAGATCAAAAATGCTAAACTAACAATAGTGGGCGTGGCACCTCAACCAAAGATTTCACAAGAACAAATAACCATCCAAGCAATGGTGGGCGTGGTACCTGCCATACAAAAAAATATGAAAAATCGTATGTCAGGCGTCTTTAACAGCTAGAGTTTTTATATAAATATCCCGAAAATCAAATTACAGGCGGACATTTTCTTTAAAAATATTTTTCAAATTGTTCAATTTAGCCCATTTGAATATAAAATATTTGTGATCATAAGATGACGGACGGAGAAGGTATAACTTAAGACCATTTCGGGTACCCTGTTCTAAAGTGAAGCGTATCCCGGATCGAAACAAATAGTAGATAGACGGACAAGCGGCTGTACTATAAACTTCCCTGCTATTTTTCTTAAAATATGTAGTTTTTACGATGTGCGTTTTTCTGCACAAGAATGATGTCTATTTTAATCGGTCCATTATTTCACCTAGCCCCTGACCTTCGGATTTGGGGTTTTAAAGTCAGAACTACGTCAAATATACTACTATCTCTACAAAAATTAACACAATTAAGTTTTATATATGCAAAATGACCATGCCGATTTTTATAATGATCGGCCTTCGTTTGACCCTAGTCCCTATACAAACCGCCCTTTGGAAAATATCTTAAACGTCCAAAAATTGACATTAGTATCGCTATGAAATTCAACATAACTAACATTTATATAAAAATACATCCTTCCTCCCAATTTTTTGAGGATCGGCCCAAATTTGACCCTAACTCCTATATTTTACTTTACTACTTGTTTAATTGCTGGTTCTTCGAGCAAAATCGTCTTTCAACTCATCTCGTGAATCTTGTTTCTCACTAATGTTTTGAAATTGCTACGTGAATAGATTCCTATGACTTTGCATGCTCTGGAGGAGTTTGACAACAATATTCCGATTCTTGGACTTCAATTTTTTTTTGACCGGCCTGTGAGATTTTCTGAACCGCAAAATTTGCCTCTGGGACATTGAAACCGATGCTGTGCTTCAGTCGCACTCATATGCAAAAAAACACTATAATGTTTAATAGCTAAGAGAGAATAAATGACAGATATGTACTCTTCAAAATGACATATGTATAAATTAAGACAAAAATCGGGTTCTGAGGTCTTTAGAAGTAGATTCTAAGATCAAGGACTATTAGTTCTCGAATGTTTTAAGAGATTTGGAATGTTCGCTTTAATTCTGCACTTTCGGCCGATATGTAATTATCTGAATACACTTCAATTAAACACTGTACATTAACACAAAAACTTTTTTAGAAAAATTTCAGTTTTTTATTTAAATCCTTATTTTATTTAAGATTCAATGCATTAATGAAATCCAAAAGGCATAAACATTTTAGACATTTTAATAATTCAACAAATTATTACAAAACTGGCATATACTTTTTCCTCTTTCTCTCTCTCTTTCTATCTCATTTAACTTTTTCCTCACTTTGTCTGTCAAATTCATTAACTAAAATTAAAAGTTCCACGATGCACCCAGCGTACACAGCGAGACCTTAGCGAATATGAATCAAATATTTACCTTGTTCTTTTTAACGGAAACAATTTTAAAAGTTATAGCATTTGGCATAACGGTAGGTTAGAAAAGGAGCAAACAGAAAAAAAAACATTGCAAATTTCAGTTTTTGAATTGAAAGAATTGTTTTCTATGAAATTAATCATTTGTGGTAAATTTATTTCTAGAATTTCTTTAAAGATCCCTGGAATATCTTTGATTTAATCACAGTCTTGGGCAGTATAGTGGATGCCTTATGGATGGAATTTGGGGTAATTATTGAAAATTTTTTATCTTTTTTAAACCTATTTCATAAGTATTTTATTTAACTATTTAATTGTATACAAAAAATAAACGAGATTGTGTAAACTTAAGGAGGACAAAAAAGAAAGAAAAAAGATATTTTAATAAAATAACTTTAACATTTATATTAACTTTTAAAAGAGTTTTGTTTTAAGCAAAACTATCTTTTTTTGTCATGTTTATTGAGAGAAAAAAAATATTTTAATTTTTTTCGTTGGAATGTATGTGTTATGTATTTAATTATTTATTAACTTTATTTAATTTTGTTTAAAAAAAAAACTTAGGGTTTTTAAACTTTTAAGAAACTAAAGTTTAATTTACAGTTTATGGCAAAATGAAAAATATTTAAATAACAGACAAGAAAAATATCACTAATTTAACTTAAAGCTTTAGTAAAACTTTAAGAACTTGAATAGGTGACAGTTTAATAAATATATATATAAATATTACTAAAAAAAACATAAATATTTACACAGCAAATATTCAAAATATATACATAAATATTTTTTAAAATTATTATAATAATAATATTATTATTAACGTTACTATTTATTATGAATATGATATGATTATGTTTATTGATATTATTACTTTATTATAAAAATATATATATAAAATACTATTTATTATAAAAATATTATATACTCATTTTAATCATAAGTCATTGAATATTATTAATCTCATATATTTCTTTTTTTTAATTTCCTTTTTTTTCATAATTTGTTTATGTGTACCACAAAAAAAATCAAATCAATACAAAATCAATTCAAAAAAAACTGTTAACCAATTACGAAAATGGGGTCTGAAAAAACAAAATTTTACTAAAAAAAAAACTATAAACAAATATCAAAAATATGATCAAAAACAACACCCAACAAATTTGAAAACACTGGCAACAACCACCAACACCAAAACAACAACAAATCCCTACAAAACACCTTAAATCTATATGCAACTCATATATGATAAAAAAAAAACAATATATAAAAATAAACTATATACAACTCTCTATATCTACATACTCTATAAATATATTATACTATTAAACTATATAAAATTAAACCTAAAACATGCAACAACTCCAACAACAAATCAACCAAACCAAACCAACAACACCTTTTCAAACTAACAATTTAAAACACTAAAACACTCATGAAAATACAAATAAATACAAACAAATTCCATTTATCCAACATCATCAAATCTTTCGTTAAACCAAAAAATAAAAAAAAAACAAATTTTTTGCCAATCTGAAATTTTCTCCAATTTCTTCTTAAAATTCTCTAACAACAACAATAAACAATTATATCATCTCATCAAAATTTTAAATAAAAAAAACAACAATTTTCTTCTACAATTATTGAAATAAAAAAAAATAAAACTCATCATCAACCAATAAATAAAAACACCAACTAAATTTCATCACGTACTCTATTCTCAATTCAACAACAACAACAGCACGATGTAAGTACAAAAACACTTTAAAACACTATCTCAATTTCTATCTATCTCTATCTCTCTCTCGATCGCTCCTATAATACTTAACACTTACATACATAAACATTTAAACAAAAGGAAAAGGTTATTGAGCTTTAAACAAACAATTTAATTAATTTGATAAAAATTTTAATTAAACCACTTTTTAAAATTTAAACTTAAATTAAAAATTACAAAAAAAAAACTTTCAATATCCTTTTCCTTTTTTTCAAAATTTATTGAAAACTATCTATCTCTCTCTCTTTCTATCTAACTCTCATATTAACAATTGAAATCTTTACTAATACCCTTTTTAATTGATACTTATTAATACATGTGAAATAACATTCCCCAACTTTGTATAATTGCATTTTATTGTTGTCTTTATTTATTGGGAAAAAATTAAAAAAATCTATTTATTTAAATGTCTTTTTTTTAAATTATAATTGTTTAGTTTCGGTGTTATTTTTATATTATTCATGTGTTTTATGTTTAGTTCAAAAAACCAAATTCTATGAGAATTTTAGTGTTAACAAAATTTTTTGGTGTAATTTTTGGTAAATTATTTAAATGTTTAGCCAGTAGTATTTTTAAAATAATAATAATAAATAGAATATAATAAAATAAAAAACAATTTTACTATGAGCTGTTAAATATTCAGTATCAGTAGGGGCTACTGATGCTGTTTTCTTAGGTTTTTTAGTGTCCTTTTCGAGACTTGTTGTATTGATGAGCCATGGAGTTCTGGTCGATACCTATTACAAATAAAGTTCCCTCCCATTCTTCTTTCCTGTAAAAGACATCCCTCCACGACCAGCTCAGCATTTTGACCACCAAGAATTTCCAGTATACGTTCATTAGCCAGTTTATTGCCTCATCCTTTTAAGTCTAGACTTTAAGAGCACTGGAAGCTCGTTCTTCTTTGCCAGTCCCAGCTTACCACTCTCCCAGGGAAGAGGGATACTTTTCACCAAATGCTAAAACATTGGTGAGTTGTAGCATCAATATCACCCCCATGGTAAAACTAGCTTACGCTCTCTCTGGGTTGTTTGCCCTATGAAGCGATTGCGTACTCCGTATTGCGTATTGTTGACCAGGTCTTCTATTTTACTTTGTTCCGGATTACCGGCATCGTAAACTGGTGTCTTCTTCTGGCAAATTTGGCGTAAAATGGCGGCTCTTTTCCTTTTCCACCGCCTAGCTTCTCCTTCCTAGCTTTTTCGGCTTCTTTTGAGATACACTACCTTGGCGTTGTATATTGGATGACGGGGAGCTCTTTTTCTTCTTATGTTTATTCTCAGTTGTAAACTCCTTGAGAAACCTGATCCTCTTTGCCTCAGATCATGTGAGAGAGACTGATTTTTCCTTGGGAGTGTCGTGGGATTTCCTGAGCAATCTTTTTCAACTTCCTTCTCTGTGCTCCAGAAAGTCTTTTCTATGTAACTGGTAGTGTAGCTATGCTATCACTCACCTCTCACACCATTTTCTCTACTTCATTCCTGGAGTAATGCCTCCAATTCTTGACTTTATACTTTTTTGGCTGAGTTGAACTATCTTTGTTTTCTATGTCACTACTTCCGAATTGCACAAACCATCTCTTGCTGAACACTGTGAAAACAACAAAAACACGCAGCTTCACTGTTATATGTTGTTATATATTGTTTTTAATACCCAAAAAGTTAACGGCTGAAAACGGTATTATTCGTCTGTGCTGATGTTTCTCACACCCAAAAGTATACCAATCGGCTCAGAACCACTTTCTGTTTTCCGTCTGTCCGTCCGTCCGTCTGTCTGTCTGTCTGTCTGTCTGTCTGTCTGTCTGTCTGTCTGTCTGTCTGTCTGTCTGTCCGTCTGTCTGTCTGTCCGTCTGTCTGTCTGTCTGTCTGTCGGTCTGTTTGTCTTTCCGTCCGTCTGTGTGTCCATATAAACCTTGTGAGCACTCTACACTCTACAAAAATTTAGATGTATGTAAGCCTTAATGATATTGCTGATTTTCATAATGATCGGGCCTCATTTGACATTATCCCCCCTACTAAGTCCCCTTCAGATGGTCAAAATTCACTTATAAACACTAATATCACTATGATGATATTCTGCATAAATAATTGATGTAGGTGTAAATCCCTCTACCAAAATTTTTATAACTCCTCGTTTATAAAATCCCTTTTTTTGTCAACAAACTATTAAAATATTTCTGAATTAAGGTAAACATGAAATTAAATACTTTATTATTAAAAAAAACAATAAAAATTTGTAACATAATCACTCGTGTAGAGTATCATATGGTCGGCCATGCCCGACTATAAATTCTTACTTGATTTATTATACATAAGATATGTCATAGATACTTTGGCTGTCATAGTTTGATGAATAGAATGTGAAGCTGATTAGTGCTCTAGCAGATTATAAAGGGGTCTTAGCATAACTTACTAAGAAGGCTTTAAATGTATAATTATAAAACAACGTTTGTCTAAAGTAGTTCTTCATATTTCCAAATGAATATTAATATTTTAGTTCATAAACTAGAATAAATGTTTATAGTAATATAAATTACATCAAAAACTTTTTACAACTTTAAGAAAAATTCTCATAGAGTTTTGTTGTAATAATCCTTAACTATTATATGTTTTTAAATCTTTATGTTTAACATTAAATCCTCATTATTTCAAGAAAAAATTACATCAAGAAACACTAACATTTAACAAAATCAAATCGAAAACATAACTTATAATTATCAATATAAACTAAACAAAATTTTAACATAACGCTTTTAGAATGTCTCTAAATGTTGAGTTTCTTAAAAAAAAAATTATTTATTGTAAACAAATTTCTTAACATGGAATGCTATTTTATCAATCAAACAAAAAATAAAAAAAAAACATATTCTAACATTTATTTTTAAGCATTATTTTTCTCTTATTAAGTAGTAACAAAATTGGCATAAACTACAAAAAATATGTAAACCCATCTAAAGAAGATTTTAATTTTGGAAAAGTTTCCAATTACTTTTTATTTTAAGTTTTTGGCTTTTTTATATATTATTTTTTTAATTTCTTATCACTAACAAAACACTTTTTTTGATTAAAGAAACACTTTTCACCCACTTTCCTAATTTTAAATTTTTTTCTCCTGTTTTAACACTCAACCCTTAACAAGTCCTTTTTATAACTATTTAATTTAAAAAATATAATTTTTAACACCTTACTTACTTATTACGTTTTTTTACAATTTATTCATTAAAACCAAACACTGAAATAATTTTTAAATAAAAATCAAAACAATTCCCAACCACAACACACCAACAAATACTAAATGTTTCTCAACTGCAACTATGACAACAAAAAAAAAAAACCTAAAAAAAATATATATTAAATTATTATTTAAAATCCTGTGATCTCTATGCGACTACTCCCATATACTTCTAACAAAATGCGAATGCAAATTTAAATTCAAAACAAATTGAAAACAATCAATACACACAAAAAACCAAACAACACCTTAAAAACAAAAATTTTAACAATTGAATTGAAACACTGGCAAAAAATCGCTACAAATGGCTAAAAATTGAAACTGAAATAAACACTCATTATAACCAAAAACAAAAAAAAAAACCTATACAAACTACTAATCATCATCTTAAATACTCAAACATCAAACAAATTCAACTATAAATCTATTGAATGGCAATTAACTCTAACTACTATCTACTACTTCAACCTTAAATAAAATATCAAAATAAACAACATGCTTGAACTCTTGAATGTACACCCCACCATCAAAAACTACCACCACCAAACTAAAAATACTACTACTACTACTATCAAACAACCAACCAACCACTACCAAAACATTTTAAATCCTTTTTCAAAACTTAACAATATATATATATTGAAATATTAAACTAAAACAACCACCAGCAAACTCCACCAGTTATACAATACCATTACACCTACAACCACTATATCAGTTCAAATAACACCGCCAGGCAATTTACAGTCCATATTAATCATCAGCAAACTTTAACTGTAAGTAAGAATTTACCAAATCAATTTAATTGAATAAATTTACAAAATAATAATTGCTAAATATTTATCAAAAAAAAAAAAAAAAAAAAATCTATATTGAAAATAATTTACAAATTTTTTTGTATAATTTTGTGATTTGCTGTCACAAGATTTAAGTACTTGTACTATTGAAACCTTTTACCAAAAAAATAAATTAAATAATTTAAAGTTTTTTCTAATTAGTTGCATTTGATGAAAAAAAAAGAATTGTAAACTCTATTAAGTTGGCTTAAATATTTGTATAAAACTTATTAATTCTTAATTTGCGTTTTTGAAAACCAACTTAAATTGCATTTTAGTTTGGCTTCTTTTTTCTACTTTCACATAATTAAACACTTTATTAATTTGGTACCAAAAAAGCACTGTTTGAAATGACTTTGGTTACTGATATTTCGATTATTAGCTTTGTGATTGTTCAGGATTTATTTTAAAAATTTTTATCAACAATTTTAACATTTCGTAAAAATATACTCTATTTCTTGAAAAGTGTTTTAATTAAAGTTTCTTATCTCGAAAAGCTTTTCAAAAAATATTTAATAATTTTCTTAATAAAGAGTTCTAAATAAAAGCTTTCGTTGTTTTTATAAAATGCTTTTTTAAGAATTTATAAAATAACAAAGCTTTCTAAAAAAATTGTTAAAAAAGCTTTTTTGAAAAAAGCTCTTAAGAAAGCTTTTTAAAGCATACTTTTTTTAATAGAATAAAAAAATAATTTCATTAAAAAATCTGTTTGATTTGTTTAAGGATGGTTTTTGTCTCATATAAAAAAGCTTTTCATGAAAGATTTTTTACTGAAGCGGTTTTGAGTAAAAACATGGGTTATACAAAGCTTTATATAAGATTTGTTGTATACAAATCATTTAATAGAAAACTTTTTATAAACGATTTTATATAAAAAACTTTTTAGTAACGTCTTTTTTATTAAATGTTTTCTTAAAATTTTTTGTGAAAGCTTTTTTATTAGAAAATTTTATACGAAAACTTTTTAAAAAAAGCTTTCTTAATTTCTTAACTTTTCTAATTTTGTAAAAATTTCTTTAAGAAGAAAGCTTTTCATACAATTTTTTCCTGAAAGCTTTTTATAAAATCTTCTAATGAAAGCTTTTGATAAAAGTTTTTAAGAAGTTTATTTATAAAAATATGATTATTTATAAAAATATTAAAAGCTTTTGCAAAAGCTTCTACGTAAAAGGATTTTTAGGTACCTAATCATCAAAATTAGTTTTCTGTGACTGTTTTTATGACAAAAACGGATTAATCAGTTGCGCGTTTACTTAAAAAGAAAACTTTATGAAAAATATCTGCTAAAGGAACTTTTTATAAAAACGTTTTCTAAATAAACCTTTTATGAAAAAGCTTTTATAAAAAACTTTTTATGAAATCTTTTAATGAAAGCTTTTGATGAAAATTTTTTAAGAAACATTTTTATAAAAATATGTAACTGTTTATAAAAGTTTAAGATTTTGTTTTAAAATCTTTTACAAAAGCTTCTACGTAATAAGATTGTTAAGTACCTTATCACCAAGATTAGTTTTTTGCGACAATTGCGCGTTTAAAAAAGGCTCAGTAACGTTTTGTTTATTTATGAAAGCTTTTTTATTAGAACATTTTATACGAAAGCTTTTTGTAAAAAGCTTTCATAAAAATTATTTTATAAAAAGTTCTTTAAGAAGAAGCTTTGTTCATAAAAATAATTTTAGAAAAAGTTCTTTAAGAAGAAAGCATGTTATACAACTTTTTCGTGAATGCTTTTTATAAAATCTTCTAATGAAAACTTTTGATGAAAAGTTTTTAAGAAACTTTTTTATAAAAATATGTAACTGTTTATAAAAGTTTAATATTTTGCATTAAAAGCTTTTACAAAAGTTTCTACGTAATAAGATTGTTGGGTACCTTATCAGAAAAATTAGTTTTCTGTGACATTTTTTAATGACAAAAAATGGATTAATCAGTTGCGCGTTTTCTTAAAAAGAAAACTTTTTATGAAAAATATCTGCTAAAGGAACTTTTTATAAAAACGTTTAAAAAAAAAAAACTTTTATGAAAAAGCTTTTTATAAAATCTTCTAATGAAAGCTTTTGATGAAAAGTTTTTCAGAATTTTTTTTTTTAAATATGTTTTTTTTTTTAAATATATATGTAATAAGGTTTAATATTTTGTATTAAAAGCTTTTACAAAAGCTTCTACGTAATAAGATTGTTAGATACCTAATCACCAAAATTATTTTTTTTTGCAATTTTTTTATGACAGAAAACAGATTAATCAGTTGCGCTTTTTAAAAAGGCTCGAAAATGATCCATAGTAATGTGTATAATATAGCAAAAGCAAAAATTAATCGAAAGAAGAGTCGCTGATAGAGTAGTATTCTCTTGCGACAAAAGTATAATTTATGATCGGAATATGACAGAACACATAACTAACTCCTCATATTAAAAGATTTCATACATAAATGACACGAATGTATAAAAAATTTCAAAAAACATACTACTTTCGTTACTGATTGTATAACGTAAGTCGTATACTTAATATTTAATTTTACACAATAATATCACTCATACTCAACAATTATTTTCAAGCTCCCTAAAGTATGCTACAGAAAATTATATAATTAAAATTACTTAATGGCAATACTTAACGTATAATCAATATATATTAAAATAATAATTATAAATTACTCATACGCCACTGTTATATCGTAAAAATTTATATCAAAGGAAATTATGAGAAAAAAATCGAATGTGATAGTAGAAGATCCCTAACAGTTTTAATTATATATTTTTTTAATAATCCTGAAGTAATCTAAAGGTTAATTTTCTATTTTTACAAATAACAAAACAACCAAATTTATTTCAAAAAGTGCTTTCAAAAAATTCTTATTTTTTTTTTTTTAAAATATCACCATTTAATAATATTTTTAAGCATTATGATAAAAACAACAATATTTTTTACTTAAACATCACCACCAATTTTATGAATGTATGAATTGAACACTTGTTATCTGCAGCAAAACACATAAATTCTAAAAAAAGCACCATAGTAGTTATTCATATTGAGTATTAAAATAAGGCATGTTTTATTTATTCATTCAATTCCCTTTTTTTTTAAATTATTCATTTTTATACATTTTTATAAATATTCTTTTCAAACTACACACTTTTTTTAAAGAAAATATCTTACTAATCTCCCTCCTTAAGCTCCTTTCTAACTTTTAACACTGCTACTAAAAATAAAAACACTTGTTATTAATTATTGAAACTTATTTAAGAGTATTAATTTTTAAAAGTATTTTCTTATAATTTCTCTTTAATAATTTTCTATTATTTATTGTAATATAATACATAAAGTAAATTAAATAATGATAACTTAATAAAAGTGAAGAATATAAAATAATTTAAATAAAACTTTGATGGGTTAACATGTAACAATTAATAATCATGGTATTATAGCGCATTTAAAACATAAATAATTTTATCATGTATTTAATGTATGTATGTTTGTAGTTATTCTATCCATTAGGGGGTATCACTTTAAAAAAAAAAACATATTATTTTCTGAGTGTATTTAATTTAATTTTTTGTATAAAATATCTTAACTAGAATCTTTTATATCAATGACAACTTGATACCTGAAAGAAGCTTTAACAAATAAGTTTTTTAAAGCATTTTATGAAAAAAGTTTTTCTTGAAGCTTTTTATTACTTAAAAAGAAAACTTTTTATTAAAAACATCTGCTAAAAGTTTCATTTTTATGAAAACGTTTTTCTAAAAAAAACTTTTTATGAAAAAGCTTTTATAAAAAACATTTTATGAAACTGTGTATAAAAGAGCCCTTAAAAACGTTTTATGATAAAGCTTTTGCAAAAAAAATAACAAAAAGCTTTTATACCCATTTTATTAAAAGTAATTTTTCAAAGAGAAAAGTCATAACATAAAATTTTTTTGTGGAAAAATATTATATAAAGCTTTTTTGTATAACTAAAATGTCTTTTTCATGTTAAGCTTTTAATAAAAAATTTCTTTTCTTTAAAATCTTTTATGAAAAAAGAGTTTATATAACAATGTTTGTTCTAACATGCATTCACATAAACTTTTATAATAAAAAAGCTTTTCATTAAAAAACACCTTTTATATAAAGCTTTAAATTAATAAAACTTTCAAGTAATTATTTATATGTGAAAATTGATTGATATTAATATTCATAAAAAAAACTTTCATTTGAAGGTTTTTGTAAAAAAAAAGTTTTACATAAAGCTTTTCAGGAAAATGTCTTATATAATAACTTTCTAAATTTTTCAAAAAAAGCTATTTATAAAAAATACTTAAAAACAGCTTTAACATAAAATTTGTTTAAGATTCTTCAGTTAAACTTTTAAAATTTGTTTGAAAAAAGCTTTCTTTTAAAATTTTCTGCATTAAAGCTTTTAATAAAAAATATTTTTTTTGGGAAAAGCTTTCGTATAAAGTTTTATGAAATAACGCCTATATGTTTATGAAAGCTTTTTTTATTTTATACGAAACCTTTTTATAAAATGCTTTCATAAAAAGTTCTTTAAGAAGAAGGCTCTTTATACAACTTTTTCGTGAAAGCTTTTTATAAAATTTTCTAATGAAAGCTTTTGATGAAAAATTTGAAAGAATCCTTTTTATAAAAATATGCTTCTGTTTATAAAATTTAAATTTTAATTAATCAGTTGTTGATTAATCAGTTGCGCGTCTAAAAAAGTGTATTTTTTTTTTTATTTGTGAAAGCCTTTTTATTAGTAAATTTTATAATAAAGCTTTTTTATTAGCAAATTTTATAAGAATGATTTTAGAAAAAGTTATTTAAGAAGATGCTTTTTCATAAAAATTATTTTACAAAAAGTTTTTTAAGAAGAAAGCTTTTTAAACAACTTTTTCGTGAAAGCTTTTTATAAAATTTTCTAAAAAAGCTTTTGATAAAAGTTTTTTAAACGCATTTTTATAAAAATATGTATCTGTTTAAAAAAGTTTAATATTTTACATTAAAAGCTTTTATAAAAGCTTCTACGTAATAGGATTGTTAGGTACCTAATAATTAAAATTAGTTCTTGTTTGCGAAGAAATTTTCATTTAAATTTTTTTGTATTAAAGCTTTTAATGAAATATATTTTTTGGAAAACTCCTATATATTTTATATAAAAACTTTCATAAATATTTGTTAAAAAAGCTCATATAAATTTGTTGATGAAAAAATCATTGATATAAATGTGTTTATGAGAAAATTTTGACATAATTTTCTTTATAAAGAAGATTTCCTTTTATATGAAGATTTTTAAAAAAGCTTTTAGTTTCTCAATTTTAATTCATAAACAAAATACACTCAGAAAAATTATGTTAAAAATATAACGTAGGTAATCGTGTCATAATCTCAACTTAATCATCTTAAATAAGTGTTTTATAAAATATACAAATTGGGATTAGTTTTAAATTATCAAACATTAAAAATTAATAACATTATCAAAGCATTCACTATAGTAATTCTTAACTCTATATGTATTTTTTTAGTATTTGTATTTAAAAATAAATTAAAAAAGAAACTGCTTACCAAACTCTAGCACACAACTCTATACTATTTTCCAAAAAAATATAAAACTAAACCAAAAAAACAAAGTTGTACCATACCCCTAGCTTTATTACCAATAAATACCCAAAGACAAAAAAAGTAAAAATCAGTTAAACCAAATTTAAAACTGTAACATATAAAACTATCAAATTACTTAGTAAAAACAAATTATATGGTAATATTTATTTAGTCAATATCCATTAATCGATTAAATAAACAACTAAAATAAAGCATAATTAAATAATAATAATGTTGTATTGGTTACAAAATGTTGCTGCTTGTTCTTGTTATTTACCAGAGACCACACTAAATGTACTATTACTTTTGATGTTCAAAAAAGCTTTTATTACAATTTACCTACAATTGTTGTTGTTATTACAATTATAATTTGCGCAAACCAAACTATAAACTCCAAAAAAAACCCTCCTTTTTGTTGACAAATTTAATTAGCCATTTTAATAAGAACAAATTTTTAAAATAAAAATTTTCTATATTTTTCTTCTTCTTTTTTTCTAAAATTAAAAAAAAAAAAATGAATTTTTGAACAAAACAACTGCAACATCTTGATTAAAAAATCACAAAAATCGTCAAAAAAACAAAAATTTGAATCAAAAACTAAACAATCAACTGTGGGGCTTATGTGCGCGTATGGCAACTTGAATTTTTGTTAATAATTGACAAACCACCAAAAAACAAAAATATATTTTTTTTACAATAACAAACAATTAAAACAAAATGTGAATGATTGTGTTTATCTTTTAAACGTTATACTTTTTTAATTATGAAAAAAAAAAAAACAAAAATAAACAATTTATACTGCATTGTGTTTTTTTTATAACGTCATTATGGGATATATAAAAAATGAAATATAAAAAATATTAAAATGCTTGCAATAATATTTTGAAATTTCTCTAAATAAAACAATTATTATAAACAATAATAATGATATATAAAACACCATTAATTTAACCATAAAAAATATCAATGTACAATATAACAAACACCACCTATCACCACCACCCACTACCGATACCGTTACTCTCTCTCTCTCTTATACTACTACCACCATCACCACCACCAACCAACCAAATCAACTTGTTAAATGCCAATTTATGAAATGGTAAAATTTTTAACATCAATTTGCATTTAATTGTAAAATTATTGAAAAAAAAAAACAAACAATTACAAAACACCAACCACCACAAAAAAAATATTATTGAAAAAAACAAAATCAATACGTAAAATATTAATAAATAAAAAAAAATTCAAACTAAAAATATTACAAAATCTCTTTTAACACACAGGATGTAAGTACTGGTAGTTTAACAAATCTAATTGTTGTATATACTCATACTTACTTACTTGTGGTTTATTTACTATTTCTTAAAATATTTAAAAATATTTATACTTTTTTGCTTAACTACTAACATACATATTCTAATATTTTACTAATTAAAATTATATGCCATCCTGTATAATTACGCTTTAATGTGTTTACTTTTAAAATAGCCTTTAATTTAGTTAATTTTAAATGATTATTTTTTCCGCCATTTTCTCAATATCTGGTTTATTTTGTTATCGTAACGATATATTGCTAGTTTTCTTTAATACAGGCAGAATATCTATCGTTTAAAAGATAACCGGAGGTTGATTTAATAGGCCTTAAACCATTTTAGTTCTTATTAATATTATTTTTTTAGCGAAATTACCTTGGTTTTTGGACAAAAATTTAAACATACAGAATTGTTTTCAATTCAAAACAAGTGAGAGTCTGATATACCCACCATCAAACTGTATTCCGCAAAATGGATTCTCCCCTATAAACATCAGGTTGATAGACAGACAGACAGACAGACAGACAGACAGACAAACAGACAGACAGATAGACACACAGACAGACAGACAGACAGACAGACAGACAGACAGACAGACAGACAGACGGACGGACGGACGGACGGACAGACATGACTAGATCGTCTTAAAATTCAATATGAACCCAGAATATTTATACTTTTGTGGGTCTATGATCAATATTTCAATGTGTAACAAACGGAAAGACAAAATCAATATACCCCCATCTTTTTTGATGGCGGTTATAAAAATATTAAAACATTAAGGCTGGATTTTTCTTTCCTAATCCTAACCTATTAACATACTTTTCAATCACTACTTTATATCGTGCTGATAACATAGAAGTAGTCTAGTCAAGCCAGTCTCAATTTATACTTAAGTTGAAGACAATCACGATAACTGTTCTTTGGCTGTATTAGTATATATAACTTTTCCAACTTCTACTTCTATCATCATTACCGCGTGCTTTCGTTTTATCTCAAAGTGAGGCTAGGTTTTGACTAGTGGATATCGAAATACTCAGTCTTTATACAGGTTGAGAACTCTGGAATCTTTTAGTGGAGTACCATTAAAAATGAACTTTTTTCTAGGTGTTCGAAGTTTCCAGTTGAAGATATAACTCGACTGGAATATTTTCTGCAAAACAACATAGGATACTTTCTTCCTGTCGAAGGAAAAGCGCCTTATTAAATCTAAACAATTTTATATATTCTCTGAAAGCACGGACTTGCCTGGTTTCCGGGTTTTCAGTAAATACTCGGTGTTTAATGACAGTTTAATGACACATTTCCGAAATAGTTTGCTTTAATATTTGCCTGGATCGCGATCTCTTATCTGGAATCAATGTCTCATAATTCCCAACTGAAATCGTATCCTATTGTTGCTGTCTATATAGATCATCCAATATGGTCTTATACTAGCTCTCAATAAAAGCGATCTCAGAGTACTAACGGGATTACTTACTGAATATTGTGGTCTCAGATACCATCAATTCATTCTAGGCAACACTTCAACGAATCTATGCAGATTCTGTGGCCTATAAAAGGAAACCTCAGAACATATCAAATATGTAACTTCCCAACATTAGGGTCCCGCAGAGCTAAGATCTTGGGTGCTGCCTTTCCAACCCAAAAATAAACCTCTCACCAACTATACCAGTTACCTTCGTGAACAAAACTTGTATGATGAGCCAATGGGCTGCACAAAAGATCCGCACATAGATCGCAGTTCTTTGTGTCCCTTAAATCTAAACTAATCTAGCCCTAATTTTCTTCTGGCTTTCGGAAAATATAACGTCTGTTGGCGTCATATTCATTAAAATCTAGTTTACGCATTCCTTTATAGCACGGAGATTCTACTAGGCAGCTGATTTAAATTTCCGTACAACAACAGATTTCCATCTTCTATATATATAAAAATTAATATGGGTTATTTGTTTGAAGTCTATAAATGGCGAATTGCCTAACCCGATTTTCTAAAAATTTTCACAGTGCCTTCTTGTATTTTATTAAAATTCGCATATCTCAGAAAAAAAAACACAGCTAGAGTCCTCAAATTTAGCTTGGACAACATTGATATCTATATGAACAAATGGCATAGCTGTAGTGGACGTGGCACCTCCCGTATTAAGAAAATGTTAAATTAGTATAGCTGAGAAAATATAACAGTAAGAGTCCTCAAATTTTTTCGGAACGACTTTAAGTTGCTAAAGAACAAATTATCGGACTTGAAATAGGGACGTGGCACCTTCCATATGTATTAAATACAAAAATTCGTATATCTGAGAAACTATTAGAGCTAAAATCTTCCAATTTTGCAAGAATAACTTTGGTATCTATGTGAACATTTGGGTAAGAATTTGGCGGACTAGCAATAGATACAAAAGTTATAATAGATATTTAGAGCATAAAACGGACAGATCAGCAATATTAGAAGTGGTCATTTCTAACAGCCAAAGTTTTTGTAAGAGGCACAGGCTTAATCCAATAACGAATCACCAGATTCATCACAGAAACTTACTGTCTACGTGAGCGTATTGTGCAATTAACGAACAGATTTACAAGAATAGTTATAACAATTCTGTATGTATAAAAACTGAACCAATAGACCAATTAGGTCTCTTTAACACTATGCTATTTTTTATTTTACTATATTTTTTTACTATATTTATATCTAGTATTTTAGATTTCACTTGAATTTTTTATTTATTAGCTCTTAAATAGTTTACTACCTATTGCTAATGTATCTCTAACTATTATAACTCTTAACATTTAAGTATTTTAATTTTCTCTTATCTATAGAATCTTAAGTAGTTTAGTATAGAACACAAATTTAACTAAATATAAACCTATTTCTAATATTATAAAAAAAAACGTTTAAATATAAGTTTAACCCTTTTAACAAAACTATTAAGAGTTTACTATAAAAAAGTGAAAAGAAAATATAAAAATAAAGCTGTGAGGCCACACTGCGAGGCGGTATGCGTCTTTACATCGGTTGTTCTTCTTTCTCCAACTCCACAACTGATGTGTCGTAAAATATTTTGGTCATTTAAATGAATTTTTAATGTCTTTTAAAAATCCAACGTTTATAAAACGTTTGAATTTTCAATTTTTATTTGGCATTAGAAATTAAAAAAAAAAAAAATAAGTTTACTATTCCTCCATTAACATTTATTTTAGTTAAACTCGTAAAATTTTATATTATTACAAAATAAAGTGTGTTTGTTTTCCTTATTTTTAAAATCCCAAATTGTATAGAAATAAACAAAATTATAAAATTTATTTTTAGTTTAATTAAAAAATTAATTTATTTAGCTAAATTATGAAAATTAAAGGTGAATTTTTAAGGATAATGAAAAATTAACCATAAAAATATTTTTAACAAAATATTACAAAATTTATCAAATAAAAACAACTTCCTTAAAAATTCATTAAAATTTCCAAAATTAAAACAAATCTGTCTAAATTAAAATTAGAGTCTAAATTATTTTTAGTTTATATGAAATAAAATTAATTGGCATATTTAAAATTTTACTAAAGCCTTAAACATATTAGGTGTATTTAAAAACAAATTATAATTTTTTATAACTTGTATAAATAATTTTATTATAATTTTTTTGATTTTATTTTCTTACCAAATATTATTTGTAATATATAATTATTATGAAATGTCTTGGATTGGCTTAAATTTTGATTTGATCTTTATTTAAAAAAAAAGCTTAATTAATTGAATAACTATAATTTATAACATAAAAGAAACCAACAAATATATAAATAAAACTATTGACTGTCGACTAACACCCTTCTTTCTTCACCCAATTTCTCTTGCTGTAATGAAATGCAAAATTAATTTTATAAATATCAAAATATAAAATACTGTAAAATTTGCTAAGAACTGAAAACTTATTATTTTTGATTTTACAATAAATTTCGACTTGTAAAAATGAAATTACTTTCTGAATTTTTCAGTTTGAAATTTTTAGTTTTTTTTTTTTGTGATATGTAACAAATTTTAATTTATTTTTTTTTTATTTTTTTAAATATTAAATTAATTGGTGTTTGTATGTAATATTAGTTAAAAAAATATTTTTTTCTACTTTTTTCTAAAAATTCCCCAAAGTTAGTTTTTTGCGCATTACTTTTGTTCGAAAATATTAAAAAATAATTTATGCTAAAAAATTTAAAGTAAATAATTTTAATTTTTGTATAATTGTTATGCCTTACATTAGTTCAGACGACTTTAGAGGACAAAACAGTACCACAATAACACTAAGTCGCAGAATTTGTAATTGAATTATTTGGGAATATTTCCCTGTTCCTTGTCTTATTAAATGAACAGCTTTGAAACAAAATATCCTTGAGTACTACAATTCTTTAATCGGTATCCAACACCAAATAACTCGAAGATATTATTAAGTTCTGTTCAAGTTCTAGTTCAGTTTTAGTTCTGTTCTAGTTCTGTCTAGTTCTGTTCTAGTTCTGTTCTAGTTCTGTTCTAGTCTAGTTCTGTTCTAGTTCTGTTCTAGTTCTGTTCTAGTTCTGTTCTAGTTCTGTTCTAGTTCTGTTCTAGTTCTGTTCTAGTTCTGTTCTAGTTCTGTTCTAGTTCTGTTCTAGTTCTGTTCTAGTTCTGTTCTAGTTCTGTTCTAGTTCTGTTCTAGTTCTGTTCTAGTTCTGTTCTAGTTCTGTTCTAGTTCTGTTCTAGTTCTGTTCTAGTTCTGTTCTAGTTCTGTTCTAGTTCTGTTCTAGTTCTGTTCTAGTTCTGTTCTAGTTCTGTTCTAGTTCTGTTCTAGTTCTGTTCTAGTTCTGTTCTAGTTCTGTTCTAGTTCTGTTCTAGTTCTGTTCTAGTTCTGTTCTAGTTCTGTTCTAGTTCTGTTCTAGTTCTGTTCTAGTTCTGTTCTAGTTCTGTTCTAGTTCTGTTCTAGTTCCGTTCTAGTTCTGTTCTAGTTCTGTTCTAGTTCTGTTCTAGTTCTGTTCTAAGTTCTGTTCTAGTTCTGTTCTAGTTCTGTTCTAGTTCTGTTCTAGTTCTGTTCTAGTTCTGTCTAGTGCTGTTCTAGTTCTGTTCTAGTTCTGTTCTAGTTCTGTTCTAGTTCTGTTCTAGTTCTGTTCTAGTTCTGTTCTAGTTCTGTTCTAGTTCTATTCTAGTTCTGTTCTAGTTCTGTTCTAGTTCTGTTCTAGTTCTGTTCTAGTTCTGTTCTAGTTCTGTTCTAGTTCTGTTCTAGTTCTGTTCTAGTTCTGTTCTAGTTCTGTTCTAGTTCTGTTCTAGTTCTGTTCTAGTTCTGTTCTAGTTCTGTTCTAGTTCTGTTCTAGTTCTGTTCTAGTTCTGTTCTAGTTCTGTTCTAGTTCTGTTCTAGTTCTGTTCTATTTCTGTTCTAGTTCTGTTCTAGTTCTGTTCTAGTTCTGTTCTAGTTCTGTTCTAGTTCTGTTCTAGTTCTGTTCTAGTTCTGTTCTAGTTCTGTTCTAGTTCTGTTCTAGTTCTGTTCTAGTTCTGTTCTGGTTCTGTTCTAGTTCTGTTCTAGTTATGTTATAGTTCTGCGGCACCGTGTTTAAAAAATTCGGACTAATTTTTATAAAATGAACTCACATCTTTATTTCAACTTACTACTACTAAATACTCTACCTAACTTTTACTAACAAATTTAAATTAAAAAAAATAACTATTTTATTTTATTGTATTAAAAAAATAATAAATTATAAAATGTATTAACATTTATTATTTTTTACTGTAAAAAATAAACAACAATTACAAACAACAACAAAAATTTTCTAAAAAATAATAACTTTAACATTAACAACAATTACAACAAAAACTCTGCTAATTTGATGAATTTTGTTTGTTTATTTGTTTGTCTCTGTTTGTTTGTTTTTTGTTTTTTCTCTCTCTATTTCTTTATCTCTCTCTCCCCCTCTCGCCCTCCGTTCATCACATTCATATTGTTGTTTGACCAAAAATATTTTACAGTCGAACTCAATCAACGTTGGCTTCCTGCGTTTATTTCGTGCGGCGCGTTTAATTAAATTACTGCGTCAAGGATACACGATACGTATTCTGCTGTGGACATTTGTACAATCATTTAAAGCACTTCCATATGTCTGTCTACTGATAGCCATGCTATTTTTTATCTATGCCATTATTGGCATGCAGGTAAGTCAAAAAAATACGTTCCAAATTACCGAACATATTTTATATTTTTGATAAAAAAAAGAAAATCCTTAACAAAATAACGCTTTTTTTAATATTAAAATATCAAACTATTTATAATTTATTAAAAATATTTATTATTATAAAAGAACCCAAAATAATCACACACAACTTTTTTTATATTTGTTTCTTTTATAACATTGAGTTTTTTAAACACTTTTTGATTTTTTAACACTTTTCAATTTTTTTGAATAAAACGAAAATAGTTCAAATACAGATTTTAATTAGTTTAATAGAGATTTAGTTAAACCAAAGTTAAGGTCTAGGTTTATAGATTTTCTTAATACTGTTTAACAGGTGTTTTTTATTTAAAAATTAGGTAATATGTTGTTATTTTTGATTTCATTACTGATTTTAAGTTTTTATTTTGTTTAGGGTTTAGAGTTTATTAGTCTCTGAAGGAGGAGTTAGTATTAAGTCTTAGACTTATCTAAAAATGTTAGTTTATAGTATCACATTTACTTTAGCTATATTTATAACAATTATTTAAAATATGTAAAATTAAGTATAAAAAGTATGAAAATGGGAAGGAATCAAAAATGAAAAATGATATCTCGTTCTAGTTCAGTTCTAGTTCAGTTCTAGTTCAGTTCTAGTTCAGTTCTAGTTCAGTTCTAGTTCAGTTCTAGTTTAGTTCTAGTTCAGTTCTAGTTCAGTTCTAGTTCAGTTCTAGTTCAGTTCTAGTTCAGTTCTAGTTCAGTTCTAGTTCAGTTCTAGTTCAGTTCTAGTTCAGTTCTAGTTCAGTTCTAGTTCAGTTCTAGTTCGTTCTAGTTCAGTTCTAGTTCAGTTCTAGTTCAGTTCTAGTTCAGTTCTAGTTCAGTTCTAGTTCAGTTCTAGTTCAGTTCTAGTTCAGTTGCTAGTTTCAGTTCTAGTTCAGTTCTAGTTCAGTTCTAGTTCAGTTCTAGTTCAGTTCTAGTTCAGTTCTAGTTCAGTTCTAGTTCAGTTCTGTCAGTTCTGTTCAGTTCAGTTCGTTGTAGTTCAGTTCTAGTTCAGTTTCTAGTTCAGTTCTAGTTCAGTTCTAGTTCAGTTCTAGTTCAGTTCTAGTTCAGTTCTAGTTCAGTTCTAGTTCAGTTTCTAGTTCAGTTCTAGTTCAGTTCTAGTTCAGTTCTAGTTCAGTTCTAGTTCAGTTCTAGTTCAGTTCTAGTTCAGTTCTAGTTCAGTTCTAGTTCAGTTCTAGTTCAGTTCTAGTTCAGTTAGAGTTCAGTTCTAGTTCAGTTCTAGTTCAGTTCTAGTTCAGTTCTAGTCATTTCTAGTTCAGTTCTAGTTCAGTTCTAGTTCAGTTCTAGTTCAGTTCTAGTTCAGTTCTAGTTCAGTTCTAGTTCAGTTCTAGTTCAGTTTCTAGTTCAGTTCTAGTTCAGTTCTAGTTCAGTTCTAGTTCAGTTCTAGTTCAGTTCTAGTTCTGTTCTAGTTCAGTTCTAGTTCAGTTCTTGTTTACTTGGGTATTTAATTCTGATATAATTAATCTATTGTAAGATTCTTCCGAAAAGTTTAATTCTATTTTAGCTAATTACCGCAAATCAAAACCATTTTGATAGATCGGCCAATATTGGAGTGTTTTTCAAATGTTATCGATGTTATCGATATTGTGTATTCACATCAGAGTTAAACATAGTGTCACTTTCATAAAACTCCTTTGTAATGGATATTTTACATTTTATATTAATAAAGTAGTGGGAGATCAAACATGACAAATTTCTAGAAACTCACACGACGATTCCTTCCCATTTTCTAAAAAAAATCTAGTTCTTTTTATTATAACCACTTATGTAAACTTTTAGTCATTTTTATAATTGTTTCTAACAAAACTATTAATCTTAATTCGTGTATACTTGTTTATTGTTTATCAAAAAATCCTACTACTACTACTATATTTTAACAAACAAAAATCAAACAATTCCTCAAAAATATCTAAACGAAACGATTTTAAAACCCAACCAAACAAAATCAAAACGTATACAAATAAATCCTTCTGAAAAAATCAAACCATACGAAAACTGAAAAGGTTTTTGGCAATATAAAATACGATCCGGATACGCAACTTAACCGGCACAATAATTTTCAATCATTCTCCGGAGGAATCATGCTGCTTTTTCGGTAAAAACCATTGTTGATTTTGAACAAGTATTTGCAAAACAAAGTAATTATTTTTTTAAAAAAGTATTTTTCGTAATCCAAAACCAAAAACAAATTAATTAAATTAACAAAACAATAATTTGCAAGAAAACTTTTTTTAATTAAAATTTTAACCAAAAAAAGTAAAAATTTGAAATTTATATACTATACATATTATTAACTATATACTATATATTATACATATATATTTAATAAAAAAAAGTAAATGTTTTAGAATTTGTTTATAAAATTTTTTGGAAAAAAAACCAACTATAAATACAATATATATTTTTGCAGGGTTTATTATCTTTTAAAAGTAGTTAGAGATTTAAACAATTATTTTACTTTGGAAAAAGTTTTATATATATTGTTGGATACTTGAAAAAAAAAACATAAACGTTGTTGATTTTACTTGAATGCTAGTTAATTATATATTTCATTTTATTATGGTTTATCTTCTTTTTAATTAATTTAATTTTATATGTGTATAAAAAAATCAGCAAATAGAGTTTAACTACTCGTATAAATATTTAGATTTTGTTGAGTTCTTTTATTGTTTGTTTTATTTTATAAAAATAATTTGTTTTTGTATAAACGTATTTTATTTGTATTTTTAAATATAGAATTGAAAAAATAAATCACATTTTTTCCTACTCCTCAGCCCCTTGAAATTGGATTTAGCTTTTTACTATCCCTATTTTTGAGTAATAGTCTAAAATTATTTCCTCCCTATTAAAACAAAAGTATATTTATTTTAGTATAGAGTTTATATGAAAATTGATTAACTTATTAACTAATTATTTTTGTAAGATAATACAAAATTAAATATATAATAAATTATTAACTATTTGGTGAAAATATTTATCAGAGATTTTATATTTGATTGTTTTTCTCAAAAATATCTTTTCTTATTTTTCGCTAGCTTCTGTTCTAGTCTCTGTTTCTAGTTCTGTTCTGTTCTAGTTTCTGTTCTAGTTCTGTTTTAGTTCTGTTTTAGTTCTGTTCTAGTTATGTTCTAGTTCTGTTCTAGTTCTGCATCTAGTTTCTGTTCTAGTTCGTTCTGTTTCTGTTCTAGTTCTGTTTAGTCTGTTCTAGTTCGTTCTAGTTATGGTTCTAGTTCTGTCTAGTCTGCCTAGTTCTGTTCAGTATGTTCTAGTCGTTCTAGTCGTTAGTTCTGTTTCTAGTTCTGTTCTAGTTATGTTCTAGTTCTGTTTCTAGTTCTGTCTAGTCTGTCTAGTTCTGTTCTAGTTCTGTTCTAGTTCTGTCTAGTCTGCTAGTGCTGTTCTGTTCTATTCGTAGTTCTGTTCTAGTTCTGTTCTAGTTCTGTTCTAGTTCTGTTCTAGTTCGTGTTCTAGTTCTGTTCTAGTTCTGTCTAGTTCCTGTTCTAGTTCTGTTCTAGTTCTGTTCTAGTTCTGTTCTAGTTCTGTTCTAGTTCTGTTCTAATTCTGTTCTAGTTCTGTTCTAGTTCGTTCTAGTTCTGTTCTAGTTCTGTTCTAGTTCTGTTCTAGTTCTGTTCTAGTTCTGTTCTAGTTCTGTTCTAGTTCTGTTCTAGTTCTGTTCTAGTTCTGTTCTAGTTCTGTTCTAGTTCTGTTCTAGTTCTGTTCTAGTTCTGTTCTAGTTCTGTTCTAGTTCTGTTCTGTTCTGTTCTAGTTCTGTTCTAGTTCTGTTTCTAGTTCTGTTCTAGTTCTGTCTAGTTATGTCTAGTTCTGTTCTAGTTCTGTTCTAGTTCTGTTCTAGTTCTGTTCTAGTTCTGCTCTAGTTCTGTTCTAGTTCTGTTCTAGTTCTGTTCTAGTTCTGTTCTAGTTCTGTTCTAGTTCTGTTCTAGTTCTGTTCTAGTTCTGTTCTAGTTCTGTTCTAGTTCTGTTCTAGTTCTAGTTCTGCTCTAGTTCCGTTCTAGTTCTGTTCTAGTTCTATTCTTGTTCTCTTCTAGTTCTGTTCTAGTTCAGAGTATTGTAGTTCAGTTCTCACATCTCTGATTTATATTTTTAACAAATACATACTATGGAATAGCATTTAACAAAATGATACAAGAACCAAAATAATGAAAGTCGGACCAAAATTTTATTAATATAAACATGTTTATGCAAAAAAACAAAAAATATGTCATTTTCGTTTCAATCCTATTTCTGTATATGTATGTAATTTTATAAAATTTATAAAATATTTCCATTTTGAACAGATATACCAAATACTAAGCAGTTAATGGCTTAATGCATAAAATTAATTGAATAGTTAAAATAGTGTTCAAAAATGGAATACAATAAATTAATAACAAAACAATATTTATTTCGAATTTGCAGAACATTTTATCTAGTATTTTATTTATATATAGAGCCTCCCTCAAAAATCAAACCAAAACCAAAAAACCTTAGTTATTTTGATTAAATAAAAAACCAGAGTTAATAAACAGTTGTTCTTTGTAGTTAATAAAATTGAATATTTATTATTATTGTTATAATTTGATTTTTAAATGTATTTAAAATTTTAGAACGCTTTTGATAATAATTTCGTTCTAATCATTTACATAAAACATTCAAAAAACACTTTAGTACGAAAAAAACAATTGGCCTAATTTTAAATTTTCAGTTACAATGTTTTATTTTTCAAAATTTTAATTTGTTTTTTATTAATTTTATTTTTCTAACAAAACACCATTTTTATTTAAAATACTTTTTAATTAATAACAAACAATTTTTTAAAAAATTAAAACCAAAAAATCACATATCAAAAAACTAAAACTTCTATGACATTCGCCACTTCGTGTATGTCTGTATGTATTGTATCGCAAATAGGTATTTGGAAATATCAAACTAGGTACAGTGGAAAATTCCATTACTAGGCACAACAACTTCCAATCATTTATACAAGGTGTCATGCTCCTATTCAGGTATGTAATCATGTTTTAACAATGAAACTCTAAAATTATCTACTTTGAAATTTTATATTAAAAACAAAAATCACGAAATGATAAAACTAAAAAATCGAAATTTAAAATTATGTTTTTTTCTTAAGTTCGTAAAAAATTATTAAAAATTAGTTTAACACGAGTAAAAATTTTAACTAGACGATACAAAAGTTTTAATAAATTTTTAGCTTAAAGCTTTAGGCTTTAAACATATTTTCTAGGATACAATTTGTTAATTAACTACATACATGTTATTTCTAGGTTTTAAATAAATGTCTTAGCCAAAAGGTCAACACCACACCCAACAAATTAGTTTCTACATCTTATAGTTTAAAACAAACTGAAATTCTTAGCTGTTTTCTTTTACTTACGAATCAAATAATAAAAAAACTACACTAAACTCACACTCTTATCGCATTCATCATTTAAATGCATATTTTTTTAATTTATTTTATTTCTATTTTCCCTTTAGTTATAATTGTCACTTGAAAATCTGTTCAGTTGATTTGTTAATTAAAAGCTTGCATTGTTAATTAAGAGTTAATTTGTGGTTTTAATATGGTGGTTAAAATACTAAATATTGAAAAACTAAAAAAAAATATATGAAAATAATTTTAACAAAATTTGCACTTTATTTGTTACTATAGTTGAAAAAAAAATAGTTTATTATTTTCGTTTCAAATTTTGGTTCGTTCTAAAAATTCAAAATTTTTTTATTCATATTATTCATTTGTAGTCAATGTTGCAGTAAAATGTTGAGAAAAATATTAATAGAATTAAGATTAATTTATTAATTTATTTTTTACTACTTAATAATATATTTTTTTCGTGGAATGTCTTTGACTCGAATAAAATTCAAATTATAGCCCAAATTTCGACCATATTCTCACTGGTAAACTCACTGCAGACTAGACTATAGACTAGACTATAGACTAGACTATAGACTAGACTATAGACTAGACTATAGACTAGACTAGACTATAGACTAGACTATAGACTAGACTATAGACTAGACTATAGACTAGACTATAGACTAGACTAATAGACTAGAATAGATAGACTAGACTATGACTAGATATAGACTAGACTATAGACTAGATAGAGACTAGACTAGACTATATAGACTAGACTATAGACTAGACTATAGACTAGACTATAGACTAGACTATAGACTAGACTATAGACTAGACTATAGACTAGACTATAGACTAGACTATAGACTAGACTATAGACTAGACTATAGACTAGACTATAGACTAGACTATAGACTAGACTATAGACTAGACTATAGACTAGACTATAGACTAGACTATAGACTAGACTATAGACTAGACTATAGACTAGACTATAGACTAGACTATAGACTAGACTATAGACTAGACTATGACTAGACTATAGACTAGACTATAGACTAGACTATAGACTAGACTATAGACTAGACTATAGACTAGACTATAGACTAGACTATAGACTAGACTATAGACTAGACTATAGACTAGACTATAGACTAGACTATAGACTAGACTATAGACTAGACTATAGACTAGACTATAGACTAGACTATAGACTAGACTATAGACTAGACTATAGACTAGACTATAGACTAGACTATAGACTAGACTATAGACTAGACTATAGACTAGACTATAGACTAGACTATAGACTAGACTATAGACTAGACTATAGACTAGACTATAGACTAGACTATAGACTAGACTATAGACTAGACTATAGACTAGACTATAGACTAGACTATAGACTAGACTATAGACTAGACTATAGACTAGACTATAGACTAGACTATAGACTAGACTATAGACTAGACTATAGACTAGACTATAGACTAGACTATAGACTAGACTATAGACTAGACTATAGACTAGCCTATAGACTAGACTATAGACTAGACTATAGACTAGACTATAGACTAGACTATAGACTAGACTATAGACTAGACTATAGACTAGACTATAGACTAGACTATAGACTAGACTATAGACTAGACTATAGACTAGACTATAGACTAGGACTATAGACTAGGACTATAGACTAGACTATAGACTAGACTATAGACTAGACTATAGGATAGACTATAGACTAGACTATAGACTAGACTATAGACTAGACTATAGACTAGACTTATAGACTAGATATAGACTAGACTATAGACTAGACTATAGACTAGACTATAGACTAGACTATAGACTAGACCTATAGACTAGACTAGACTAGACTATAGACTAGACTATAGACTAGACTATAGACTAGACTATAGACTAGACTATAGACTAGACTATAGACTAGACTATAGACTAGACTATAGACTAGACTATAGACTAGACTATAGACTAGACTATAGACTAGACTATAGACTAGACTATAGACTAGACTATAGACTAGACTATAGACTAGACTATAGACTAGACTATAGACTAGACTATAGACTAGACTATAGACTAGACTATAGACTAGACTATAGACTAGACTATAGACTAGACTATAGACTAGACTAGAGATAGACTAGACTATAGACTAGACTATAGACTAGACTATAGACTAGACTATAGACTAGACTATAGACTAGACTATAGACTTGGCTACAGATTTTATTGTAGACTTGGTTATACACTAGACTATAGACTATAGACTAGATTATACTAGACTATAGACTAGACTAGACTAGACTATAGACTAGACTATAGACTAGACTATAGACTAGACTATAGACTAGACTATAGACTAGACTATAGACTAGACTATAGACTAGACTATAGACTAGACTATAGACTAGACTATAGACTAGCTATAGACTAGACTATAGACTAGACTATAGACTAGACTATAGACTAGACTATAGACTAGACTATAGACTAGACTATAGACTAGACTATAGACTAGACTATAGACTAGACTATAGACTAGACTATAGACTAGACTATAGACTAGACTATAGACTAGACTATAGACATAGACTATAGACTAGACTATAGACTAGACTATAGACTAGACTATAGACTAGACTATAGACTAACTGACTAGACTAGACTAGACTATAGACTAGACTATAGACTAGACTATAGACTAGACTATGAGACTATAACTATAGACTAGACTATAGACTAGACTATAGAATAGACTATAACTAGACTATAGACTAGACTATAGACTAGACTATAGACTAGACTATAGACTAGACTATAGACGAGACTATAGACTAGAGCTATAGACTAGACTATAGACTAGACTTAGACTAGACTATAAGACTATGACTATAGACTAGACTATAGACTTAGACTATAGACTAGACTATAAGACTAGACTATGACTGACTATAGACTAGACGAGACTTAGACTATGACTAGACTGATAGACTAGACTATAGACTAGACTATAGACTAGACTAGACTCTAGACTAGACGATAGACGAGGACTATAGACCTAGACTATAGGACTAGGCACTATAGACTAGGACTATAGACCTAGGACTATAGACTGACTATAGACTAGGACTATAGACTAGACTATAGACTAGACCTATAGACGACTATAGACTAGACTATTAGACTAGGACTATAGACTAGGACTATAGACTAGACTATAGACTAGACTATATTGATTTCTAGCCTATAGAACTAGACTATAGGACTAGACTATAGACTAGACTATAGACTAGACTATAGACTAGACTATAGACTAGACTATAGACTAGACTATAGACTAGTACTATAGACTAGACTATAGACTAACTATAGACCTAGGACTATAGACTGACTATAGACTAGACTATAGACTAGACTATAGACTAGCATAAGACTAGGACTATAGACTAGACTATAGACTAGGACTATAGATAGGACCTATAGACTAGACTATAGACCTAGACACTATCGAACTAGACTATAGGACTAGACTATAAGGACTCAGACTATAGGACTAGGACTATAGACTAGAACTATAGACTAGACTATAGACTAGACTATAGACTAGACTATAGACTAGACTATAGACTAGACTATAGACTAGACTATAGACTAGACTATAGACTAGACTATAGACTAGACTATAGACTAGACTATAGACTAGACTATAGACTAGACTATAGACTAGACTATAGACTAGACTATAGACTAGACTATAGACTAGACTATAGACTAGACTATAGACTAGACTATAGACTAGACTATAGACTAGACTATAGACTAGACTATAGACTAGACTATAGACTAGACTATAGACTAGACTATAGACTAGACTATAGACTAGACTATAGACTAGACTATAGACTAAACTATAGACTAGACTATAGACTAGACTATAGACTAGACTATGGACTAGACTATAGACTAAACTATAGACTAGACTATAGACTAGACTATAGACTAGACTATGGACTAGACTATAGACTAAACTATAGACTAGACTATAGACTAGACTATAGACTAGACTATGGACTAGACTATAGACTAGATTATAGACTTGGCTACAGATTTTATTGTAGACTTGGTTATACACTAGACTATAGATTCGACCATTAGACTAGACTTAGAGTGGGCCAGAATATCATTCTTTTGAATAGATCTGGCATTGCTAAATAGTTGGTTCCAGATAAGATTTTGCAGTACCTTGGTCCGCTTGTGTTTAAATATTGGGCGTAATTTTAAACTGAATAGAGTTAGACAACTAAATTACCAACAACATACAAAGAAGTTGAGATCAATATCAGTTGTGGATCGAAAAATAAACGATTTTATATTTTAAAATTAAAAAAAAAAAACTGTAAAAATGCCTGTACTATTTTTTTATTAAAAAAATTTAAACTTTCTTCAGTAAACTTATTAATTTTCTTTTGTGGACTTTTTCTTTTTTATTATTTTCTCGGCAATTTTTACTGCAACATTTTTCAGTTCCAAACCTTTTTCAAAACAATTGGCAATTAGTTAAATAAATAGAGAAATTAGTTTTCTGTTTTAGTTTTCTATTCAAAATTCTACTTTTTTCTTCCAAATTCATTAACATTATCATTTAGGTTTTACAATTAGGCTAAAAAAATAATAATTTTGTTAAAAAAATAATAAAAAAAAAAATTGGTAAAAATTGTTTTCTAAATATTTATAGTGTAAATAACTAAATATTTTTCAAGTAGATAATTTGAGTTTTCAATATTGTTCGATAAATATATAAATATATTTAATTAAAAAAAAACTAAACTTTTATTTAACATAAAAAAATATCAAATTATAGTATATAGAAAAATAAACAAATTGTGTAGTATAAATTTTGAATAATTTTTTTCGTAGAGAAAAAAATCTATTAACCAAAAAAAGTTAATAAAAGAAAATCTTAAAAATTTTCTTATATATATTTACTAAATATTTTAAAATTAGATTTAAATATATATAACATTTTTAATTTTCTTATATTTAAAATATTTAGTACAAACTTTAAATAGTTTTTGAAAAAAAAAAACATTTTATTTTATATTTATTTAAAATTTGAAATATTGTATTTATTATAATGAAAATTCTATTTGGAATAGACGATACTAATAATGTATTATTTTAGATGTGCAACGGGCGAGGCGTGGCCGAACATTATGCTGGCGTGCCTTAAGGGGAGGCCATGCGATGACGAAGCCGAAAAGGGCGATGAGACTTGTGGCTCGACATTGGCCTATGCCTATTTTGTATCATTTATATTCTTTTGTTCATTTCTAATGTTGAATTTATTCGTGGCTGTTATTATGGATAATTTTGATTATTTAACAAGAGATTCCAGTATATTGGGGGCACATCATTTAGATGAATTTGTACGGATATGGGCTGAATATGATCCAAATGCGACGTAATTATCAATTTAATATAATTCAAAACAAAATTATTTCTATATATGTTATATATTTCTTAAACTACTACTACTATTACTACTACTACTTCTACTGTTATTATTTTCTATTTAAATGTGTTTTTTGTAAAAAAATTAATTAACTAATTGGTTACTGTGATTTTTAGTTTGCTAATAATTTGTTTAACTAAAATTTTTTTATTATTGTGTTTGTATTTATTTAATATGTTGCATATTTTGGGTTTTTTAAATGTTGAAATTTGAAAAGTTTAAATTTATAAAAGTTTTTAAGTTTTACTTTTAAGGTAGATTTGTTATTGATTTTATATAAAATAGACTCAAAGAAATGGTGGAGCTTATAAGAATAATGTCTTCAAAATGCTTACAAGAATTCAGAGCTTAAAGCTTATAAATTTAAACAACATAAAAGTTCAGCTTATTGAAAGCTTACTTCTAAGCCCTAAGGGTCGGTTTTATAATGCACACTAAAGAAATAAACCTGAAAGCTAAATTTTTAGTTATTTCATTATTTTAAAAACTGAAAGCTTCAGCTTTAAACTCTTTAAACTTTTTTCAATAAATGAACTTAAAATATACTAATTAAAAACATATTACTAAAAGCGTTAAAAAGCTTGGATTCTTGAAATCTAAAAGGTTAAATATATAATAACTTATTCGTAACAATTTTATGAAAGCTTTGTAGAACAAACTGTGTATGAAAAGTTGTCTGTTAAAGCTTTTTACTAAAATGAAATGAAACGTTGAAACTTTAGCATATCAAGTGTAACTATATCATAATATTAAAAACTGTACAAATTGAAAGCTTTTAAAAGCTTTCCTACAAATTTCAAATCTTAAAGCTTTATGTTTTAAGCTTTTAAAAGCTTGTTCTAAAAATACTTTTTATAAGTTCAAACAAGTAAATTTCATTCAATAGTATTTTTTAAATCTTTACACAGAAACTGAAGAAACATTTAAGCTTTAAGCTCTAAAACGACATTAAATTATATTCTTTAAAAGCTTACACCACCAGAATTAACGACAAATCTAACCTTTTTCCCTTTTTGCTGTAAAATAATTGGTATTGTGATTGTAGTTTGATTGTTAATGTGTTGAAAAGAAATTTTGATAAACTTTTATTTTTTCTTCCTTTTAAGTTCTATTTTTGATTTAAAGTATGTAGTTAAAATTTGTTGTTAATAAATTTTTGTATGCTTTTTTCTAAACTAATACACATTTAAGTTAAATTACACAAAAACAAAATAAAAAAAGCAATAAGATACAATAAAACAAGCTAAAAAACAAACGAAATAGCTCTACGCACAAAGCTTTAAAGCTTTTATATTAAATGATTATTATTTGATCGTATTTGTTTCATATATATATATAAAAAAAACGAAAACGTTACACGTTGCCAACACAAAAGGTAAACTAATTTTAAAGCAAATTTAATAATAATTTGAGCTTAAAGCTCTTTTTTCACCTAAGCCTATATAACAATAAATATTTAAACAAGTAAAGCTAGCTATACTTAAAAGCTTAATGAAAACCATATACTTAAATTAAGTTTTTTTTTTCTCAAGCCATAATTTTCATAAAAATATTTAAAACCTTTTACTATTTTCTTAAAGCTTTTTTATGACTAAAGCTCTTTATTAGCAAAAGAAAAACTTAAAGCTGCCAAACCAAACACTGTTCCTTTTAACAGAAAAACTCGCAAAAAAAAAAAAACAAAACACATTTACTAAATAAATAATTTCCTTTATATTAATTGTTAATAATTAAATTATCATTATTTTATTATAATTGTACACCTAAATGTACCACCAAAATATAAACAAAAAATCAATCACTTTAACAAAAAAAAACTTTAAAAGTAAACGTTGTTACTCTAATTATTTTCATTGTTTTATATATATGTGTGTGTGTGTATTTTGCTAAACTCGATAATTGCAAATTTGAAATTCTCTGAATTTTATATAATTCTAAAAATTTAATTATTTTATTTTATCTTCAAAATTGAACTTCACAACGATTCGAAAAATTCGTCTATATATCGCAATTGTACGTTACTGACTGTATAGTGGCCGAATCCATTATACGGAAATGTATGATATGTTAAAAAATATGGATCCTCCGTTGGGGTTCGGTAACAAATGTCCCAATCGCCTCGCCTTTAAGAAACTGATACGTATGAATATGCCCCTGGACGATGAGATGAGAGTACAATTTACCACCACACTATTTGCATTGATACGTGAAAATCTTAGTATTAAAATGAGAGCGGGTAAGTACGAAATCTAATTTTCTATGGGTATTAAAAAAAAAAATAGTTAAGTAAGTGACTGTTTTGAAATGTGGTCTAAGTGTTGGATTAATGGATCAAAAAATAATATTAGTTAGAAGTTACATATTCCCTATAAGTTTAATGAAATGTCAGAAGGTGTCGACTTTTCTCTCTCTTTTATTTTTCTTTTTATATCCACCATTTTGTCTTTTAGTTTGTAGCACTTAAAATATTGCTAGTAGACCAATAAAAGTTAAATATTCTGGACCCATATCAGATTCTAAGACCACCTAGTCATGTCCGTCCGTCTTTCGGTTGAAAACACGATAATAAAAAAATTGGATTTTGATAAAAACCAAAAAATGTTAACAAAAACAAGTGAGAGTGTTATATTCGGTTGTGCCAAATCTCAAATATTCACCATCAAACCGTATGCCATAAAAGGAATGCTGCACTATCATCATGATCACTCATCAAATTAACTGACAGTTTTTCATAAAATTTTTCAGACCGATTTTGGTTCATATAAACATGTTTAAATCGAATAGCATCGCTGTATGTCAGTAATTAGCGCTAAAGTAATTTTCTGGAGGCAGGCTTATATGGGCGGGTAGGGTAAGGTACCGATACTTTCCGCATGAAATTCGATAGGAAGATTTAAGTTTCTATAAAATTTTCTTATATCAAAGTAATTTTCTGAAGGGGACCTTATATGCGGGAGATTTTCACTCGTATAAAACTTATGTGTGTCGAATTTCATCGCTTTACTCGTATTTTTAAGCCTGTAATGAACTTTAAAGTCATTTTCTGAAAGGGTTTGGGTCAATTGTGGACCGATCCACATAAAATTTGGTAGAGAGGTTATGGCTTGAAAGTAACTTACTTATGTAAAATTTCATCACTATACTCGTATTTTTACGCCAGTAATAAGCGTTAAAGTAATTTTCTGATGGGGATCTTATATGGTTGGTATGGTCAATTATTGACCGATCCACATAAAATGTGGTAGAGAGATTTTGGATAGTAAGACACTTAATTATGTCAAATTTCATTGCTGTAGTCGTATTTTTAAGAGAATAATGAGCTTTACAGTCATTTTCAGAAGGGGACCTTATATGGGGGGTAGGGTTAATTATGGACCGATCCTCATAAAATTTGGCAGGGAGTTTTTGGTCCATATGAAACTTATTATTGTTGAATTTCATCGCTATAGTTACACTTTTAAAACATATATGCCCGTTAAAGCTGTTTTTCGGTTATCCACTTGTATGGGGTCTATCCGAAAACCTGGAGCATTTAATGCCCATTTTCAATACCAAACAAACCTTATACATATAGAGAATATTTCTGGAAAATTTCAACCCTCTAGCTCAATCCGTTCGGACTCTATCGTGTTTTCAACAGACATACGGACGGACGGACTTGGCTAGATCGTCTTAGATTTTAATAAGGACCCAGAATATATTAGTGTTGTGGGTTTAAGACCAATATTTCGATGTGTTACAAACGGAATGTTAAAATCAACATACCCCTTTTGATGGTGGGTTTAAAAATTAAAAAACTTTTTGACGAAAATTTTTTTTTGACAAATCAGCTTTTTGATGAAAATACTGATATTTCATGAAAAAATGGGTTTTGATGAAAAAACTAGTTTTTGATAAAAAAATGTGTTTTTGATGAAAAAAACTGGTTTTTGATGAAAAAACTGGTTTTTGATGAAAAAACTGGTTTTTGATGAACAAACTGGTTTTTGGTGAAAAAACTGGTTTTTGATGAAAAAACTGGTTTTTAATGAAAAAACTGGTATTAAATGAAAAATCTGGCTTTTGATGAAAAAAACGGGTTTTTGATGAAAAAAAGGCATTTTGTGAAGAACTGGTTTTCGAAATACTGATTTCTATGAAACTACATTCAGAACCTTCCAAAATAAGTAACTTACCACGAATATAAGAAAAGTGTTAATATATTTTTTGCAACATCATAGAATTAGCCCCTATTTAGGAATGAAATGGTTATTCCAGAAGAAGATAGTATTTATATAATCTTAACGGACCGGCAAAGACGCTCTTATAAAACCCAAGGAATTCTAAAATTCGCAAAATGTTTGAACAACTCAGACCTAAACTTTTTCCGCCTTAAATTTTTTTTAACAAAAAAATATTAATTGATTTCATTCTTCTTCCTCCCCAATTTAGCGGAAGAAATGGACCAAGCCGATTCCGAACTTAGGGATACTATTACAAATATATGGCCATTGCAGGCCAAGAAAATGCTGAATCTACTGGTGCCACCCAATGATCAATTGAATAAGGGCAAATTGACAGTGGGTAAAGTCTATGCGGGACTGTTAATATATGAAGCATATCGCATTAGACGAGAAGGAGGACAGCCACAAGGAGGCATGGGGGTAAGTTATCATGATAAAAATTTTACACAACATAAAGAAACCTATATATGTATATGTCTTATAAAACAATTTAGGTATTTAAAAACTAACTGAAAAAAATACTTTTTTATATAATTTAAAAAAAATTCTTAATAGGTATACAGAACATTTTAATTTTAACTAATTTTAATAACTACAGAAGTCGAAAATTTTATTGAAATGTAATTTAAAGAAATTTAGTACAAGTAATAAATTTTATTGGTTTTTTAAAACTAAATTAGCGTTAATTAATTTAAAAACATATTAAACAAACACTTAGTAAAAAAAGTTTAAAAAGCACAAAAATTATTTATTTAAAAAAAAAAAACAATTAATTGGTAGTAACTATAACACTTTCTAACAGCAGATTCTACTATATATAAAGTAATTTAATTTAGAATAATTTCAATAATTTAAAAAATAATTTAATTTTAATATATTATTTCAACTTTTTCTTACACGTTAAACTGTTTAAAAAATGTCTTTAATTATGATTATGAAATTCGATTCATAATTATAGCAGAATTGGAAAGAGGTACTTATTACTCTCTTAACCAGTCCCCTTTAATTAAAAACAAAAAATTCTTGCCAAAACTCCTTATTATAAAAAAAAATACAAAGAATTTATTTCCGTTCAATTACTACGTTGTATTAAAATTTTTTTGTTATTTATATATTTAATCAAATGAGTTTAATATTATTCAATTAAAAATTTAATCAATTTTTATATAAAAGTTTGAAGTATTTTATAGCATTTGATATTTTCTTGAAAAGTGTTTTAGTATTTTAGGTTTCTTTTTGAAAAGTTAACATAATTAACATTTTCTGCGTTAAGACCATAGCGTGTAACAGTTATTAAATGATTAAATAATCATTTTAAATATTAGTTATATTCGTATTAATTAAACTATTAATTGATTATTAATGGTATAACATATTTATTATGGCATGCCATTATTTATTTTAATTTAGTTAATTAATGTTAATTGGTTTATTTTTTTAGAATTGAAATATTTCTTAAGGTTATTTATTAGTTTGATTTTTATTTAGTTTTTTAAAAATTTAAAAGGATTTAAATAAAATTTTGATAAAATTGTAATAACAGATTTGATAATATTTAAAAGCAAAATATATGTAAAAAGTGATTGAATATGAAATTCAAAATCCTCAATGTTTGAATCCTTTTAATATTAAAACTTTTTTAATTTAATTAAACATTTTCTAAGCTTAATGAAATATATTAATTAAATCAATTAAATGTTGTTCAAAATTCATCAAAAATGTTCATACATATTTTATTTTTATTTTTTATATAAATTAAAAAAAAACGTAACCAAAAACCAAATCAATACCAAACAAATAATAAAATAAAAACCCAACAAACAAAACTAATTCAAATGAAAATCGAAAACGATAAAAACTCAGCGGAAGCGTGAAGATGATGAAGAGGAAGAACCCTTACATAGTCCAACAGCTGATGATGAACCGGTATACAAAAGAATTTTATTTTTTCCTCCTTCCTTTCTAAATAGAAACAAACAATTGCTAGAGAGAATGTATAAACAAAAAAAATTGCCCTTCCAAAAATAATGCTCGTTTTTTCTGTTTTTTTTTTTAATAAACGTCAACAAATCCCTTATAAAAAAACAAACTTCCACTGAAGATAAACCTCTTTACTTTAACTTATTATGCCTAAATATTTTTTATTGCTAAATGGAACCAAAAAACAACAAACAAACCACACACAACTATTTTAATACTTTCTTGCGCTTTTATTGATAAAAAAACAACTTTTTTTTTGTCAAAGGAATGTTATAAATAAAACTGCATCCCCCTTTTAAATTAAATAATAAAAAAATACTTAAATAAATTTTCATTTATAAAAAGGGTTATGATTGATGTATTATTGTATAGTGATGCTCTACTCACCAGTAAGTGATATTTAAAGATGATATCTGTAAAGATATAAGAGAAAAAATATTTGCTTTAAAAAGTGTTTTAGTACAAAATAGCTGGATGAAAATATCTTTTAAGTTTAAAGAGCAATTTTGCACGTTACAAAGTGTACGCTTCTAAAAAGGCATGAATAAGATCATGGTATATTTTTTAAAAATAACTTACGTAAAGTTTAACCATTTAAAAATCACATAATTAAAAATAAATTTCAAAAAAATCGCATGTTTATTTGGTTTTAAATATTTAAAGAAATATTAAGTTAAGATCTATGCTCTATTTGTTAAACCTCTTAAAACTCGTCATTAGGAGAAAGAAATGTCTTTAATCTTAACTAAATGGGAATTGTATTGTATGCTTGCTATGACAGTTCTACATATATTATGGGTCCTAATAAAAAGCTCCTAAATATGTTATCAATGGAGCAATCGAGACATTATTAAGAAATTACAGAATTGGGGAAATCGGTTTATATTTGACCCTAGGCCATTATAATAACCGAAACTCCTCTCAGATATGTGACTAAGGTCGGTCGTTTATCTAAGGGTGCAGTTGTGTTTGAGGATGAAATTTCGCCGCATCTGTATCGTGTGCATGGTAAGATTGTTGGTGTAGTAGGGTGTGTTCAACGGAATTTGAGCAGTGAATGGGGCCTCAGTAGACATGCTTTACGCCATATATACGAGGGACTGTTGCTTGTGAAACTTATTGTGCCGCGGTATGGGGGATCCCCGGGCATGTTTCCTTGATGATAGTGTATTGCCATCCGGAGGGAGAGAGGTGCTACCAATAACTCTAGTCTGCCGGGACTATAAACTGGTGATGTCACTTCACTCCTCGGCTAGTCCTTGGTATGATGTGACATGGGTTTTAACCAGAGAACCACATAATCTGGTACTACGTGGTGGCCAGTTGCCCGCAGGACTATGTCCTGACTGGTCAGTTGGTTGAGGTTCCTTCGGGATCCACGTAATGGCTGTGGTTTAAACCCAAATTCGCGGGAATAGTATGTGGCTGTTAAAAGACTTATGTAAGGTAAAGTCAATATTTTGGGATAAGTTCGGTGCAGTTGCCGAGAACAACAGATACCCCACAGAGGAGCGACTGTGGGACTAAGCGTTGGAAATGAGTTGGTGTTAATTCTATATGGTACGGGATGAATGTGGGGTATGCGGGCCTCACCCATCCATTTACCTAGAATAAGTGTGTCGTATATTTTTCTCTTATGAAAATGTCGGATGAATGAAAAGTGTGTGCTGGGTTGAATGATGATGGATGAAAGGTATCATATACAAATGATACCATTAAATTTTCCTTCCTTGTACAGATATGTTCAAAACTGTAAGTAAGAACAAAGTCTCGGGTTATTTGATGGATTCGTACTTCGGTCTACCGGTTACGTCTCTAGGTGCTATTGCCGACTCAACAGAGGCCATCCCATCTGCGTGGTTGTAACCGGAAGCGATGTTTTTGCATCTCGGAAGTTAAGCAACGGGACAGCAATGGTCAGAGAATAGATAGTTCAAGTACTTGAGCAAAGTCCACGTATAATGGACCTGAAATTCCATATACGTAAATTGCCACCTGCGTGTAAGAAGCACAATGGGCGGTGGTGAATCGTCACAAAAGCTCACCCAGTGGTTGGAAAAGACCACCGTGAGATAGGCCAACACGGCAGGTACTCACGTAAAGCGCTTCGACATTCTGCCGCGATATGGCGCCGTGTATTCTGGTCGATTGTAGGGTATCGTAAGATACTGTGGTATCAGAGGGCTATATAGTTAGGGTATATTCCCATGTAACGTACAGTCTATACGCAGGCAATGCAGGAACCCCTCCCCTGGACCTCCAAGTGATACATTATTGCATTACCTCTAGTTTAAAAAGGGAGCTTGATATGATTGTGTAGGAATTGTTGAATGATAGGAATTTGGATGGATTGAGTGTGAAGGAAGGAGAGTTTGTGTTGAGCGCATGTGTTTTGGAGATATGGCAGTGTAGATGGGATGGTAGTGTTATACGGCTTCGTCAGGTTTCAATAGATTGAAGCATATGATACTGGTTCGAGTTTATAATCCAAAGCTTTTAAAATAATGTTTCTAGAGAGAAAAATTCTAAATATTACTAAATTTTTGCAAAAAGATTACTTTTTCAAAAAAGTACTGATTAACTAGTATATTTCTAGTATAACGACCTAAACTATGAAATGGCCTGAGGACCAGTCTATTGACGGTCGACTACTAGTCTAAGGACTATTTTCTAGACTAATCAATTGAATAGACTATTGACTTCTTCGGTGACTAGTCCTTTAACTAGTCTATTAACCTGTCTTTTGACTAGTCAAATAATAAGCCTATTGACTAGTCAGGCGAGTTATATATGAAAAAGTCAGTCGACTAGCTTATGGACTAGTCAGTTCACTAGCCTCTTGAGAAGTTTATTTACTAATCTATGGTCTAGTCTGAGTTGTAGACAGTCTACTTATTTCTGGGATAGTCAATTCTCTAGTCTATTGACTAGTCTATTTACAGGTCCATTGATTATCGATGAATTAGTACTTTGTGGCATCCATGGACTAGTAGCAAAACTGCAGTATTCATCTTTCTCAAAACTTTTGTAGAAAAGTACAATTGTACTCAATAATCCATCCACTCCTAATATTGGGTATTTAAATAGAAAAGAACATTTTGTACGGATCGCTGACCAATATTTCCTCTTTAATAAAAAAAATATAAAATTTAAAATGTTTTAGCACTATGAGCATAGATCTTTAAAAAAAATATTTAATAAATCAACGGTTAATTTTTTAATAAAAATCAAACAAAATCAATCATTTCCCAATTATGTGTAAATCATGTATAAAACCAACAATAAACAGAAAATTTCAACGCAAATTTTCCTCAACAAAAAAACAATACAAAATTGACAAAACATACATATTTTTGGCATTTAACTCAAAACTTTATATTCGGCATATAAAAACTACAAAAATACAACATTTCAAAAAAATTGGTTTTAAAAAGAATTTGCGTGGAAACAAACAACCCTCTGCAAAAATAATAACAAAAAATAAATCTTAAACCTCATTAACAGTTACTGATAAAAACATTTATTAATTAATTATGCACCATTTTATATTTTTACTTTTAACACTTAAGCACATTTTTATACAATATTAGACGTTATTTAAATTTCTTAATTAAATGTTAAAAAACAAAGCTATGGTCTCATTGTTTTAAATTAGTTATATACATATATACAAAAAAAAATAATATTTATTACTAGAGTAAATGTATTTACAATTTTATTTTATCAAACAAAATACTATAGTTTAACTAAATTTACACCAAAAAATATTTTAAAAAAATAATTGAAATTTTTAAAAAAATATCAAACAATTAGTAATACCAACAAACAAATTTAGATAATAATATTTACCAAAAAAAGGAATAAATGTGTCCTATATTTAATAAGTTTTTCAGTTTTTATTATTAATTTATAAAATTATTTTAGTTTTAATATTTTTTAACTTTTAATATTTTTTTTAATTATTTCTTATAAGTTTTTATTTATTTGTTTTACTTTATAGGCATGTAAATAATGTTTGTTTAATTTTTTTGTTTTTAAAGAAAACGCATGTTTTGGTTTTATATTTTTTATGGAAAATTATTTATGATTTTCTTTATTTTTGTAATTATTTTTATTATTGTTTTTTACGAACACCTTGTTTGTCTTTTATTCCAAATCCTTTGTCTTACTCTTTTTTAAGTCCTTTGTAAAAATTAAAATTTTTTTAGTCTTCCGCATGTTTTCTTTTTTCTACTTTCTAAAATAAAAAACTTTTAAATCTTTAAATTTCTTTAGAAATCTTTTAAAACAAATAGTGAATTATAAATAAAAATATAAAGTAAAATGAAAATACAATATCGACAAATTAAAATTAAGTCAACATAACGTTTTCCGTCGTTCTGTCAAAATTTTTTATTCCTAAATAGAATTAATTTTCTATTACCTCCTTGACCTCCTTATTATTAGACATCGCACTACTTATTATTGTCAGGATCGATACTTAATTTTTAATTAATGCCAATAATTAGTCAATTAACTAGATCAGATTAGTCTATTATATAGCCCATAGGCTAGTCTATAAGCCAGTCCAGTCTAGTCCGTAGACTAGTCAACAAATTACTTCATAATGTAATCAAAAGTCTAGTCTTGTTCTTAGTCTAACCAATTATAATTTTTCAATAACATCTGTTGTCAAAGTATGTATGGATAGTTGTCAAATCAACAACAAAAATATAAAAAGTAAACGACTTTATCAAATCAACAACAAAATAATATTTAACGTTGTCAAATCATAAATGCAAATTCGATCTATAATATTTGTTTATTTATATGGGTTTTTTTTTCGTAAAACGATTGGTTGTCGAAATCTCAATGATGCATTGCAGAAATGACAACAATCCGTTGTTGAAATGACAACGATGCGTTGTCAAAATTACGAATTGTTAAAATGATAACTAAATTTTATTGTGTGCATATCCGTTGTCTAAATGCTAACAAACGTAAGTACTTCGGTACTTTTCTAGCGGGTCTTCCGTCTATGTAGTCTATTGTACATTCGATAGACTAGTTCACAGATTAGTCAAACGACCATTCTAGACTTCATAGTTAACAGTGTAGTCAAGCGACTGATTGATATTCTAGTCCAAAGATTTGTCAATAGTCTTGTCTATAGTTTAGTCAATGGACTATAAAATAGGCTAGTTCACAGGCTTACCAGTTGTATAGGCTAGATCAGTTCAAAGACAAGCTTCTAGATTAGTAAATAAACTATCCAGTAGAACAGTCATTTAACTAGTTTATATATAATACAATAGGCTAGTCCAAAGACTAGTCAGCAGGTTAATTATTAGACTAAACCATATTCTAGTTAATAGACTAATAAATAGAATAGTTAAAAGACTATTCCATATTGATCGAATCAACAGACTGATCAATATTCGAATGCATTGACTTATACGTAGTCAAGTCAATAGACTATACTAAAGACTAGTCCATAAACTAGCAAAATTTCTAACTCATGGATCAGTTCTAGTAGACCACCCATTTAACTAATTCATCCATAGTCCATAGACTATCCAATATTATAGTTCATAGACTATTCAATAGACTAGTCAGTACACAGAGGGAACCGGTAGAATAGTAATGAAATTGATATAATCCGTTGTCAATAGTGACCTTATCACGTTTGTTAATATTTAGACAATGTATGTATGTGTATGAAATGTAAATAACACTTAGTTATCATTTTGACAATCACCGTTGTAATTTTGACAACGCATCGTTGTTATTGCAACAACGCATTGTTGTTATTTCGATAACAAATAGTTGTCATTTTGACAACACAACGTTCTGTTTAACAACATAGCGTTGTCATTGGTAACACATTACATTATTTTTTGTTTTTTTTGATAACGTCGTGTATTTTTTATATTTCTGTTATTCATTTGACAACTATCCGTACATAATTTGACAACGGATGTTATTGAAAAATTATAAACACATTGTTGTCAATTTGATACCAGGCGTGTATAATTTTAAAACGTCTTTTTTCCCTCGGTGTACGCTAGTCAATATAGTCCATAGTCTAGCCAACAGACTGATCAAGACTTGTCAAACGCCGTTCCATAGACTATAATATATCAATTAATTCATAATTTCACAGATTAGTCAATAGACTATCCAATACACCACTCATTTAAATAGTCCACAGTAAATTGACTGTTTAAAAGATTAGTCTATAAACTAGTCCATGGATTAATCAGTAGAATTGACTATAGACAAGTCCCTTAATCACTCCAAAGACTAGTAAAGCACAAATCTAGAGAATAGTACATATACTAGACCATAGACTAATAAATACATCATTTAGTACTTTTAATCCTCAAATAGTAATCTTATGATATTCTTCGAAAACTTTTTAAAAAATAATAAAAACCTGATATTGTATTTTCAAATTTCAAAAATAAAACTGCACCTAACAAGATCTCTTAGTATTAAATAATAAAATATAAACTAAATAAAGAAAATCATAAATAGAATTTGTTTTTTTCTTAAAATTGCTTGTATATTAAACAAACAACTAAACTAAATTAGATTTTATAATATAAACTTAAACGTATCTAGCTAATCTTTTATTTTGTAAAATTTTGTAAATTTCTTCTTTAATATTTATAAACTAAAACAGACGCTACTTTCTTTTTTCTTATACATAATCGTAAAAACATATTTGTTAATTTATACAATTTTTAAGCATAATTATATATAATTTTATAAACTTAAAATTTTTTTAAAACGAAAACAACAATTTTACTCATATTAATCATGTTTATTTTTCTTCATTCAATAAACTTTTTTTTTGGTACGAACGCGTTAACAAAATCTCAAAACAACACTCTGTAAAATAATAATTTAAAATCATAAAATCTCAAAAATTACAAAAACAAAAATTCATCACTTGGATTCAAATAAATAAAAAAAAAAATCACGCATCACTTGACAACTAAAATTAACAATGAAATATTTTCTATTAAATGCACTGTACAAAATAATGCTCTTAAAAATCAAACACTATGTGAAAAAAAAATCGTTAAAATTTTTGTAAATTTTTAATAAATAACAACAATGTCTACAATAATGTCATCAAAATATCAAAAAAAAAAAAAACAACTTTATTAAAAATAACAAAAATCAAACAATAACAATTTATGATTGCGCCTAGAAGCAATCATTCTTTGATTGTTTGCTCGATATGGCTGCCCTCGATAAAGGTGGATCGCGTCAGGGTTCCATCAGTTATGAGCCAAATGGTACTGATGCTGCCAATTCACAAACGCATTTATTAGCAAATAATGGTCATGCAAATGGTGATGCTGAACATGGTAGTTTGGCAACACTGGCTCGTCGGAGTACAATGAGAAAACGTTCTGTTAGGTAATATTTTTCTCTCTCTCTCACTCTTTTCTCACCCCTTTATCACTCATTATGACACTTTAACATCAGATCATTTAGTCACTAATACTCCTTAAGAATTATTTTGATTTTTCCATTATCGTTCATGATCATTATACCCTACACCACTTCAGTGGGGAGGGTATATTGGGTTTGTGCTGATTTTTGTAACGCACAATGATATTGGTCCTATACCCACCTTAAAGTATACCAATCGGCTCAGAATCATTTTCTGAGTCGATTTAGCTATGTCCGTCCGTCCTTCCGTCTGTCCGTCTGTCCGTCTGACGGACCCCATACAACTGAACCCCCGAATAGGGCTTTTAAACTTTGTAATCAAACTACAGGTCGCAATTTTTGGAGATAATTCAATGAAATTTGGCACTTGATCTTTTATGGTACCGTAAACGAAGCCTGTTTAAAATGGTTTACATCGGTCCATTATTTCACCTAGCCCCCATACAACTGAACCCGCCGAATAGGGCTTTTAAGTTCATAATTATGTTTAACATACTCATATCTCGAAAAAAAGCTGCAAAAACCAAGTTCTATACAAGAATTGATGACCCTCACGAATTCCATAATAATAGGTCCTCATATGACCCTAGTCCCTATGAAAAGCACCCATCAAAATTTCACTTAAATGTCCACAATTTTATTCAACAATGAACGGCTTAAGTATGTATATCTGAGGCAAGTTACAATTCAATTTAAATGCTTTATTATGGCAAATAAATCACATTATATTTTTGTCAAAGGTGTAGGGTATTATATGGTCGGCCTCGCCCGACTATAATTTCATACTTGTTTTGTAATAGATTCTGAAAATGTTTGAAGAATTTAATTGTGATGTATCAGTCGTCATGTTGTACTATTGAAGATAATTTTTTAGTTAAACATTTCTCAATTGGAATTTCGAAGTTTGGGTTATTGTGCCTGTAATTTTCTAAAAATCGGGTCCAACTAGATCGGTTTTATGGACTCAATCTTCTATATTTAAACACTAAAACTACAGACACTTTTGTACAAAGCTGAAAACCTCGTCTCAAACTTTGGACAATCACGAACGCTATATGCGGAACCACCATTCGGAAACATAGTTCACTAGTTCTGACTTTAACAGGAACACAGAATCCTACAAAATTTGCTAAGAGTACCGGATGCTCTCAGTATCTACCACAAAGCTGACTATGTTTTAATTGGACCCTTTTAGGGGTTTCACTATATCCCAAATAACATTCGATAGTAGTACTCGTTAAATTGTGAGCGATTCATATAACCTAAGATTACTGTACATCACAGTTTTATGTCTCTAACATTTTTATACCTAAATAAAAACTTTAATTATCCAAAATTACAATCATTTATCGAACACTCCGCATCATTGTACACTTCACTTCACCAGAAACAAAATCCCAAAAAATTCCCCCCCAAAAAAATTTTTCACATTTTAAATTTATATAATTTTTCTCAAATTTCAGAAACAAAAAGGTGAATAATTGTATTAAACAGCAAATGGTAACACAAAAAAAAAATGTTTTAAAAATAAAACAATATTAAAAGTCCTCTTAAAACGTATATTAAACTAATTAATTAATTAAACAATAATAAGTGTGTGTGTGTGTAAAAAATAATATTAAAAAAAAATCGATGTGGTTACTTACTATAACTATGTATACTATAATCGTACTACTACTTACTTACTCTTAATATCTGTGTGTCCTGTATTTTATGTTTTCTTATCTTAATTGTAATTATTCATCTAATGAAAAATTTAATGTTGTTTAATTTCTTAATTGTGTTTCGTATAAAAAAAATCCTTTTAATTGCCAAAAAAAAAGAACTTAGAAACGAAGCTATAGTTTTGTGTATATATAATTTTTCAATAGACTCATATCAGTTTTTTTAGTGGAGTCGAAAAAGTTATTTTCAATTTAATTTTGACACCGTATAGAGCTTGTTGTAGTTTAATGTTAAATAATAAAACATTAACGACACACGTTTAAATTAGTTATTTTATATTTCATAGTTTAAAATCTAATAGGATTTTTAGATCTTATTTTAAGTTTATATAGATTTATTCCCTTTATCTCAAAGTCTGGTTAGTTTTTATCCTAACGTTAAGTTAAAAGCTTTCTTATAAAATTTTGTTTTAACTGACAGACATCTACTGGCTAAACGATAACTGGAATTTGAGATAACGGGCCTTAGAGTTTTGTTGAGAATCGAGATTTATTTAATAGACGAAGATTCTAAGAGATCGGTTTAATCGTTTTTCACTTAATATACATTCAAGAAAACTTGTAAAATATAAACCAGAAAACATTTTGAACTTTTTTCCAAAATAACTGGTTCTAGAACAAAAGCAAACAGAACCATCTCAGATTCTTGATTAGCAGCTTTGGAATGAGTAATATTGCCAGCACTTTAAGAACTAGTTCTCTGGAACACTGCTGTCATGTTATGGTAGTTATATCGTTAAATCCGACATCGATAAAACTGACTTTCATACTCTTTTAAAGAATTAATACAAATTGTTTTGTACAGTACTGAATAAATGATACTTTGACAAGTTAAACTAGAAATTCGACTTTCATAGATGTACTATATACGAGTAACTCAATATATTGCTAAAGTTCCTTCGAAAATTTTATGAAGATCTTCTGAGTAAATCGACTTTTGATTAATCGAACAATCGACTTTTTGTCGAAAAAAAATTTTGTTCCAAAAAAGTCGATGACTCGACTATCATCTAAAAAAAAATTCGAAAAGTCGACTTTGTAAATAAATAGTCGAAAAATAGTCGAAAAGTCAAAAAGTAAAAAATATTTGAATATAGTCGATAAAAAGTCGAAAATAGTCGAAAACTCGGAAGAAGTCCAAATGTCGGAAAAAAAGTTAAAAAAATCGGAAAAAAGTCAAAAACTCGAAAATAGTCGGAAAAAATCGAAAATAGTCGAAAAAAGTAAAAAAAAAATATTCGAAAAAAAGTCGACTATTTTGTTCCAAAAAAGTCGATAAATCGACTATCGTCTATGAAAAAAGTCGAAAAGTCGACTTTGTAAATAAATAGTAATAAAATATTCGAAAAAAGTCGATAAAAAGTCGAAAATAGTCGAAAAGTCGTCAAAAGTCGAAAAGTCGGAAAAAAAGTTAAAAAAGTCAAAAACTAGAAAAAAGTCGGAAAAACTCGAAAATTGTCGAAAAAAGTCAAAAAATATTCGAAAAAAGTCGATAATAAGTCGAAAATAGTCGAAAAATCGAAAAGTCGAAATTAAGTCGGAAAAAGTCGAAAAAACTCGAAAATTCGAAAAAGTCTAAAGGTCGGAAAAAGTCAAAAGGTCGACTATTTATAAAATACTAAAAGCCGAAAAGTCGACTTTTAATTAAAGACGAAAGTCGAAAAGTTTAAAAATCGACTTTTCAAAAAATGCTAAAAGTCGAAAAGTCGGCTATTCGTTTAAACTATAGAACCATAACTTCTGAGTAGGGTTATGTAGTTGAAACAAAAAACGATTTATGAAAAGTCCACTTTTTTCGTTTTATGAAAATTCGACTTTTTCCGAAAGGAAAAATAATATATAAAAATATTTAATATTTAACTTAAAAATATAAAAATATTTAACTTAATTTAAACTGTTGGAAAAAACATAAAATTTTCGATTTTTCGATTTTATTTACAAATTGGACGTTTTCAATAGACGATAGTCGAGTTATCGACTTTTTTGGAACAAAATAGTCGCCTTTGATTGTTTTCGACAAAAAGTGGATTGTTTGATTATTCGAAAGGCGATTTATAGAACCCTACTTCTGAGTGAATGAAAAATATGGTGGTAAAGTCATGTTTATTAATTCTTACAAATTGCAGAAAATCCACGTATTCGAGTATAACTAAAAATGTTGTACATTTGATGAACAATTAAATAAATGCACATCATCTAAGGTACGCCACGATTATGTACCCAAAGTGGTACATCAGCAAAGCTCTGATTAAAATTAACAAATGGTCTATAAGTATACCAATCGGCTCAAAAAATTATATCCGTCTGTCTGTCTGTCCATGTAAAACTTTTAATCAAACTACATGTCTTAATTTTGGAGATAATTCGACTATACTTTCTTACTTATTTAATATCTCAAATTTGAAATTATTGGGATTTAACGATATATTCTAAAAGTCGTTTTGATTATAAGGACTTGGTCCGATTCTAATTGTATCGATCGACCAGTTTCGAAAGTGTTTGTCACTTGAAAACACTTAATCCAGAAACTTTCATTGAACTAATGTCGACTATATAACCCAATAACAGAATCAGTTTCAGTTATTATTGTCACGCGGCGTGACAAGAGCCCTATTGCAGTTCAAAGTCTAGTATAGCAGTTCATAACACAAAAAAACCCCTATACTTAATTGTTTTTGGACTTAAAAATTTACATCTCAAATATCTGAGATCCGATTTTAGTTTTTTAAACGTCATGAAAAAGTTAAAATTTTCCATTTTTCGGAAAGTATAAAAATTTCTGTATCCTTTGAGACAGATATGTGAATATTGATCGCAGCACGCAGAAAAACCATAACTACTGCAACCATATTCTAAGAGCAACATATTATGGTTAGATTTAATGTTGTTCTCTAACCATATGCTGATTATTATACTACTATAATTATCATATTATGATAAAATACAGTTGTAATCATAATATGATCAAAATATAGTTCGCTTCTTGATCAAAAATGATCATATTATGATTCAAAAAGATCGTAATATAAAATTTAACGGTTATTTACAAGCTTAAACGATTATAAATAACTTAATATGTTTGCATAGTTACCATTCTTTAGTTGATGTAAAAATAATTCTGTTTCAGTGAATCATACTAAAATTTATAATTTCAATGAACATATAAATGTTTACTTACCGTAAACATATTGTTCGTATCATATCAAAATAACAATTATTTGTTTACAACCATAACATACTGTTACGATGAACATACTTTAGTTGTTGCAACCATGTCGGTTAATGTTTTTTCTCTGCGTGTAGTGAGTGCGTCGAGTGTGCGAGATGAATGAAATAATATATAATCATTGAAGAAAAATACTATTACTACTATTAAATAGCAGGACAGAGATAAGATATGTTAAATATCGTACATTTTCAACTTTAATTGTAAGGCGAAAAAGTTCTTATAACAGACTGAAACTATTCTTAGCTTCCTTTTATTATTAAGGTTTTATAAAATTCAGGTTAAATGACAATTATTTATTGTAATCAAGATGTGTAATAAATGTTCTATGCTATGTATAATATATTGTATATTGTGCTTCAAAATCGTTGTTCAACTCCCCTAAGACCATATAAAAATATATACGTTTGCTGTGTCCTAAATAACAAAAAAATAATGTGATACGCGTCTCGTCTAACTACCGTGTAAAACTTGAAAATATTTACTTCTTCGTTTAGAAAAACAAATATTTAGTAAATGTTAAAATACCAACACGTAAAATTCATACATTCATTTTTGCACCACACTGTACATAAAACACTGTATATAATTAAAATCAATCATTATATCATATTTTGTGTTAAAATTTTTGAGATTTTTGGTAAATTTATTTTTAATTTTAATTTTAAAATTCAAACAGGGGTAAGTAATTCACCATTTTATAGAGCAAATCATGTAGCAAAAAATTTACTAAAATGCATGAGTAAAATATTTTAATTAAAATATATTTTTTGTAAAAATTGGTTGAAATAGTTAAAATTAAACGTAGCACTTTTTTATGTGTTTTTTTTTTAATTATTTAGAAATATTTTAGTTTTTATTTTTTTTAATTAATTTTTCTTTATAAAAAATTTAGTTTAAAAAATATTTCATAAATATAGGACAAATTGCAAAAACAAAAATAAATTACAATTTTAATGACAATTGAAAAGAATAATTACTGAAAATTTAATTAAGAATTAGAGTGTTCAAATTAATTTATTAGAGTAAACAGTTTACAATTGAAATTGATTTGATTTGAATTGAATTGTTTATTAGTAGGGGTTTTTTTCTTTAACATAAAGTTACTATTTTTAAGTAGAAATGTTAAAAATGTTTTAATTAAATGTGATTTATTTATTTTATTATACATACAACTATACTTACATATATATATTTATAATAAAAATATACATTTAAAATATATATATTAAATATTTTTATTAAAAACCCTCCTGCATTGTATCCCAACCTTTATTAAACAAAAAAAAAAAAAAAAAAACAAATATTTATATACTAGACCCCCCCTATTAAAGTTTTGTAACTTTTATTTAAATTTACAAAAAAAAAAAAGTAATTTGCAAATGTTTATTACATTAAACCTATAGTTGTTTTTAAAGAAAAATTATTAAAATTAAACTTTAATTTATTTTACAAACAATAATCTTGATATAGATGTTGGAACTGCGGGATGCGCCCAGACATCCATCTCAGGAATCATTAACCGGTGCCGATGCTGGTCATTTACATCCTGGACACGCTTATCAAAATGGTCATAGAAGATCACCTAGTTTAAGGTAATTAAATCTTGTTGTTTACCATATTTCTAAAATTTTCTTAAAAACTTGTATCCTTAAATTTCCTTACAGATCACCTAGTCCAAGTAGACGGCGTGGCCATCCATATCAACATCATGATATTGGGTTTTCGGATACTGTATCTAATGTTGTAGAGATGGTCAAGGAGACCCGTCATCCTCGTGGTTACGGTCATCATACGCGTTATCCAAGAGGTATGTAATTTTCTTTTATTTTCTTCATTACTCAAATACTTTTTTATATATAATTTTTAAACTTTATTTTTTATTACCTTAAGCTTTTTATAATTCCAAAATAAATATTTTACGAAAAAACTTTATACTTTTTTCAAGACAGAAGAAAGGCATGCTAATTGTATTTGGTTTATTATAAGTTTTATAATTTTTATTTGTTTTCTTAAATTTTTTTTATTTATTGTATAAACAATATACATAAAACACCAGAAAACCTACAACAACAAATGTTAAAATGACAAAAAAAAAAAAAAAAAATAATAAATAAATAAAACAATTGCATGACACTGTTAAATGTTGTTTGTATGAAATCGAAAATCAAAACAAACAATTGTTTTTATTTAACCACTTTTGGAAAAGTTTAATAAAAGTGTCAATAATTGTTGTTTAACTTATTGTAAATTTTAATAAATTTATTTTTAATATACAGCACAAAAGAAAATACATTACTTGGAATACATTAAACTTTTATATACTTTTTAATGGATACTTCTTATTATACAGATTACTATGTAATAAGTAGTAGCTGACAAGTAGCTTACTTATTGGAGAAAGCATAACATATCAAGCAAATTTAATATTTTATGACATAATTGATCTAATTAACTCGATAACCATATTGTCCGATTGCTAGTCCGTCCAGTTTCACTCACATGAGTGTAAAAGATTTTCGTATAAAATTTGAAGATTCTAGATCGAATAGTTTCCCAGATATTCGAAGTTTTGTAATTAATTCTCATGAGAGGTATCACGCCCCTTATTGTTAGTGCGCCCATTTTTACATAAATGCTGCCGACAAGGTATGATTGGGCCGCGGACACAGACCTAAGGGACTACGTGATCTCAATCTACACTGATGGTTCACTGACAGAAAAGGGCACGAGATCGTGAATCTTCTTCGAACAACTGAATCTTCTGCTATCTCTTCCACTACCTGACCGTGCACGTGTCTTTCAGGCAGAGATATATGCCAACGATATAGTAGCGTGATTGATCCGGGAATTGAATCTCGAAAATCAAGGCTCTTAACTCCAATGTTATTAAGTCGAAATGTCTTCTTAATTGTATTCAATCATTGGCACAATTGACACAATATCTCGTTGAGTTGATATGAGTTCAGGAAATGAGGGCAACCGGGGAAATGAAATATCTGATGAATGCGCAACCAAAGGGTCATTACTAGACTTATTTAACTATTGCACAAAGAGATATTCATACTCTTCTGGTGACCCTATAAAAATTGATAGATGACTGGGCTTTAAGAGAGACGGAACTCAGTTGGTCAGAATATCGATACTGCTCTGGCCCACTCTGTAGCTACTGTAGAAGCCTTAGGCTGATGTCAGAGTGGGCGCTACAAGTGATGCGATCTGTTTTCGCGCATTAAGCTTCGCTTTCACTCTGAAAAGTTTGTAGCGCAAACCTTTCAAGAGCCCAGACTACTATATTTAGATACAGCTCTTTCCATGATCTGGACTGTCTTAGAGATGTGTTACTAGTAAACTTGATCGGTTTTGAAATACCGACTGGTTTTCACGGGGACCGCAAGAACCAAATAGTCAACGAAATTAGGGAGGGGAAGCCATTACCTCAACATAATAGAATGGTAATACCAAGGGTATCACAATTGGCCACAAGGCCTCCAAGTGAACTCGCTAACTAGCAAGCAATCCACATAACCTAACCTAACTGACTTAAATATTCATATTACTACTAAAGTGGTTAAAAAAATGGATTACTTTTTTTATTATGTGCCACACCCACTGTACCTAGACCGCCCATTTTATACCCAAGTGTTTATATGGATGTTAGAGTTGTCCACGCAAATATTATAGCAGTTTCTCTGATATGCGACGTTTAAAACTCATTTTTTATATGGAAGTGGCTGCTCTCCTACTTTAATTAATAACGTTTATATTTAAATCGGAAGACATCGATTTTCAAAATTGGTACACTTGACACGAAATTGCCCATATGTATTTATAGAAACGTTAATTTATAATAATATTAAACATTTTATTTCGATCTCCCATTTGTTAATTAATAAATAGTGTTAGGCGTTCGAGATTTATCAGATACATTTTTAGATCATAAAGTTTAAAAATGTCAAAAACATCGATACCCATGGCACCGAGATCAAAACAGGTCAAAAATATCAACGCAACAAAAACAAACTTTAAAACATCCAATTGATTGTTTTTAACCTAGAGTTTAATATTAGTTTTAAAATCCGAAGGTGTGAATTGACTGGAAATGTTTGGATCCAAATATAGGCCACTTTTTGCTGCCGTATGATTATCATTATTGACTCTATATAAGGTCTCCTTTAAAAAATTTGTCTTTTGTACCGAATCTTATATACACACCATCAAAGAAGGTGACCATACTTACATATATCTTAGATGCTTAATGGAGGCTTGATTCAGTTATGGAATATACTCTACAGAATGGAAAATTCTAAAAAAAAATGTCCAAAAAGTATTTTTTTTGTCGAATTTATTTTATTTTAATTCCATAATTTCAGTTAGAAATGTTATATGTGGTCAATTATATTCGAAAATTTTAAATTTATATAAAACTAGTTTCTGTGGACTTTCAAAATTTTGTATGGGAGGTTGGATCAATATTGGATCAATCCCCATTGTTGAATTCCGTCTATCATATATAGGGAGAGTAGGGTCAATTATAAATCTACGGGTCTTTTTAATTTCGTTTTATTAAGCTGTTATGTGATTTTCTGAGGGGGGCAAAATTTATTTTTACATATTTTTACCATACACTTACACAATATTTTAAAAACATTTTTTACAATTTTTATATAAACTAATAATAAAAACATTTTAATATTTAATTAATGTCTTAGATTTTGTTTAAAACTCTTTCGTTGTTTTTGTAAATAAGCTTTTTAAGCCATTTTTTTTTTTAATTTATAATTTATTTAAATTTAAATTGCTCATTATATTAAAAAAAATAATAATATTTCTAAAAATATTTTGCCATATTTTACATAAAAATAAATAATTTTACAAAAAAAAAAAAAAAATTTCAAGAAAAAGAAAATTTACAATATACTTTTTTCCCCTTCTCTATTATTTATTGCCTATTTGTTGTTGTTCGTTTTTTTCAATTATTGTTTATTTTATTTTTTTTTTCAAATATTAATGTATACCAACTAACAGGTTCATGGTCAGCATCGACAAGTCCGGCCCGCTCGCCTTCACCTTCACGTTATGGTGGCCATTTACCGCGCACCAGACGCCCTGAACTGCCTTATCCCACATATGGGACAACAAGTCTATGTCAAAGATCACGATCACCAAGTCCTGCTAGACTACAGGAGATGCGTGAAAGAGATAGACTTGGCTATGGGATTGATATGGGTACTCTCTATACACACTCTCTATATTAATTTTTCACTGTTATACTCTTTCTCTATATCTATCTCTCTTTCTCGCCAATTATACTCAGTATAACTTGTTTTTTCTCTCATATATATTAAAACAACAACAACACTTTGACAGACTAATCAATCACCCACAAATAACAACAACAACAATATAAAACAATATTATTTTTAGCTTTTAATCAGTTTGGAATTACAGAACAAAAAAATTGCTCTAAATTACAACTTGTGTTAGAAAAAATCAAATTTAACTAAATTTTTGCTTTGTTAAATGAAACTTACATTAAAACACTGTTTCAGTATTAGAAAATGTTGGTCCTTCTGAGGACTGTTATCATTCCACACTAGCTGTCAATTTCACTACAACAACAATAAAACACTAGAATCAAGTCAATTAATCAAACAACAACAATTTAGAGCATCATTTGTTACAGTCATTGTTGTCTTTTTCTTAGAGTCATGCATTTTTTTTTTTTGGTTTGAAAATAGTTTTGATCGTGTCATGTTTAAACAAAAGTCTTCAGTCAGTTGCAGTCATCATTATCGTTTAGGACTCATATTTCTCATTTTACTTAAATAGCTTTAAAAACAACAAATCATCTCAAAAGTTTTTGATCAATCCATCTTTATCATACATATGTTTTGTTTTCTCTTTCTCTCGCTCTTAAAAAACAAACTACAATCGTCGTCTTGTTATGTGTTAAATGTCATCTAAAATGTCAACATTTAATTAACAAAATTATGTCAATGTCAATGTGCGCCCTCATGTCATAACATGTCATCATAACGTTTTATTAAGTGGGTTTATGCGTTACTAACAAATTTGTGTTTTTTTTTAGTTGAATTACTTTCGTTTTAATTAGTTTCTTTAAAATTTCTTTTGGACAGATAATTTTGTATGGCTTTTTTTAAGGCCATTAGTTTGGCTTTCTTTAGTTGAATATAATTTTCAAAAAAATTACTTTTTTTTTAATTTATTGTTTTAAAAAATATTATTTTTTTTATTAAATGTCATGCATGTCTATCATTTGGTAATTTTTTTCTTTCCTTTGGTTTTAGAGCACTTTGTCTCTCTTTTTTCTAACTGTTTAATTTTTAATTAATTGATGTCTAAATTTTTGTATAACTGCGATTTCATTAAATACAATAATCACACAAGCTACAACAAAATGCTATATACATTTATCAGTATTAAACTAATAAAACTCTACATTAAATGTGTGTTATTAATAAATTCATTCAAATTTATGTCATATACTATTATTTATAAAATATTAAAAAAAACAACATATTTGCATATTTTCTCATTCATGGCAAATATTTATTTATTTTAATTTGAACATTGTTTTTTCATTTGTATTTTCTTTTCTCGCTCTCACGCTCTTAGGTGGACCCCATGGCCAACATAGTTACCCAAATTTAAACCATCGTCGTGGTGGAGGTCGACGTCTACCACCGACACCAAGTAAACCATCGACACTGCAGCTAAAGCCAACAAATATTAATTTTCCAAAATTAAATGCAAGTCCAACACATGTAAGTATAATTTGTCAAGTGAATATGATAATATTTAGTTTTATTGGCATAATAACAATAACTGGCTAAATTTAAAAGGTTCTTATAACGTACGCGATGGATGAAGATATTTTTTAGGATGTGAACACGTTGTTAGTGTTAGGATTATATTTTACAAAATAAATCTGATGGATTTTTATTGATAAAGGTGTTTTTCTTGACATAAAAGTTATGAAATTTGAAACTTCTAGAATGGCACTAGAGCCAAAATTACAAATTCTCACAGAATTTGTAAAAAAATAAACGATTCATTCAAGATCAAAATCACAAAAAATCTTTAAAAGATTTGATTTTTTATGAGTTAAAAAAATACTTTAAGTGCTTCTCTAAATTAGGCGTATACTTAATATTTGTAATATCGATAAATCATTAACACGTATACGTACAGGTGTCGTCAATAAAAACAGTGCAATTTCACAATGTAAAACTTTCCACATTAAGTGAAAAAAATGAAGGCGACTTTTTTATTATTCTATATGTTCACGATTTGTTTTCTTTATGCCAAGAGCTACTACAACTTAGCCTCAGAGAGTAAATCAATATTCCGAACGGTTTGAAAGATATGAGCCTGAGAAAATTACCTTTTTTGCAAAAATGCCACCGAGACCCCTAATTTTTGGGGGCATATACAAAAGTGCATGACTTTGGAAAAAACTTTGAGACACGTGTTTGTTTTTTTTTTTTTTTTTTTTTTGTCTTTTATCACGTAGTGGTAATTGTAATCAGAAGATGATACTACTTAATATACATTTTTTAAATCTGAAAAATTTTCTTAATATTCTTATCATAAGCTCTTAAAACTGGAGTAAAAATTCTAAAATTTTAGCCTTTTAAAGAAAACGGAAAAAAGGCTAGAAAAAGTCACAAGCTATAACAATAATTTCGAGGCCTTCAAAATGCTAACCTGGCAACTTGGATTTATGAAATGGATATCTACACAGAGGGAAAAGGAAACTTATACGCCTGGTATCAAATTGACAACAAAGAGTTTATAATTTTTCAATAACATCCGTTGTCAAAGTATACATACATACGACAACACTATGTTATGTTGACAACGTAACGTTGTCAACATTGCAAAAATTGCAACAACATCCGTTGTCTAAATGTTAACAAACGTGGTAAGCTCACTATTGGCAACGGATTGTCTGTCAATAGTGAGCTACTACGTTTGTTAACATTTAGACAACGAATGTGTATAAAATTTAGATTTCGACAACGATTTGTTGCAATGTTGTCAACATTACAGTGTTGTCGTACGTATGTATATACTTTGACAACGGATGCTATTGAAAAATTATAAACAGTTTGGTGTCAATTTGGTACCAGGCGTGTATATTTCTTTTTTCTCTGCGTAAAGGCCTTTGGACAATTTTAGCTATAGCTGAAAAGTTACACTCATTTGAAAAAACCCTACATGAACAAAATGTCCAACCTTGATCCCCTCTAACTCCGGCAGTTCTTGATCGATAAAGCTGTAAATTTTTAAATTTGGCTTCTATCCAATAGTACCAATCTTGGAAATTTCATCCAAAATAGAAGACACCATTTTAAACATTAGGTTGTTCGACCAGAAATTGCCCATATTTTTGGGTACGATGTTAGACTGGATATCGCTGTCAACGGATAGCATTGTAGATCGATGTTTGATAAGTTCCTTTGACCGAAATTGGATGATATGGACAACAACAATTAACAACATTTGACATTTTGTACGAGGGATTTAAGGGTATGGGCATCTCACTTGAAAGTGATGTGAACCATGATCACGAGATTAAGTTACAGACCTATGTTAATAAGCCAAAAATTATAGGCCATCAAAGCCAACATAACATACCTCTCCTTTCTTTCAATTAATTTTGATTTATGGAAAATTGGACATTATGGATACGTGCCACCCAGAATATTTTTTAGCGCCAGAAGTTTCTGTGTTGGATTATCCTCACATTATCTAATAGATAAACCGAAAATTTACGATCGTAAGAAGAATATATCTGGACTTCCGAGTCCCACGTAATAATAGCAATTTCCACGAATTTCCTAACTCAACTCAGACAACATTCTGAGAATTGAAATTGCCCAATTAACGATCGTCCCTAGATAACCTTGTAGCTTAATCTCAAAAGAACTCGATAAAAGATCTGAATCTGGGGTATCTTAATACAATCCTCTTTCATGACCAATCTTCGAAATCATTGAAGCCGTTAGGACCACACAAGACGACCTGAACCCACCAAAAAAGAACTTCCAAAGAAGCGAAAAAGAAGTAGAATTTACTCCATGGACGTACTGAAAAAGACCTGAAGATATGACGATTTTAACACAGGCTTGTAATAGGTGAGATGGCCTTTTTATTTGAATCCAAATTCACTACTTCTGAAGTCATTCTCAAGAAGTAATTTTAATGCTCTTTTTTGGAAGTTATTCGGAAGTGAAATTGTAATATTATAGAATACAACTAATTTGACTTAAATAATATTAACATTAATAAGGGAAATAGACACATTTAATACAAAAGTCTAAAAATAAAATTTTTAACTGATAAAAGTGCAAGAACAACAAAAATATATATTCAGCATTTATAGAATTAGATTATTTTCGCTTCTTCGGAAGTCATTAAACAGAGCTTCCACAGAAGGTAAAAAAAATCACTTAGTGCTACTTTAGAAGTGGTGATAAATGTTCTTCCTCTAGAAGTACTTCGTTTTATTTTTGCTGGAGAACATTCGGTTTTGAAAGAACATAAGTATTTAAATTTGATTTTATATACCAGCAGCAAACGTTATAGAATCCACTGTCATACGAGTTGTACAATAGTTTCATAAAATGCAATCGAAATTAAAGAAAACAAATACTAAATATTTCCCTCGATATATCGGTACTGCAACACTTTTAAGCAAAACAATTAAAACAAAATATTTACTCGTTGAAACCTCCTAACGAAACGCGTGAACTGCTAAAGTTTCAAAGTGCATGCAAAATGAATGAATTCATCATCATCGATGACTGCATGTTACCTGCAGCTTATTTTTATAGGAATTGGTTAATTTAAACGTTTAGATTTTCTTAAGTTAAATCATAACGACATTGAAAACATTCATAAAATACAAATATAAAAGGATCATTTTCTTTCTTAAAGCACACAATTAAAAAAGTAATAAACCGGGCAATAGCATATAAAGATATATGATATAATATAACAAAATATTATTATAACAAAATTAATATTTAAATTAACACACAATTTTACTTCTACCTCCTAAAACCACAAACCAAACAAAATCATACATACGAGTGATCAGTATCATTAACAAATTCGTACAACCATTCACCACCCATTTACCTAATCACCATCAACTACTACCAAGCATGTTCCGTTTCTTACAAAGACCAACAAAACAAAAGATTTTGAGTTTTATTTTTTTTATAATTTCGATAAACTTGCATTTTGTTTATGGTTTTTTTGTTGCAGACACATCATTCAACACCTCATAGTGTTCACTCGTTGCCACACCACCGCGATCTGTTGCGGGACCCTAGAGATCTGTATTATAGTAGTAGAGAACGTGAGCGTGATCGCGCTCGTTATAGGGACCGCTTATGCATCGATCCACGATATGAATATCGGGATCGAGAGCGTGAGTTATATGAACGAGAACGAGATCGTGAGTTGGAGTATGAAAGAGAAAGGTAACAAACCTAAACAAAATAAGCAATAAATTATATATATATATATGTTTTAAAATGTATTTAGAAAGTTTTTTTAAGAAGCAAATAATACTTATAAAATGTTTTCCATTTTTCTGTCTTTCTTTCTTTAAAATATTCTCTCCATTTACAGACTGGAATACGTAGCACCCTTGTCCTTTGAGCAGGCGGTAGCTATGGGCAGAACGGGGAGAGTTTTACCCTCACCCGTTATGAATGGCTATAAGCCAAAGGGTGGCCTTCATGCACGCCACTCCGATTCAGACGAAGAGGATTGGTGCTAGCAAAGGCTTTGATTGCGATCGCGTGATCGAAGGGAACAGATCTGGGTATAGCATCAGGCCATTTTACAAACCACACTATCCGCACCAGACTTAGATCATAATTTTGATACAATACCAATGCAACATTTTGATAAAACAATAAAACCAACAGCAACAGGAAGAACAATACCAGCCGCCATGTCACATAATGATTTATTAACATTATTACAGTATAATAATAACAACAACCAAAGACTTATAACGCCGCCACCACCAACTACACCAACAACTACAACAACACCACTACTACTACAACAACTACCAACAACCATCTTAAGGCATAATTATCATATTGATGATGATGACGACGATATTGACATTGAAGCAATTATTGCAGAGACTTCATTCATGCAACCAAATATTGCAACAACAAAAGTCTATTCAGATCATGAAATAAATTATTATTCGAGTAGATATCATGAGACCAATGACACACCAATAATTACAGTAACAACAACACCGCCAACAACAATCGATAACAACAATAGCAGCACTTTAACTACAACAACAATAACAACACAACTACCAACAACTATCGCCACAATAGATTCACCCGCAAGTGGTTTCGAGGAACCACCAATTTCTAATCAAATGATTAGTATGACAGCAGCAGATCAACAACATAAACAAGAACAACATCTTTATCATACATTATAAAAAAAAACGTATAACTGAAATCATAGTCAAAATGATAACAACAACAATAACTGCAACAACAAACATTAACTATACAGAAATATCATAAAGAAATTTTGTACATCTCCCCCCAGTTGAACTCCTCCATAAGATAGAATAGTAAAAATTATCATCAACAGCAATGAAATGTTTTGTTAATCTTATTTATTTTTAATATTGCATATAAATTAAACAAAGACTTTTTAAAAATAGTTTTTTAAATTTAAAAAAAAAATCATGATTATTAAAGATAATGATAATGAGGGAATTGTTTGTCACAACAAAATCTTGTTAAAGCCTCGGAGTTAATGGAGAAAGGAACATTATAATTACAAATATGAGATTTTAAACATTTCTTAGTTGCTCTCCGTAACGCATTTTCAAGTTTTACTGATTTAGAACGCCACGATTCTGATTGCTAAACTTTCGATACCTGCTGTTGACCCTAGATATCTGTAGCAAAGAAATAGAGAAGTAATGTTTGATCGCTCTGATTTGCTCTTATTTCATTTTATGAACAAAGATGAAGATCGGCATTGATCTCCTTGATATTTTGATCTTTTGTAGAAAGAAGATAAAAACTGATCGTAATGGATCTGCGAGAATCTTTTCTGTTGCCATTTTGTGAATAGATCTTCATGATATTTTGATAACTCATGAAATTGGGGAATTTTTTAAATGAAAATAGAGATCACATTGATTATGAAAAGATCCCCATTGAACTGGAATCACGAAGTATTTGCCACGGATTGTACGGATACAACTTAATTCTAACCCAGAAATCTATAGTAAGATCAATTTTCAAGAAAGCTATTGCAATATAATAGCGCAAACGAATTAAATAATTGAGAGGCTTTAATCGTATCTACCTGCCAACAGAAAAGAGTTTCATTTAAAAAGAATGATCATGGATCAGTCACAGTTAGTGACTAAGATGTTTATTACGATCAGGTTTAGAATTTTTTTGAAGATGACAAAAAAGGGTTTTCAAATGGGTTAAATCATTCTAAGATGTTTTATACAATACCATTTTTAAAAAGTTGTAGATATAGAGTGATCGTGTCTCTGTAGAATTCCCAAAATACAGTCTAGCAAGATCAGATCAAATGGCAACTCATTGCAACATTTTGATATACAAAATTCATAAAACACGATCGCTCAAAGATATCTATCATCATCAGGTCCTTTATAATTGCAAGATTTTGAGATGTTTGATTTTCAAATATAAAAAGGCTTTAAATGCGATCATTCTGATATGCAATGACGAAGATGTCTAAGATGTTTATCACGAGCAGATTTAGACTTAGATTTTCGAGATGACTTGTAGTGTTACAATTGGTTCATTTTGGAATACAAGATCAGATATAAAGGTTTTCAAATGGGTTAAATCATTCTAAGATGTTTTATACAATAAAATTGTTTAAAAAATTGTAGGTATAGAGTGATCGTATCTCTCTCAGAACTCTCAAAACATAGTCTACCAAGATCAGATCTAACGGCATCTAAATGGGATCATTTATGCAATGTTCTACTGTTGTTTATGCACTCATTGCAACATTTTGATAAACAAACACGATCGATTAAAGATATCTATCAACATTAGGTCCATTATAATCGCAACAAATACAAAATGGCATTTAAATGATATGCAATGAACCACTATTTTTTTACAATGAAAAATTAAAAAAAAGAATAATTGTAGAGTGATCGATGAATAGTTAGTACAAATACGATTCAATAGAATGATCCTGGATCAGTCACAGTTAGTGACGAACATGTCTTAGATGTTTATCACGATCAGGTGTAGAAATTTTTTCGAGATGACAACAAGTCATACAATTGGATCATTTGTAGAGTGATCGAGGAATAGTTAGTACAAATACGATTCAATAGAATGATTATGGATCAGTCACAGTTAGTGAAGAAAATATCTTAGATGTTTATCACGATCATGTGTAGAAATATTTTCGAGATGGCAATTGGATCATTTTAAAATACAAAATTATTTCTAGCAAGATCGGATGTAATGGTTATTCAATGGATTAGATCATTCTATAGAATTTTTTGTTTAAATTGTAGGTTTAGAGTGATCGTGTCTCTGTCAGAATTTGCAAAACTCAGTCTAGCTAGATCAGATCTAACGGAAACTAAATAGGATCCTTTCTGCAATGATCTACTGTCGTTTTATGCAAACATTGCAACATTTTAAGATGTATGATTTTCAAATACAAAACTCATAAAACACGATCGATCACAGAAATTTATAAATTTCAGGTCCGGAGATATGGTTTCTGATATACAATCAGTACAAAAAATGTAAATGTACAAATACGATTTAATATAAATCAAAGAAGTCTCGCAAGATTCAAGGTGACTGATTTCCAAATACAAAATCTGCAATACACGACCCTTAAGAACAACATCTAGCAAGATCCGAAGTAGCAAGATCTAGCAAGATCAGAAGTAACAAGATCTAGCAAGATCAAATATAAAGGCATTTAAATAACATAGTTCTGAGAAGAATAGATCTTCTATTCTTTCTAAATAATGTGGTTGATGAAGGCTTTTGGCAAACGAAATAAGCGATCTTGAGACAATATTTTGTAGCCTAACTACAAAATCAGCTACACTAAATCGAAAACTTTAACCAAAATTGTTGTTAAGACAAACAATTTCCCCTCGCAATCATTAACTGAATACAAAAAAAACCTTAGCTTCATTTTAGTTTTTTAATATTGTAAACCAAGCTTTAAAAGATTTTTAAGTATGTACCTTGAACAAAATAAATAACAAAACCTAAATAATAAAAATGTTATAATAACAAATTTATTACAAGTTTTTAAACAACAAAAATTATAAAAAAATAAATAATAATAAAACGTTAAAGAAAATCAAGATTTTTACCTCTAGCAAGAATTAAAACAAGGCCAAAGAATTGTTTTTAGATTTATTTTTAAGCTATTTATTATTATTATACTTAAATTATTATGACGATAATTATTATTTTTCATAAAAAAAAAGAAAATATTTAAAGATTTTAGCTTCTCTATATTTAAATGAAAGGAAAAACCTATAAAAAGCTTACAATAATTTAATTTTAAATTTTATAAAGAAACTAATTTTGCTAAACGATATAGAAAATATAAAACCTACCAAATTAAGCACTTGCTAATTTTAACCAAACCCTAGAGGATAGTAGTTTTTTGAAATATTGGCTCTTAAAGCGTGTTAGCAAATTTTTGCTTAAAGTAAGTGAATAATAGAATGTAGAAATTTTACATTATTAAATGAAACACTAAAGTAACTTATGGATCTCTTGTTGTGTTAAATTCTTTTTATTAAATTTGTTAAATTTATGCTATATTTAATTTTAATATTAATTAAAACGAATGCAATATACATATTAAAAAAAAAACTATTTTAATAATTTAACTTTAAAAGAAAATACCATCCAGCCTGTTATGAAACTTTTTAGATTCCTGTAGTTATTGCTTAATTTTTTTAACAAGAAAAAAACACGAATTTATTATAAAATATTAAAGTTATATAACGTAACAAGATTATTACTAAAGATATGATCTCAATGGATAAGGAAGAAGTAGTAAGTTATGTAGAAGGCAAACACTGAAAGATTTTTACAAAAATTTAAGATTTTTCTTAAAAGAGTTAGAATAAAAAAAGATTCTCGATGTTATCACGAATCTTATTTACGCAAAACCATTTATATCCACGTCATTGAAGAAGAAATCGGTGCTAAATAATAAAGATTTTTATAAAATTCTAAAATTTTTCTTAAAAGAGTTAAAATAAAAAGATTCGTGTTATTATCACGAATCTTATTCACGCAAAACCATTTATATCCACGCCATTAAAGAAGTAATCGGTGCTAAATAGAAAAGATTTTTATAAAATTCTAAGATTTCTTTCAAAAGAGTTAAAATAAAAAGATTCGCGATTTTATCACGATATCGGTGCTAAATAGAAACGATTTTCATAAAATTCTAGGATTTTTCTTAAAAGAGTTAGAATAAAGAGATTCGCGATTTTATCCCGAATTTTATTGCCAAAAAGACGTTTATATCAACGCCATTGCAGAAGATATCGGTGCTAAATAGAAGAGTGTTTAATATTTTATTCTTTTTTACATGTATGACAGTTCGCTTTATATCTGGGCCTGCTATAAACTATTTTATTTAATTCTAAGAACGGAAAGAAATGCTTTAAGCCAAAAGGTGACCCACTCCGATGTAAACTAAGAGAATTGATGCTAGCAAAGCCTTTGTTTACGATCTCGGGATTAAAAGGAAGCGATCTGGGTTGTACATCAGGCCATTTTTCAAACAACAGTATAGGTTATGATCACGTCGCTCTGATCAGTAAAATGAGAATTGTTGGAATCCAAGGGTTTGATATCGATCGTGTGATCGGAGGGAACAGATGGTGATGGTGAACGAAGGGAATAGATCGGAGTATAAAATCTAACGATTTTATAAACCTCACGTATCTTACATAATAAACGTACATATATTCAATTTAAGGATGATCTTTATATACTCCGAATGAGATGGTGGCAATTGGTACAGGGAATGTGATCGTGATCACATGTCTTTCCGATCTCCACAATTTCCAACAACATAATAAAGTCAAAATGTTTTATCAACTGCATTCGCTCCCTGTTACAACTCAGGGACAACTTTGTTGTTTGGGAAAATGAATTTAAGAACCAAGAGACCTTTCTTTACCGGCTCGCTATATGGCCCATTAAAAAACAAATGAAAAGGGACTCAGATGATCAACCTAACGAAATGTATGTCATGATTTCTCGAGAAACTGTCTGATATAGTAGACAAATTCCTCTGAATAAAACTCAGCCCTTCTCACAATCTGAACTGTTAACAAAGCTTGAAAGAAGTACTTTTTGGCTCCGTCTGGGAAAGGGAAAAGGCTTGAAAAGATCATTACGTATTAAAAACTACCGTAAGACACAAACGATTACTAATCAGGCCTTCTTTCAGCATTACAAATCAGCTTACTGGTAAGCTAAAGCTTTTGTTAAAACCTTTTTAAATTATATCAAGTGTTTGCCTTTTTTTAATAAACTTAACATAGAATTATTTATAAAACGCGTAAAAAAATAAAGGAATAATAAAGCATTTTTAAAAAAATGTACTTAAATATTTGCTAATAATAAACACAGCGATAAAAGTGCTTAATTTGGTAAAATTGTTATTTTTTAAAGGAATTATTATTTATTTTCTAATTTTTTTTTACATTTTATTAGACAAAAATATTAGTTAGAAAAATTTACATGGAAACAAGCAAAAATCAACAGAATAGAGAAACAATTTTATCATTATAAATAATAAAGAACAAAAATAATCAATCCAATATAAAACCATATTAAATAAATATATAAAAAAAGATAAACATTTATAACTTTATACTCATCGTATTAACAATACAGAAAAAAATTGAAAATAAAATCATTAAATATTAAATAAATAACAACAGTAACAACAACAATCCCAGACACATACAACACACAGTAGTTAGACAATTTATATATTTAATAAAAAGAAAATAAACAACAAAATAAAAAAAATATATAAAAAAAATATCACAATAGAAAAACAATTTTTTATTGAAACACTAAATAACTAGAACAATTGGTAATAACAAATAAAGGAAAAGGAAACTGAAATTTACAGCCAGCGATCGCAATATTTAATTGAACAAAATAAACAAATTCCCAACCCATCTCACTCTCTCTCTCTTACGCTCTTTCTTTATTAGAAAGAAAACATAAACACAAACTCAATAAAATTAAAATAAATAAATTAAGATTAACATACATACTAGTACTTTATAATAAAACAATAACAAAAAGCATTAACATAAACATTAAAAATACAAACATTAATTAAAAAAAACTAAAAAAACATCAAGGGCCTAATAATTTCATATAAAAAAAAACAACAACTTTCAACAATATTTTAATTTTATTAAAATTATTTTAATGTAAATAATTAAAACACATAACACACTACAATATACATAAATAAAAAAAACGAATAAATCATTAAAAAAAAATTATTAAAAAACATTAACAAATTATACTCGTAACATACATACATACATACATATGCAGTAAAATGTCAAAACATCTTAAGCGACATCATACAAATAAACACTAACAACTTACTCTCAGAACGAGGACATTTTCTTATAATAGTTATTAATATTCATAAAAACAAACAAACAGAAGAAAAAAATATTAATAATAAATTTATAGAAAAAACTAAAAAATAAAATACAATTTTTTTAAGACGAGAGCGCACAAGAAATTACATTCGAAATCGTAAATATCCTACTCCGCCCCAAAGAACCCCTTCTTCAACTTCTACTTTTCCTCCTCCTCCCCCCCATTATTAGGCATAGAACAAAAACCTCTGTAGACCTAATAGTAGGTTAAATAAATTAACAAAAATTATATATATAAATATATAGAAAAATGAAATTTAAACAATATATAAGAAAGAAAAATTACTAATTAATACGATAGATACGAGTACTAATTAAATAGAAATTTTTAATTCAAAATTTAAGAACATAAAATAATAAAAATAGAAGAAATTTGCATTTTGGCAAAAAGTGTAAGGAAAGGGAAAGGCAGCCGTTTGTATGCAGACAGAGGTGGTAGTTGTAATGTAAATTATATACTTATGAAATTGTTTTGTTTGAATTAGTTTTTTAAAGTTTTAATCAAAATTAATTTTTTTTTTAATATTTTTAGTCTTTAATAGTGAAAAAAAACTCTTAAATGTCTGGAAAGTTATTTTTTTAGTTATTTAGAAAATTCAAACTTATATAAGATCCTTGATATTAAAAGTTTCTAACCAACAAGGATGACTACCCGTTGTTTTGTAAAAATATAAAAAATGTTCTCAAAATTCAATTGCTAGCTGTTTAAAAGATCTTAGATGCCCTATTTTAAGCACCCATTGAGCAGTTACTTTAGACCACATCCTTTAAGTCTAAACTTGAATACTCATCTACTACTTTTATACAGAATTTCATATAAAACGGATTAGGTATTTCGTAAAATTTGTAATATCACTATAAACGTCCTTTTGAGGCCATTGTTAAGAGTTAAAGATATAGTTTACATAGAGCCGAATCAATTTAAACATAAAATCCGTAAAGAAATGTATCCTCTACTTTATAATATTGCTAAATTCGTCCTTCAGAGATCACTATTAGAAATATGTTCAATAAATTTTGGTTGAATATCTCGCTATAAAGTGCACGTTCTCGCTAATGTAGCCGTGAGCGACAGTGTTAAAGAAGATTCGAATTCGGCTATATATGCAGTAACGGTAAAGAGATCAAGAGAATTTTGAGCGAAAGGCAGGGTGTCTAGCAATTAGCTCTCTGACTAGTTTTGTTTGTTTGTTTTAGTATATGTGTGAGCATACGTTAATATGCGTTAATGGAAGACTACAAGAGAGCTTACTTGAGAGAAAATTGCTCTTTGCTGATCTAAGTGATATGGATATCACTGATATGAATAATATATAATATATATAAACTAAGATTAGAACACTTCTTAAAAAATATATTTTCTTAAAATTTGGTAATATCGGTTTTCGGGTTTTCTCTCAACAAAATCCATAGTTTCTTCAGAGCTCGCAATATCCAAACAGGTACAACTCAATTGGGGGATCGTATTGAGGAAATTTAAATACCGTCTAAGAACTACTAAGGAGAAAATCTTAAGAGTTATTTTT